>NC_091478.1:16034387-16368527 GCF_036971445.1 Narcine bancroftii
AAGTTGAATGACAACTCTATCTGTGCTTGAGCACAACATGACTCATAACAGAGCAAAATTATACCCCTTCTGACTTATCTTCTTGAAAATAAACGTACAATAAACTAAATTTTCAGCCCTTGGAAATAACACGTGAATACATTTTAACTTTTAGTTTAATTCAAAAGGTGTGCAGTCAATAGAAACAGAATGAATATTAATTCAACTTGAGAAAGCTCTGCAGTTCTTAAAATGGAAGACTTTTCCTTTTATAATTAGCATTTTTCTTGTGCTTGATTATAGCAACTATTTTTTTTATTTTCAAGATAGCTTTTGTGGAAAATGCCTTCTGTTTTTATAACAAAATGATTACTCTTTGCTTTATTATTTCACCAAATCCACTTGATTGTCTGAAGATAGTACAAAGTTTGTCTCTTGGGAGAATTAAATACCTTTTAAGATAGGTTTGAAACGGTTAAGCACCTTTTTAAGTCCACTTTAAAGTATTTAGTCACAGGCTTCTGAGATGTTTGCCACAGCTTTTCACACTTTAAGTGAAAATTATTACAAAGATTTTACCCAGTTTAGATTCCCTATGGGACACCCCTCCAAAATAAAGATCAACTCTTGGCTCGTATTGATTCTGGATGAAAAGAAGCTTTCATCTGCAAATTAATTCATGAGGGAAAAAAAATATTACTAAAAGATTGATCAGTTTCCTATTGTAACCAGACCTTTAAGTCACGCATAACAAGTATTTCAGAAAGCCAGTTTGACATTTCTTCTGTGACAAGCTGCTCTCCTAATGATCTTGCTCAAACTGTTGGTTGAAATCTGAATAACTGAACTGATTTTAACTTGACATTATAACCATATAACCATATAACTGTTCACGGCGTGGAAACAGGCCATGTCGGCCCTTCAAGTCCACGCCGGTTCACTTGAACGATGCAACAGATTCACTTCTTCCTGTAAAGTGGAAAATCTTAATGAAGTTAAGGCTCAGAAATTGTCCGTTCCAGCAGGATTCGGAGTCTGCAATCGAACCTTTAACCCGAATTTTCTCTGGAGATTCAAGACCAAATCTGAATCAATCTCAAATAGAATTGGGCGCAATATTATTGTTTTCAGGACTTGCAAGGGACAGATTATTATTGTCATTGGCAGGTTGCTACAGAACAACTTAAACTCTTTGCATTGACAACTTGTCTTCAATTTGATGTTGTTGCAAACATGGTTGTTTTGTCATGCATTCATTTCTAAAGAGAACATCCAGAATCTGCTGATGCCAGTATGTTCAATTAAAATCCAGAGCATTTTGAGCAAACTTTAAAAAAATCACATCTACTTCATTCTTACTTGTGTGAAAATACATTCGCAAAGCTGAAAATTTACATAAAAATTGGGAGGAGGGGGAAATGGAAACAATAAAATATCTAAACTGATAAATGTTTCCTGCAAGACATTATTTTATGCTTTAATTTTAAAAGAAAATCTTTTTTTAATGCAGCAACTTCTGCGGGAAAGGCAGCAGATGGCTAGTCGACCTTTTGCATCTGTTGACGTAGCACTGGAAGTTAGAAATGAACAACCAGATATCGTAAGAGGAGCACGAGAGGTAAGAACCATCTTCACATTAACTGTGGCTTGAATATCTTCTGTATCCAGGAAACATGGACCCCCGCCGAGTTATGTTTTCTATAATAACTGATATTGATTGGGTAGTTAAGAAAGCTTATTCTGGTCTTCATTAGTCAGGGGATTAAAATCAGGAGTTGTGAGCTAATTTTGCAGCTATATGAAACTCTGGTTAGACCACACTTGGAATATTGTGTTCAGTTTTGGTTGCCTCATTATAGGAAGGATGTGGAAGCTATGGAGAGGATGCAGAGGAGATTTGCGAGGATTATGCCTGGATTGGAGAATGACACATTGTTGACAGAGCTAGGACTTTTCTCTTTGGAGTGAAGAAGAATGAGAGGTGACTTAATAGAGGTCTATAAGATGATGAGAGGGGTAGATAGGGTGGACAGCAAGCATGTTTCTCCTGGGGGGCAGGAGTAGCAAACACCAGAAGATGCCTGTTCAACATGAGGGGTGGAAGGTTTAGGGGAGACATCAAGGGTATTTTTTTTTTTTAACTCAGAGTAATGGGCACTTGGAATTCATTGCCCGGGGTGGAAGCTGGTACAGTAGGGACATTTAGAGGACTCTTAGGCAGACACATGGATAAAAGAAAAATAGATGCTTTTTGGACCAAGGTAGGCAAGGTTTAGTTTGTTGAATAGTTTTGGTTTGCACAAGATCCTCGGCTCAAGGGACTGAACTGTGCTATAATGTTCTGTGCTCCATTACCAATGTTCTATAACTATTAGGACAATTTCACACTGATACAAGACCTCAGATATCATATGCATTATTATTCATAAGCATGTGGTGTTTTTTATATAGTTACGTTATTCTACTTCCATTTAAGAGCACTACATTTTCTTTTTGAGGATACTGTATAACTGAACAGGTTCAATAGATTACAAAGCAATAAAGAAGTATAATGGGGTTTATTTATGGAGCAACAATATATCAATTTAAATATCAAGAGAAGGGCTAAACCCATTTTGACTTCTACCAAGCAGAGCAGTAAAACCATTAGCCTTGTAGCCATTACTGTGTTTATGCAGTAAAATATGCAGGTGTGTACATCTAATCATGAAATACATTGTCTTTGTCTAAATAAAATATTAATAATTACCAAATATCATGTAAAATATAATAAATAATGAGAGCCAAAGACCCTCAATTTAAAACACAGAAGCCATGGTTTTAAGGTGAATTAAGCAATCCTATTTCAAACAGAGAAGCCAAGGGAAAAGTGGAGAGGTAACAATATCATACCAAAAATTCTGCCGTCTGCTGGAATCCACAATGCTGAATAAGGTCGTCATCAGTTTTCGGCATGGCAATAAATGTTATTAAGGTTTTTTTCGGAAGATATGTATGTTTGTTACTAATGAAAATATTGCACCTTCGTTGCTTTTTAATTTAAATTTTCAAGAGCCTTGTCTTTAAAAGCTGATGTGTTGTAAGATTGCTGAATAGCCACCAAACCAAAGTGACGTATATAATAAAATATTATTTAGCAAATCTCTTTTCCTCAATAGTTCTTCCTTAGTCTACACTGTCCAATGCACAATATGGTAGAATACAGCAATGGCTTCATAGTTTACCCATTTGTGAATTTTGGCCACAATCGAATTTTTAAAAGAATAGTAATTACTACAATATATGCATTTAGTGTCAACAGCTGGAGATCAATATATTTGCTTCTATAACAGCGATGAAACAGATTAAACTAGTGTTCTCCACTGGGTGTCTATATGGTATCAGTTTAATAAGATATTTAGCCATTATTTAACTGAGTCTAATATTATTGCAAAAACTGACTGAATTCTGAATTCAAACATTATATACTTTTACTTCTGCCATGTCTCTTCACTGGGGATTCATGCTGCAGCTTTAACATGCAGTTCAAATGGTCAGTTTAAATGACAGCTAGTTCCACTCACAGGAGGTTTACAGTTGAACTAACTTTCCTCAGTTGGATAAATTTTGTCTTGTCGACCATCAAATGGATTGTCACAGGGAAGACACAGGTTTGACAAACAAGTTGAGAAATTCAGTGTGTGTGTGTTAAGAATTTATGTACGATTTTCTTCTGGTGCCTTAGTGGCTCATAATTATGGATCCATTTTGAATTAAATTAAATCTCTCGATTACTTAACCAAATAAACCACCTAACGTTTTATCAGATGCAGATTTTGAGTACATATTGTATCAAAATGAATCGTGTAGAGTTTTACATTTGAAAAATACATCAGAAATCTAAATATTGCTTTAATTAATATTTAGGTTGTGGCAAACAGAAACTTCCGTTATGCTTTATTCACTATGCCACTCGCTACAAGGTAACCATATGCACGTCAAGGTAATTAGTCGAGGTCAGACAGCCAAACATTCCAGCATCCTATGCAGATTTCCAATTTCTGCTTTTCTGTATCTTCAACCTAAACATCAGCTCAGAGAAGCAGGGGTAATGTATTTGTAATGTCTAATTAGAGCACTGTCCAGAACAATATCCTTTGGTACTGAGCAAGACATTCAAAATATCATAGTTAATGAAGTAGAATAGGTGAATTTCACATCATAACAGAAGAAATAGAAGGAGAAGGAGATAATCGAGTCTTGCGTCTGTACCACCATTCAATCAGATCATTGCTGAGCTTTTACCTCAACACCACTTCTCTGTGCTGACTTTAGGCCTCTTAAGTCCCTAAATATCCTAATTTCTGTCCTGATTATACCCACTCTGAGCCTCCACATTCTTATTTAGAATATCTAAATATTTTGCTTCTACTGGCTGAGGAAATGTCTTCTCTCAATTCCGAATTATTTTTATTGTAGGCCTGTGGACCTCATTCTAGACATCTCAACCAGGGAAAACAACATTTACCTTCTCAAGCCTCATGAGAATTGTGTCTGATTCAAACAGGTCTCCTCTCACTTTTCAGAACTGGATCTGAACTGCTTAATGTCCTCTCAGAAGACAAACTTGCCATTCCAGGAATCAAACCTTGGTCCATTCCCTCTGGTGCATCTTACCTTGGGGAGATTGACTAGACTGATAAACAATATACAATCTCCCTTGTCCCTTATTTCATTGCATTTTGAATTTCTTACAGATTAACTCTTTTTTTTGCAATGGAGCCCATTTACTTTCCTGATTGCTTTACATACATCCTTATTATTTTTCATGACAAAGTTACAAGAATTATAGATATGTCACTCTTTTATGAGAGAGAGTGCTGAATTGGAATCTATGCTCGTTTCCAAATGATAAAAGTTAGTAAGAAAATGGCAGACAAGTTAAATGAGAACAATCTATTTGCATGTTTGATGGGAGAAGGTTATAAGAATTGTGGGTCGAAAGCAAGTAAATGGCAGGAATGCAGAGTTGATTTACAAACTGAGAAAATTGTAGAACAGGTTCAAAGGGCCAAATGGCCTACCCTGGGCTCCCAATTCATATGTACAATTTTTTTGAATATTTTTAAAAGACTCAAGCAAATATGTACAATCAATATAAGACATTTTCTTATCAAAACTATGTATTTTCCCCCCTTCCCCAGATGTTAAATAAACCATAAAAGGGCAAAGGAAAAAAATTAAACTAAAAATTAAAATTAAAAACTGAAAAGTAAAACACACATCATCTGTATCACAACCTTAATTCAGTCTCTTCTTTCTTTGTCTGTCACGATAATCTTAATTTTTTTCTTAAGTGGGGGTGGGGGGGTCGTCATAGATCATATCTGTGCACCTATGTGGCTCACTTCAATGAATGTGTCATACTTTCTCAAGTTATAAGTTATCTTCTCCAGGGGAATACAACTTTGCATTTCCATACTCCATCGTGTAATACTAAGTTGAAAGTAAGAGTTCCACTATGCACTTGCTGGCTACCAACAGAGCAGATTTCAGAAATTGAATTTGGTGTTTGGATAGTCTAAACTGTACAGCTACACAATCCTATATCTGGATTCAGTGTGTTCTGAATTTCGGATTCTTCCGGATTTCGCAAAGCCAGATTTAAGCCCACCCAAATTGTGCTGCCGTATCCACTCCCACACCCTTCCAGTCGCGTTGCCATCTCTCCCCCCCACCTCACCCGTCCGAGTTGTGTTGCCAGTCTTTTGCCCACCTGAGTCGCGCTGCCAGTCTCTCGCCCGCCCGATTCGCGCTGCCGGTCTCTCCCCCTCACCTGCCCGACTTGCGCTGTCAACTCTCTCTCTCTCTCTCTCTCTCTCTCTCTCTCTCCACTTGCCAGATTTTGGAGCTTTCTGGATTTTAGATGTCCAGATAAAAGATTGTGTACCTGTACTTCATTAATATCTCCCAGAAGGAACAATTCTGGATCTTGTGGAAATTTCACTTTTGTAAATTTTTTTAAAAGATGTCACCCAGGTCTACACAGAAGGATCTCGTGTTCATTCATAGCCAGGTGAAGTGGATAAAGGTTCCAACCTCTACACCGCATCTGAAACTCATCTGAAATTTCTGACTTTGATTTCTGTAATTTTTGCGGTGTGAGATACAACTGTTGCAGGAAATTGTATTGCACCAGCATGTATCTAGCATTGATAATCCTTGTCATGCTGTTTAGGCACTAGTCTTCCCACCAATTTTCTTTAATTGTTGTATCCAAGTCCAACTCCCATCTTTCCCTCGACTGGTGTAATCACAGTTTCGGGCCATCACTTTAGAGTATGAAATACATTCTGTCAAATTAGAATCTCCATGGTGCTACACTCCAGCAGTGTAATTGTTTGTCCTAATTTATCTCTTAATTAAGATCTCAAATGTAGTAAGCAGAAGAATGTTCTATTAGATAACTCAAATTTAATTCTCAATTGCTCAAATGACATTAGTTGCCCTTGATCTTAACAGTCCTTGCTACACCTCATCCCTTTCTGGGACCAGGTGTCCAGGATCTTGTTGTCCAGTACCATGGATGTTAAATTGTTCTGGGTCAAGGGTGTATTAGGAGACAGCCCCATCTTCCATCTAATGCATTGATGTATTTTTTTGCCATATTTGGTATATATGTTTTAATATGGGGTTATTTGTCTTTTTGGAAATTAATTTGGTGTTCCATTTATATATAATTTCTCCTGCTGTCCTTTTCCCTGTTGAATAGAGTCCAATTGCCCCCTCCCTTAAACAGTGAGGCGATAAATCTCACCTGGCAAGCTTGATAAGATTTTTTTGAAATCTGGTAGTTTATATTCCCATATTAATTTTTCCTTGGAGATTCTAGCCACCTTCCCATTCCACAAAAAAATTCTGACCCATTCATTGAGCATCTTGAAGAAGAACTGGGGCAATGGAATGGGCAGCATTCGAAGAAGATGTTGCAGTCTTGGCAGCACCTTCATTTTGATACAGTTTACTCTGCCCTGTAATGTCATATGTAAATGTTAATCAACTCTTGTCTAATTGAATGTTGAAACAGGTTTGAGGGATTGAAAGACCTTTTTCTGTTCCTATGTTGAAATTTTAATTAGCTTTTCTGTGTGAAATTCTGATCTCCTCATTGACAAAGGATATATCAGCTTTGGCAGCAGTACAGAGGAGAATCACCAGGTTGATTCTGGAAAGGGAGTGGTGGTGGTGGGGTTAGCTTCTATCGTGTCACCAAGTTATTAGGGTTCAGAAGATAATGGAGAATCTGGAGGAGGCAAATAAATATATAGAAGGAATAGACAAAATAGAGGCTGGGAAGTGGTTTCCTCTGGCAATTGATACTAGAATGAGGGGACATAGCCTCATGTTTCATGGCAATTGATTTTGAGACATAGATGAGAAGGAACTGCTTCTCCCAGAGAGCAGTGAATCTGTGGAATTCTCTCCAAATTGAAACAGCAGAGGTTGTCTCATTACATGAATTTAAGATGCAGATTTTTGAATAATAGGGGAATTGAGGGTTGTGGGGAACAGTTCGGTAAGTGGAGCTGAGTTCACAACCAGATCAGCAAAAATTTTTTTGAAGGGCAGAGCAGGCCAGATGGCCAACTCCTGTTCTTATTCTTATGTACTAGAGTTCCTTTTCTGAAAAATATGTTCCATGAGTGCAAATGGGTGATAAAAATAATACTATGGGGAAAATACGTGCATTAAATGTTGAATATCAGCATGGATAATGAATTCCAATCTGTCTGGGTCAGCATTTTGTTTTCAGCTTCCTGCCTTTTTCTGAAAAAAATCTCTAATGTGTTCAGGGTCAAGTCGCATGTGAGCAGCTTTATTATTTCAACTCCAGAACATCATGGCCATAAATAACCTGGAGTAAAGTATGAGCATTTGCCTTTCATTTCACGCTGCCGTAATCTTTCCTCCTATTTGTCTTTGGTTTATATTTTTTTCTATTTGTAACTGAAAGTATATTTTGTAAATTCTCGTGCCTCTGGAGAGAACTTTATACCCAGGAATCTGAGATCCCACACATCATTTTGGACCTAGATCATGAAGATTAATGTCCTGGTGAAACTCAGCAAGTCTTGCAGCATCCATAGGAAATATCGGGTAACCTGATGTATTATCTGACAAAGCGCCCAGGCCTGAACTGTTTGCATCTCTTTACTTTCTATGCGTGACCTGCTGAGTTTCTCCAGTATGTTTGTGTATTGCAGACTTTCTTGTTTAATTCATTAATCTGATTGGTTGAGAACTACCTTCAAACTTCACTCTTTTGAGCATACCTCGTCTTAGAAGCCTGAAGTCTAACACAGTAATGGAACAGACATGACCGGGTGCAGATTTTCAAAGATGAAGCAGTATTGTTGAATGAGTTATCATCTTCGTAGTCCTGGCAACCTGATTTTGTACTGAGGTGACAATCCGTTTCCTTACTGCTTCTCTTTGCCTTTTCCCTGTCTTTCCTCTAACCTACTGACCAGCCAAATGTACAGCCCTGTAAGTCCGAGACCCTCATCTGGTATACTTCTGTTGCTTATAATAATGTAGATATATATAGTTCTAAAATTGTTCCAGATTTGTATAATCAACAGTGAATTATAGTATATTTCTGATGAAATAATGGGGGGGGGGGGAAAGAGCATGAAAATATCAGAATTATCAGGTGCCTTGTTTTTAAAAATGTGGGAGAACTGGTTTTCCCAAGAATCAATCCTTGGGTCTTTCCTCTTTCTCATTTACATGTCACCCTGTAGCAGCAGCAGCCAAAAATAAAAGATCCGATTCAAAACCACCCACTCTGCTAAATGACCAGGCAGTTCCAGCAGTAATTCAAGAGGACAGTTGAAACTTGCAAGGCTATGCTGTTTGATTTTAGTTAGGGAAGGGTGTGAAGAACTGGGAGTCAAAACCAAATAATCACTAATATTTGTATCTGAATGCTGCGGGGAGAGGTTGTCTTGAGCTTCTGCCATAATCACGGCACCAACTCAACCCTGGCAATCATAAAATAAATTGGATTTATCACAAATTTCTTACCCTCTCAGAGATATGCTTCCTCCTCCCATCCTCCCTGTAGTTTAAGAAGAGATTTTCTCTTCCCACAGATGTAGCCTGGCCCTCTGAATATTTCCAACATTTTCTATTTATTATTTCAGATTTCCTGCATCTTTCTTCCTGATGTTCATTTAATTCAATAAAGGTGCTGTAAAATCTAAATTAATTCAAGATTCCTTTATTGTCATGTAATAAAGATGGTGCAATATTACACAGAATTTACTTTGGAGTAATTCACCATTGGCTGACATTGCCTGAAGTGCCTCTTACAGTCAGAGAAAGAGAAGCAAAAGAGAGTCCCCCCTCCCAGAGTCACTGAGTGCCCATGGATTCACCTCCCACGCCGCCACCACACAGAGTCCAGTCCAAGCCATCAGCAGCCCGAGCTCCAGATCCGAACCTCTCACCTCTGGCAGATCATGAGACCTTCAGCGCCCTCGGCACCCTCTCTCATCTCGGTTCCAATACCTGGTACCCCTTCACCCAGTCTCCGGCAGTCCGCAGACTGAAGTGAGTCCTTTGACCGCAGTCTCCAGCAGCCCGCCGCCTGGGCGAGTTCCTCACTTCGAGTCGCCAGCAGCCCACCACCTTGTATGTTCTTCAGCCAGAGAACTGATAGCAGTCAGGAATTCTAGGAATAAACTATGTGAGTTTCTATCTCTTCCAAAAACTGGTTACGATGGCGAGGTATTAAGTTTTAAACAATTTGCACAGGTAGAGTCGACATCTGGCTCTATTGAGGGGCAAACCCATTCTCAAGCAGAAATCCCAGACAAAACATTCGTAGCATAGATGTTACTTTCTATGTGTTATGCAAGCAATTCCTTTGAGGATGGAGGTAATGAGAACTAACAGGCCAATTGGGATCATTTTAACCACTGCCAACAGTACAGTTTAGAAATGTAAGCTGTTAATTAGCATTATTCTCAACAAATCTTTGTTTATTTTATTATGATGGTAAAACATTCCAAATCACTTGTTAATTGCTTGTAGTTTTATTGAGACAAGTTTGGTTTAAAAAAATACAGTAAAACCCCTGGTTTCTGGCACCCAAGGGGATTGGTAGATGTTGGATAAGCGAGTTTTCTGGGTGCTTAAGACTCACTCACTCTTACAATGCCTAACTAATACAACTGCATTAAGAATAAACAATTTAAAAGATAAAATTACTATACTCACACTGAACTAACTTCATTTGCATGAATATGTAAACCTTAAAGCATTTTACTTTTTTTTCCAGTCACATTCTTTGAAAAAATTTAACCGTAACTGCATCCACAGGATCCTGCACCCACCCCCTCCCCCCCCACCACGGAGCTGCCAAAACAAGAACAATAACATTATAGATAATTAACTCCCACCCCACCCCACCCCCCAACCAAGTTTACAGATGAAGTCTTAGTAATAATATACTAGTAAAGATAAAGAATCTTAATAAGCTGGGATTAGAGACACTTTAAGAGAGTCACCCCAAAGGCGACCGGCAACAACCAGCTCCTCATCCTGGGCGGCGCCATTTTATTCAAGCACCACTTTTTTCAAAACAGCTGTTACGAGCAAAGCACAACCAAGGCTCTCTGCTGGATGAAGATTTGTTCCCACCTTCACCAAAGGTTTATGGTTTACTTCAAGCAAATGCTTACTTTTCATTTTACAATTTATAATTTTAAATTTACAATTTTAAACTTTTATTTAAACTTTTAGTTTTACTTAATTATTTTAAATGTTTATTTTCTTTCTTCATTTTCCCTTCTTTTGCTGGTTGATTGCATTCCGGATAACGGGGATGTTACTGCACATTATTTTCAATTGAGTTATTCACCAAGCTGAAGTGTGCTGGTGCTGGAGATGATGAGTTACAAACATATGATGTTGCTATGCATTCACAGTTGTAAATAGGACAGTCAACCCATGAAAAGAAGGATGGAGTTTTGCTATCACACAAATGACCACTTATGAGAACATGATTTAAGAAATCCTCCATTAAGGACTATTGAAGATTGCAAAGCAGATGAAGAAGGCAAAGAATCCTCTGTGGTGTGGTTTGGGCAACCCGAACTTCATCATGAAGAAAAATAAAGTGAATATTAGTTGACAGTAATGTTCCAAGATGAGGATCAAAGGTGTGATTGCTGTAGAGAGCACCTAAGGGACATGCAGAGTCATACAGCAGAAACAAGCCCTTCAGCCCAACTCGTCCGTAGTGACCAAGTTGGCATTCTGAGCTAGTCCCAATTCCCTGCATTTGGTTCATATCCTTCTAAACCTTTCCTATCCAAATAGCTTTTGAACATTTTTATACTTAGCCTCCTCATATGGAACACCCTCTGTGTGGATAAAAGTTGTCCCTTGAGTCCTTCTTTAATCTCTCCCTGCTCATGTTAACAGTATTCTACCATCATCTTCCCTGGAAAGACTGTGAATATTCACTTTATATTTGTGTGCTCATAATTTTAGAAATTTTTCCAGTAAACCTCAGTTCCTTTTGTTTCAGGGAATAGAGATCCAACCTATTCAACCTCTTCCTATAATTCAAGCCCTCCAGTCCTGGAAACATCCTGGTGAATCTCTTCTGCACCCCTTATTGGCATCCTTCCTATAGATGGGCAACCAGAAGTGGACACAGTACTGAAAATATTGATGCTTTATCGAGTTATTTCATGAGGCTTTAATCTTTGTACTGATAGACCTCCACATTAAGGCAAATCTGGCAAATGCCTTGTTCAAAACGTTCATGGAACTCTGCACCTGTACCCCTAAATCTCTGTGTTCTACAACACTCTCCAAAGTTCTGTCATTGGGTGTGTAAGGCCTAACCTGGTTTGACTTCCTGAAGTACAACATCTCGCACTGATCAGAGTTAAATTCCATTTGCCTCTCCTTGGTCCACCTTGACAACTGTTGTAACTTTGGATATCCTTCCTCATTGTCCACTGAATCACTTAAAAATTACGACTCACATTAACTGCATTGTCATCCAAATTGCTAATAGAGATTTTTAAAAAAACAACAGGGGACCCAGCATCACATTATTGATCACAGACCTCCGATCAGAAAAACAACCCTCCACTACTATTACCTTGTGTTTCCTTCCACGAATCCCATTTTAAATCCAATTGACCAGCTTTCCTTGAATCACATATGGTCTAACATGTATTCAGATGTTGCTTTTGTGATGTAAAGTTGATGTTAACCAAGCCAGTAAAATCCTCACAAAATGGGGACAAAGTTAAGAGTTTTTAGAAAAACAAGTGATGTTTGGAATGCAGGTTTCTGAATGGTCCGAGGTTTTTGAATGCTTTTTACTTTTAACAGACCAACTACAGTCTTTGTGCTCTTCTGTCATTATAGCACTATATACATATTAATAGCCTTGACGTACACTGTGCCATCTGATAAAGAGAAGCCGAAATGATCACTCAGCACTCTGCAAAACCGCACCAGTTAAAACATGAACCAGCTCATAAGTTAACA
Source organism: Narcine bancroftii (assembly GCF_036971445.1). NCBI lineage: Eukaryota > Metazoa > Chordata > Chondrichthyes > Torpediniformes > Narcinidae > Narcine > Narcine bancroftii. Next base: position 16,046,925 of record NC_091478.1, read on the forward strand.
TTTCAGACAGTCTTTGTAGAGTTTGAGGCAAAAATGACAGTAACAAGTCACACATCACCAGAGATGAACGACTTTATGCACTGAAGTGACCATGAGCTTTTGAATTAATCATTTGTATTGCAAAGGAAAAGGATAAAGTATCATTGGGCTGTTGCGCTACTAAAATTTCCAACTATACTGATTACTACTAAGCAAAGCATCTGAAAAGGGACACCTTCCAAAAGTACAATTACTCAGCAACAAATGCTGCCTTGAAAAAGGGCTCAGGCCTGAAATGTTGGTTATAGATATGTTTACTTCCCTTGGACACTGTGTGACCTGCTGAGTTCCTGCAGCATTTTTGATGTTTTTACTTCTTTTCTGCTGTTTCAAGTTCCATTGACTTAGCCACTACCAGCTAGTAGGACTGTGTGGCGATAATCAAGATAAGCTTATTAATGGTAAAAGCAATACTTGATAAACTTGATAAACAAAGACACCGTATGCTGGAAAACGGAATCATCTATGGAAGGCAATAGACAGTTAATGATGCAGGCCAAAACCACCAAGATCATGGAAATCTGAACTAATAAACAGAAAATTTGAGGAATACCTGCCAGGCCAGGCGATGAAGAAAGAAACAGATGTTTTCTTCATGCGCGTTAAAGATCTGTTGTGCTCTTTCATTTACAAAAAGTATAAAGTATAGAAGCGTACACATGAGCATCACCAGAATATAATATTTCCAATTTGTTTTTGTAGTAACAAAAACAAGAGTACAATCTGAATGTGTCAAGTCTGAAAGAACAACAAAAATGTCTGTCCAATATACCAAAAGGGGTTGAAGATTAATTGGGATATTTGGGCGGCAAGGGGTCAGGGAGTAGAAGGGCCCGTTTCTGTGCTTTATGTCTAAAACAGTTTCTGTTTTAATTGTAGTATACATACAGCTTTTGTTTCTCCAAGAATTTAACAAAGATGTAATTGTAGCTGAGGTGTGGCTTCTTCCTGCCATAGGATTTTCTCTACGAACTGGCTGATTTTCAACCTATTTAAACTGAACTGAGTCTGAAAGCGTATTGCGGATTTTTGGGCTGGTGACCTCGAAAATTGGTGGTTGAGGAGAGGAAATATCATAACCTCATAGCATTGCTTCCAAAGTATTTGCACAACCTCCCCTCCAAGAAAAAAAAATTAAGACCTCTCTGACTGCACTTAATCTTTGGATTCCAGAGCATGATGTGAAATCCTGGTGTTGCAAAGAAAGCTGAGTTTTTTTTTTGCTTCTATGCACTCAGATATGATAAGCTAGTTTTTATTCCAAAAGAAAGACAGAAAATACTGGAAACATTTAGATAGTCCAACAGCTTATGTGAAAGAGAACGAGTTATCATTCAGGTTGAAGACCCTTCATAAAAGTGGCTTCTTTTTCAACAAATGAGTGAGATATGGCCAGACAGCCTTGGCATTCATGTACAGAAGATGGAATCTAATCACAAGAGTAGTGTAAATGTCAACAAGTCGAAGTGGTGGTTATGAAATTGCATTTTGATATGAAAAGATGCCACGACTATCTCTGTGATGCTGTTGTCAACGTAAGAGAGATGCCATTCCAAATTGTCATCCACAGCAATTGTTTCCCATAATCTGGCTGTTTGCTTAACTATTAAATTTAACTGAAATAATTATTTGAGAAGAATGCAAATACTGAGGCTGATGTAATCTTTGCAAAGTGATCTTGCTGCGTTCTGTGATACGCCGTCAGGGCCTAATGCCTTGTGAGGGTTTACTCTCTTGAATGATGTTCTGACAATGCCCTCAGAGATAGAAATCACAAGGTCCTAACCCTTTTCAGGGATTCTAGTAGGCACTGTTCGGTTCTTCTACTCAATGCAGGCATAGAAGGTGTTCAGCTCATTGGGTAATGAAGCATAACAGCCATCTCTAGTGTTGGCCCTCCCTTTATAGGCTATAATGGCCTGTACTCCCTTCCATAGATGGCATGTATCCTTCTCTATCTCTAGCTTCCTCCGGAATTGCCACTTTGCTTCAGAGATGGGCTTCCGCAGATCGTATCAGGATTTCTTGTAAAGATCCCGATCTCTAGCCTTAAACGCCCTTGTTCTCACCCTCAGAAGGTTGTGAATTCTCGGATTCATCCAGGGCTTCTGGTTGGGGAACACCCAGTATGTGGGCATGGACACACACTCATCCACACAGGTCTTGATAAAGTTGGTGACACCTGTTGCATATTCATTCAAGTCTCTGGATAAGTTCTTAATATGTTCCAGTCCACTGATTCAAAGCAGTCCTGCAGACTCTCCTCCACTTCCCTTTATACACTAATTGCATGATCAACTCAGCAAAGGCAGAAGGTCTGGCAGTCTTCATAGTGGAAGACACCATGCCAAAGACAGATGTAATGGATGTGACACAAGGTTAGGACCTAGGTACAATAGTCATCACTAAAGAGGTAGTCCTGAGCAAACTTGTAGATCCAAAGATAGATAAGTTCCATCGTTCTGATGGAATCCATCCAAGGCTGTTGAAAGAAATGGCAGATGTTATAGTTTTGGTGACTATTTACCAAAATTCTCTGGACTCTGGGCAGGTCCCGGCAGATTGGAAGATGGTGAATGTCACGCCTCTATGGGTCAGTTAGTTTAACATCTGTGGTTGGGAAAATGCTTGAAGCTATCATTTAAAAAAAAAAAAATGGCAAGGCATCTGGAGTGAAATGGATCCATCAGGCAGACGCAGCATAAATTCAGTAAAGGAATGCTCTGTTTGATAAACTTACTGGAATTCTTTGAGGATATAATGAATGTGATAGAGGGAAGCATATGGACGTTCTTTACTTAGATTTCCAAAAAGTGTTTGATAAAGTGCTGCTTAAATGACGTACATAAGATAAGGATACATAGAGTTAAGTGTGATGCATTAGATTGGTAGAAGATTGGTTAACCAATAGACAACAGAGAGCTGAGATATAGGGGTTTTTTTTTCTGGTTGGCAACCAATGATGAGCTGAGTGCTGCAGGGATCGCTTCTGGGTCCGCAACTGTTCACGATATACATTAACGATGTGGAAGAGGGGACAGAGTGTAGTGCGTCTACATTTTCTGATGACACTAAATTGAGTGGAAAGCCAAATTATGCAGAGGATACGGACAGTCTGCAGAGAGATATGGATAGGTTAAGAGAGTGGGTGAGGGTCTGACAGATGGAGTAAATGTGAGATTATCCACTTTGGAAGAAAAAAAATGGAAGATCAGATTATTATTTAAATTGCAAGCGATTACAGCACGCTGCTGTGTAGAAAGATGGGATTGATTGTGCATGAATCTCAAAGCATTGGTTTGCAGGTGCAGCAGGCTCTCAAGAAGGCAAATGGAATGTTGCCCTTCGTTGCTAGAGGGATTGAATTTAGGAGCAGGGAGGTTATGCTAAAACTCCACAAGGTACTGGTGAGACCGCATCTGGAGTACTGCATGCAGTTCTGGTCTCTTGAGGAAAGATGTACTGGCTTTGGAGGTTCACCAGGTTAATTTCAAAGATGAAATCTCTGAGGAGAGATTGAGTCCTCTGGGGCTGTATTTGCTGGAATTTAGAAGAATGAGAGGGGATCTTATAGAAACATAAAATTATGAAAGGCATAGATATGATAGAGGTAGGTAAGTTGTTTCCATTGGTGGGGGAGGCTAGAAATTGTGGGCATAGCCTCAAGATCCAGGATAGTAGATTTAGGATGGAGATGAGAACTGCATTTCTCAGGGGGTGGTGAATCTATTCAATTAGTTGTCCATCGAAGAATTAGAGGCTTCCCAGTAAATATATTTAAGACAAGGTTGGATAGATTTTTGTAAAGTCGGGGAATTAAGTGAAATGGGAAAAAGGCAGGTAGGTGAAGATGAGCCTATCATCAGATCAGCCGTGATCTCATTGAATGGTGGAGCAGGCTCAATGGCCGGATGCCCTTCTTGTGCTCCAATTAGTTATGTTTTTAAAGATTAGGCTAATTTTTCAGACATGAGAGTGTAGATGATGGAATCTGGAACAAAATAAAAACCAAACTGCTGGAGGAACTGAGTGGGTCAAGCAGCATCCATTCAGAAGAGGAAGAGTGGAAGAATTAATTGATGACATTTAAGGTGGAGAACTAGGATTGAGAGCAGAGAGGGAGGAAACCCAGTATAAGACAAAAAGGAGAGGTGAGATAGGCGAGTGGGTAGATGAGGAGGAGTGAGGGAGAATGGATAGATAGGGCTTCAAGTTGGAAGACAGTTGGGTGATAGGTAGAAGCAGACAAGGGAGATAGACTCAGGTAGGAGGGAAGGATTGGTGAAGGTGGAGGCAGAGGGTGCCAAGTAGGCACACAAAACCTGTAAGTGCTGGAATCTAATGATTGAGGAAGGAGATTATGGGAGTCAGGATGGGAGAGGTGATGGAACCAGATGAGGGAGGGGATCCAGTATGTAGAGTGTATGGGTAGCAGGTGAATTGAACCAGGAGAGGGATGAAAGTGGATGATGGGAGGTAATGTGAAAGGGAACAAAAATGGTGTGAGTGGAGGTGGACTGGGAGGAGAGAACACAGGAGGTAAGGGTTATCTGAAACTGGAAAATTCAGTCTTCATACCATTGGGTTATACACTCACCAGGTAGGATATGAGATGTTCTTATAATTTGGATTAAATGCACTCTGGTGATGGAGAATGTTGAGGATAGGCAAGTCTATCTGCAATGGCCTTCCTGAACTCCTGGTGTCAAGGCGTTTCAACTGTCCTTCCCATTTCCATTCTAGCCTGTCCATCATCTGTTGTTTGATTGTCAGTCATAACCGAATGGAAAGTGGATGAATGTGAGTTAACTGATTGGAAATTCAACTGTAGAGAATCCACCAAATCATGGGCTGCCAAACTGTAGTCCCTGCTCACAAACCCCCACATGCACACCCTATGTGGCATCGAACACAGCGCGGCACATTCTGTACCTTATCTCCATCAACTGCACAGAAATTTACTGGAAGAAACGAACAAAAAACGAAGTTTTATTGAAACCCCCCCTCAGGTAATCAAACAAATGCAGGAGAGCTGGTATTACTTGTAAAAACATTCACTCCCTTTCAGATTTGACCTCTCTCACCCAGTAAGAATTGGTCCTACCTGATGGCTCAAAGAGAGTCAAGAGCTCTCAGATTTCGAAGCCTGTGATAGAACTCATAAGTTAATTTATTTTTAACATTCAAGCCAGATACTTTGTTATTGTGAAATGTTTTCCAAACTATGCCATTGCGAATTGAATTGCATGACAAGGGAATGAAAAGGCTTGCAAGTATCTATTTTTGTCCTGAGATCCAGTAAGTGCGAACGACAAAAGAATTGCAGACATTCAGAAGCAAAAGTTAACAAGAAGTTTTAGTTGTTACTGAGCCCATCTTAACTGGCAGTTATATAAAGAGTTAAGTGTGAATGTGATTTCTATTAATGCGAGTTTCTTTCATCTTTGCTTTTGGTGAAATAAAGAGAGAGAGAGAGAGAGAGAGAGAGAGAGATCTTCATTCTATAAAATGAAGGATACAGAAATGCTCAAACCAAACGTTGCTGGTTAGATGTACTTCTCAGAAAAACTTTTCAGAAATCTGAGCATGATGACAAAACAGTGTTTTATTCATTATAATACATCCACATCTGAACATGTGGTATTTTTAGGTCAGGACAGAACATGCTAACCTTAGAGGTAAATATTTTTCATCGTATTGCCTCTCTTCATTCTTTACACAAAAGTGCTAGAGAAACTCTGCAGGATATGCAGTGCCTATAGATACTTGACAGAGGGCTCAGGCCCAAAATGTTTGCTTCCTGTTGACGGTGCATGATCTGCTGAGCTTTTCCAGTACTTTGGTGTATTGCACTACAATCACAGTGTCTGCAGACGGGTCCCCCTCTTCATTCTTTTCCTATTTTCATGGTGGTGTTCCTATGCACCTCCTGAAACAGTCCTCCTTGATGGTAGAGTTTGCCGGTTTGGGACAAGATGTCAGATTGGACTGGGCAAGTAACTGCAATTGATATTGAAGAGGATACACACTGCAGCCACTGCATACCAGTACTGAAAATAAAAATGTTTAGTGTTGTTACTGTGGTGCCAGTCAAGTGGCCTATTATCCTGGATGGTATCAAGCATACTGACAGTTGATCATGGCTCAAGCAGCTTCATTTGATGTTAATTAATTTGATGCTTCTTCCCACGGGCAGTGAGAATGCTGAATGACTAAAGGAACTGTTCACACTAATTATCCGACTCTCATATATACAAAACAATATCTAGTTATTTATTTATTTGTTTGTATATATGAATAATTGTCCTGCGTATGTATTGTTTGTTTATATGTGTGTTATGAGTGGTGTGTGCCTGTGTGTTTTGAACTGAGGAACGGAGAATGCTGTTTCATCGTATTGTATTTGAGAAATCAGATGATAATAAACTTGAACGGCATGGTTGGCGTAGTGGATAGTGCAACACATTTGCAGTACGAACGATCAGGACCAGGGTACAAATCCCGTGCTGTCTGTAAGGAGTTTGTATGTTCTCCCTGTGTCTGTGTGGGTTTTCCCTGGGGCTCCGTTTTCCCACCACTGTTCAAAATGTACCGGGGGGTTAATTGGGTGTAAATCGGACACATGGACAGACCGAAAAGACCTGTTACCGTGCTGTAAGTCTAATTTTTAAAAAAATTTGAATTAACTCATGCCAAACTTAGTTGTCTGGGTTGACTTTTAATCATTTTTTTTTGGAATATGGCCCACAGAAGCCTGAAGTCTGGCACCTCTACGTTCAAGAACAGTTTTTTTTTTGAACAACCATGAGACTCCTGAACCTCGTTTCATTACCCAAAACATAACACTACTCCAAGACCATAAGCATTATCAATGCAATGCAACTAGTAAATAGAGAAGATGATTAAAGGGAGCAAATTTAAGGGCAAGTCTTAATGGAGAAAACAGTAGTAAAAACAGCAGGGAGGCTTATGGAGATAACTCTTGGGCTTTGTCTTCTAAATGGAGAGTGGGGAAATGAATAACCTTCAATTTTTATAAGATACAAGTAGAAATGCTGATCAGAAATGTGCTGGAATAATAGTCTTGAGATAACAAAGATCAATAACTCAGCAGGTGAGCTGAGACCATTCATGTTACAGAGGTAGAAGTAAACTGTTTTAGCAATTGTCTATTATTTGATGGAGAGCTCATCTGGGGCCCACATGGGATGCAAATACAGTTGTACTCTGGTTCCATTCAAAGAGTTGTTTGGGAATGGTTATTGCAACAAAAAACAAATATGATAATTTCCTCTCCCACTATTTAATTGGAAGAAATTATTTCTCACCTTTTATTGCACGTTGAGCAAGCATTTTGACTATTTGGCAATAGTGGAAAAAGCTTTTTACATTTGGTCATACTACTGAAAAGAATGCAGTATGAAATAACAACTTTTTTCTCATTCTACAGATGCTGCTTGACCTGATGAACATTTCCAGCTATTTTATTCATTTTCTTTGGGTATTCTGCAGTTGATCTGGAGATTTCAGCTTGCACACAATCGTGGGGTGATGAGGTGTAGTGGGGTGAAGAAGCTTTAGCTATAAATTGAGGTGACAAGAATAGAAATGGATTAGATTGAATTTTATTCATAAACCTATGAACCTTCCATTGGTTAATGCTTGCACTTTTTCATTAACTCACATTGATGGAATTGAAGAAAATGTAACAACAGACCTATCAGCAAAAAAATGATCTGGCATTTCTACCGACCTGAAGCATCAAGCTAACTTTCTTCATTTGCAGATGCTGACAAATAAGTTGGCCAGCTTCAAAATTTTTATTAGAAAATAAATGAACTTGCAACACAGCACACAAAAAGATTTGATCATTCTGGAGTTGTGCGTGGGAAATGTGTTAAATGTTTAATCATTGTTTCAGTACATTGGACATGTCCATGCCCAGAAGGATTTGCATGTTTATGTATAAGTTCAACTGTCTGTCTCTCTTAGCCACATAGACAAGTAGATTATTCTTAATAAAAATTCAACTATAAATCTGATTTTCATCTTTTCCAATCAAACTTGTCTAGCCAGTGGTATCCAAGAAATCTTTGAGTACACAAATGTTTTGGATTGTACCTAAGGGGGTCTCCTGAAAAGGAGATCCTCCATAAATTATAGAACACAGGGGTACAGCTAAGGTACATTGGCCTATTAATTCTTGAGTACCAAAGTGAATTGTTCAGATCAAACTGTTCACAGGACTAATGGCAGTTTTGATTTTGGAAGCACCCTACTGAACATAAGAAATAGAAATAAGAATAATCAATTTGCCCCATTGGGCCTACATCACCATTTGATGCAATCTTTTACCTTATGGCCAGTTTCCAACACTAAACTTGTATCCCTTGATCCTCTTAATATCTGAATATTCATTGCTGCCATGAGTGGAAAATTACTATTTCAAGGAGCAAGATTAAGTAGGGTGGAGGTGGGGAGAGGGTAAGAGGCTGAGAAACGGCAAGGGATCAGAAAGGAATGGGGGATAAGGCAAAAAAATCAAATACGAGAGTCAAGAAGGGCTACAGTGCAACTTAACTGTAAAAACTGATTGATTATCAGTATTCAAAACAAGGTTAATGATCTCATGGTTTCAATCAATACAAACAAGTATGATTTGATAGCCATTGCAGAAACATGGTTGCAGGGTATAGATGCCTGGGAATTGGTCAGGAGTGTTAGATAATTCAGAAGGATGGGAAGGAAGAAAAGGGAGGTAAGGTAGCACTCATGATTAAAGATGAGTTCAGAGCGATCGTGAGAAATCATATAAGCTCCTAGGAAAAAAAAGCTAAATTGAAAAAGTTGAATTAGGTACACATTAGGAATAGTTAGGGGAAATGTCATTGATGTGATTAGACAACAGGCTACCAAAAAATAACATTATGGTGACACAGGTAACAAACAAATAAATAACTGATTTCTGTAAGAATGGAATGGCAATTGTCATGGGAGATTTTAACTGACACATGTTGGTTGAGGAGACTTTGTAGAGTACTTCATAGAACGCATCCATGATAGTTTGCTTGAACAGCATGTTACAAAACCTACTAGGGAACATGCCATCTTAGATGTGGTCCTCTGTTATGAGACAAGGTAGATTAATTATCTCAAAGCTAGGAATCCTCTCAGAGTGAATGCTCATAGTATGGTTGAATTTCTAACCAGACTGAACGTGTGAGAGTAAGATCCAGAACAAGTGTGTTATGCTTCATATAAGGAGACGACAATGGGATGAAGTACCAGTGGGTTGACGTAGACTGGGAGCAGTGAAAAATGTTCAGAGATTTTTCACAGTGCTCAACAAGTATATTCCAGTTAAAGACAAAGACAATAAGGGTAGGAATATCTCACCATGGATAACTAAGGAAATAAAGGAAGGTCATCAATTGTGACTGAAACTATATTTAACAGAAAAAAATGCTGCAGATGTTGGAAATCAGAAATTAGTTTCAATTACTGCTTGAGTTGTGATGTTGACAAAATCAGTGGATGTCGCCATTTTGGAGATATGACTTTGGCAACGCCAGGTGTGGTCTCAAGAATTCTTGTCCATTGAATCCAATTTCTTCATTTCGATTACTCTTTTGAAACAAAAAGTGCACAAAATGAGATGTTTCAATGTGCTCTTCACAGCCTTAGCTACCCAGGAGCAGCTTACCTGGAGTTTTGTAGCCCAGTGGGAGTATTTCCCTTGCCTCTATTGTCTCTTGAGAGGGCTCTGAAAAAAAAAATCAGATTACAGGGCACCACAAGGTGACCTGTTTCAACAGCTGTTCCTTAATGATGGGGACATGTTTAATGACCTACTCTGTAATTTGGAATGAAAACATTCAGCATTGCTCATGACAATGTACAGCGAAATCCATTAATCATACATCATCCATATGTTTGTGGTTGGACTGCTTTTAAAATATTTTAATTTCTTGGCAAATCTCACTGCAGTAACATTTGACAATGGTGACTGGGCTGTATCCCAATTACTCGCTGTTATAATTCACTTTTTTTAATTACTTACGTGGTGTGGAATAAATTTTGCTCAATGTTAGTGAGTTAATCCTGTTAAAAACAGATAAATAAAATCTGAATGACTTTTAAGACAATTATTTTGACAGAGTGTGCATCCTATTGACCTATTTTGCCACTAATATTGGTTTCTGCCGACAAAGAAACAATAGCACTTAATTTTATATACTTCTTTAAATGGTTATCTGCACAGATGTCTACATGTGAAAAGATAACAAGGGGGCATTTTATGAACAATTGTCTCTGCCCAATAATTCTTTTGCTTCTCTATTTTACCACCTTTTCTCCTCTCTAATATTCATATTGGGTTTTGGTGTCAGTTCCCTGGTAAATATTCTTATCTTTGAACCAGAAAGTGCAGTCCGGCCTTGAGATCCAGGTGGCACTGAAGTAAAGTACAGAGACTTTTAGATGGGTCATTATGTTGTAACCTTATCAACCAAGTGAGATGGCGTAAAAGATCCAATCAAATTATTTCGAAACATTGCCTGCGAAATGTACTTTTTTGGGTGGAAAAACTTAATGTCAATAGATTCCACTTAGAGTCCTGTACTGGAGAGTGAACTTTCATGTCATTGATAGTGGGAGCCGTGGCTATATAATGTAATTGAATGGAGAGAGAGATGGTTTTAAATGACAAATTTGTTTTAGTTAATTTACAAGTTTTTTAATTGTAATTTTTTTTAAGAGCAGTTAATTATTTGGCTTTAAACATTTCCATTTTCAATTGCTTCTGTAGTTTGAATTATTATTGGAAATGTCTGTTGGACAATAACGCTGCCCTTGGTGCTGCTGGCTCACAGCTCCTCCAACTCGGGTTTAATCCTGGCCTCCGCTGTTGAAATAGGAGCAGGGTCAATCATCTAACGCATTGAGCCTGCTCCACCATTCAGTAAGATCATGGCTGACTCGGCGGTGGACTCAACTCAACTCCACTTATCTGCGTGTTTCATTTAATCCTTAATTTTCCATTACTTTATTTTGCATTAACTCGTGGAGTGAAATGTGCATAAATTGTACAAAGGTATGTGGGGAAGTAGATACTACAGCATCTCATGCTCATTCTCATTGAGCATGGTGAATACTTCAAAGTGCTGGATAAACTCAGCAGGGCCTGTAGTATCCATAGGAGGCAAAGAGATAAACGAAGGCCTGAGCCCTTCATCAGAGTTCATTGGATTCTGTTAATGACCATCACCTCATGAGTACTCTACCTTCAGCCAAAGATTTCATACAGTTTAGAAGAATATTAGTCAAAAAAGCATGCTCTTCAGGATTGAAGATGGGAATGCAGAAGTGAGCAACTTCTATTTCAGCTCTGATGCAAGGTCATCAGCCCTAAAGCATTAATTCTGTTTTTCTCCCCAGAGATGTCCCCTGACCTATGAGATTTCAAATATTCTGCTTTTCTATTTCTGATTACCCTCATCCCTTTCCCACCTTCTGAAAACTGGTCTGCTTTTTTTTTTTCCATCTCCTAAGTCTGAAGAAGGGCCTCGGGCCTAAAATGTTCAGTTTCTCATTGTACATCTGCTGCGTGACTTGTTAAGTGCTCCTGGAATTTTCTGGTTTTGTTCCAACATCTGCAGGTTTTTTTTTCCATCTACATTCTATGAATTGGATCTGTGCAATTTAGGACACGGTAATTTGGAACTCCTCCATGGGTTATGGTCAGGCAGGGGTTTGGGTAGTCCAAGGCCAGATTCCATGAGAAAGCAGCAAGGACAAATAAACAACATTCATCATTGATAATACTTCCTTATTTACCAGTTGAAAAATAGGATTGCAGAGATCTAAGTACTTGTAGCAATATTACTGAACAGTTTATAAATCTAATTTTATTGGACTGGATCTGACCTCACCCCACCCCACGGCCTGCACCCCTCTTCCCACCAAAACTTTGGCTTATTGCTGTGAAGGGTAGGTATGAGCACTGACTGCACCAGGGTGCCACCTTTAGCTTTGCAGCCAATGGGACCAATGAGAAACTCTTGCTGGTTTTAATTTAAGACTGACACTAGAAGTTGGTCTCGAGCAGTGCTTTTCAACCTTTTATTTTGCACTCATCGTTTACTAACCGCAGAGCACCTATGCATCCTATGTTTCTAAGGCCTATTATCTGGTTGCTATCTCAATGGTGTTGATGGGAGCTTTCTGTATTTGACTGTGGTGTTTCCTAGATTACAGCTGCAGATGGATTTAAAAGTACTTTACAGCCAATGAAGTACTTCATTTGTTGTAAAGTACTTTAACAAATCATGAAAATTATAAGCTCTATGTCAATGGATCTCCATGAAAGAAGGAAATGCATTCTGAAGATTAATACACAAAAGTGCTGGAGAAACTCAACAGATCACACAGTGTTCTTTATGGCAAAGAAACATAACTAATGTTTTGGGCCTTAGCCCTTTGTCAAGGTATGAGCCTGAATAAAAGCATCTGCCTGCTTTTTGCTCACACCTTGACAAAGGGCTCAAGCCCGAAATGTTGGTTTATCCATCAAACATTTTACAAAATATTGATGGATAATGAATTATGGAGTGTAAATTTAAATCCTTTTTTGTACTTTAGCATTTGTCAGGGAGATAGAACAGAGAGGTGTAGCATTAGGTGCCAGATTATATATGTGAAAGTGTTGAATTGAATGACTTGTTAATGCCTTCAAGTCTTCTATAAATTAATCAGTTCTGAATTATTTGTGTTCAATTTGGAAAGTGTCAAGGATTAAAAAGAAAAATTGATCGTACTAGAACAAGAACTGAAAAATGATCAGGCAGCCTTTTTTAGTACAGTATTTCCACTTCTTAACATTTTATTTATTTCGATAACTGTACTTTTTAAGCCATTAAGTGTCCTGAACTTGAATCAAGTTTGTGGTGCTCAGAAGGCAAAGTGAAAAAATTATTTCAAATAACTGATGAATCTTCTGAACGACGCACTTTGTCAGACCTAACAGTACACCATGATAAAAACAATGAAAGGCATGGATGGTTCAGGGGAAGAAAGATTTTATTTAAAAAATGTTTTCTGTTTCCAGCTTTTCAGCAAAAAAAAAATAGGTTCATTGATGTATATCTTTGTTTTTGTGTCAAAAGAAACTCTGCAAACATATTGGTTTGAAAATTATGTGGGTTAGGTTTGAAGTTAAAAACTCATTTTCTTTTCTATTTTCACAGTGGCCAGAGAAGTGTGTTTTTAAGGGAGATATTGATAATAAAATAGATCAGTCTGAAGAAAGAAAAGAATTGGGTTTTTTTTTTAAATGACTATTTTCAAATTGTTCCTGGCACTGGAGAGCTTCAAGATATTACATGACATTTAAATTATAGCCACTGAAAATCTGAGTTGAAATTAATGATAGCTTTTCTGTCACTGATACTGCTTCTGTAGAATCCTGCAGTGGTCATTTTGATAACTTCCATAAGATATAATATTGCCTTAGGCATTAGAACGGCAAGTTCTTTCGAAGATTTTGGATTTCTGAAAGGTTTGTGTTGGGTTCATGTCCTTAAAAACATTTAAGTGTTGACAATATTGAATGTCATTACATGTGAATTGTTCCTTCCCCATAATATACTGTAGAACATTTAATTAAATACCATCTAAATTTTGTAATGAATGTGCAATAAAACCCCTGTTATCTGGAATTCAAGCAACTGGCAACCTCAAACAACCAGCAAAAAAAGGGGCAAAAAAAAAAATAGAATTAAATTAAATAAGAATAAATAAAAGTTTAAAATTGTAAAGTAAATATTCTCCAAAGTAACATGTAAACCTTTGGGTGAAGATGGGAGCAAATATTCCACCAGTGGAGAGCCTTGGTCACGCTTTGCTCGTAGCAGCTGTTTGAGTAATGTTGTGTTTGAATAAAATGGTGTTGCCAAGGATGAATATCTGGTTGATGCTGCTTGCCTTTGGGGTGACTCTCTTAAAGTGTCTCCTTATCCCTGCTTAGTAAGAATGTTTATTAGTATATTATTCAGTATATTACTAAGGCTTTATCTGTAAACTTGGGGAAGGGGGGGGGGGGCTTAATTATCTTTCAGGTGGCTCCATGGAGGGGAGGAACCTGCCGATGCAGTGGTGGTAAAAATGTTTTTAAAGAATGTGACTGAAAATAAAGTAAATGTTTTAAGATTTATATATTCATGCAAATGACGTTTGTTCAGTGTAAGTACAGCATCATGTTTTTGTCTTTTAAACTGTTGATTCTTAATGCAAATGTATTAGTTAGACATTGTGAGAGTGACCCTCAAACAACCAGAAAACTCACTTATTCGGTACTGGATACCAGGTGCTTTACTGTATAGTTTTGGGATGAATGATCTGATCTTTAAACTGTTGATTTATTTGCTCCCCATTGGAATGAAGATTTATAAAGCAAGGTATAAATTCAACAAAAAAGCACATAAAGACCAAAACTGGAATCTTTTGTCATTATCTAAACAGAACAGGTGCTCCTTTTTCATCCATTGTGCCATATTTAGTCTTTGGAATTTAATATTGTTATGTATTAATTAAATTCTTTTTTACTTTCAATATTTTTATTTGTATTTTTTTCATCGTATAAATGTTACATAGGTACATGAGAGTAAAATAGAATACACTGTATTCATAAACCTTACAGAATAATACAAATGATATTGTAATTAAATTCTTAATTATGTATTCTTTTAGAAATATTGATGTGTGAAATCAGGCAAATTCAACTTGATTATTCAGCTTTTAATCGAAGCAATTGTAAACATCGTGGACATATTACACTATGTTTGTAGCCTTTACTCTTCCACATCAACAAATAAATATCGACACATCTAGTATATGTTTTTACATAGCTTATTCAACAGCACTCACTTTGAAACAGTATTGACAATCACGTTTTTAAATACTGTATTGAAATTTGTTTATTCATCAAATAAAAACTTTCCAAAATCATGTTGCAAATCTTTGACTACTTTTGTAAGCGAAAATATATAATTAGAATCAACTAAATGATCCAAAAATGGATAATCTAAGTATAAACTTATTGCATGCAAATTTTAAATGAAGATCTAAGCTAAAAATGTTTTGCTAGCTCCACTATTCTCTCATCAACTTGAGAAACTTAGAAAATGGAATAAAGAGAATAATAAGATTAATGGGACCTCTTCAGTCTTATTCCTTCTACAATAATTTACTCAGCCAAAATCTGATTTTGCACTCCATGATTTCTGAATACTTCAGAATATATATACATATATCTATCGATAGATATAGATTTATATATATCTATATATAGATATATAGATATATATAGATATATATAGATATAGATATATATATAACCCAAAGCCCGCTGCGCAGCTCAGACGGCAAAGTCCTCCTCAGCGACAAGATCTCCATCCTCAACCGATGGTCAGAACACTTCCAATCTCTTTTCAGTGCCAACCGCTCAGTCCAAGATTCCGCCCTGCTCCAGCCCCCTCAACAGCCCCTAAGGCTAGAGCTGGATGAGGTTCCCACCCTGGATGAGACATATAAGGCAATCGAACAACTGAAAAGTGGCAAAGCAGCAGGTATGGATGGAATCCCCCCAGAAGTCTGGAAGGCTGGCGGCAAAACTCTGCATGCCAAACTGCATGAGTTTTTCAGGCTTTGTTGGGACCAAGGTAAACTGCCTCAGGATCTTCGTGATGCCACCATCATCACCCTGTACAAAAACAAAGGCGAGAAATCAGACTGCTCAAACTACAGGGGAATCACGTTGCTCTCCATTGCAGGCAAAATCTTCGCTAGGATTCTACTAAATAGAATAATACCTAGTGTCGCCGAGAATATTCTCCCAGAATCACAGTGCGGCTTTCGCGCAAACAGAGGAACCACTGACATGGTCTTTGCCCTCAGACAGCTCCAAGAAAAGTGCAGAGAACAAAACAAAGGACTCTACATCACCTTTGTTGACCTCACCAAAGCCTTCGACACCGTGAGCAGGAAAGGGCTTTGGCAAATACTAGAGCGCATCGGATGTCCCCCAAAGTTCCTCAATATGATTATCCAACTGCACGAAAACCAACAAGGTCGGGTCAGATACAGCAATGAGCTCTCTGAACCCTTCTCCATTAACAATGGCGTGAAGCAAGGCTGTGTTCTCGCACCAACCCTCTTTTCAATCTTCTTCAGCATGATGCTGAACCAAGCCATGAAAGACCCCAACAATGAAGACGCTGTTTACATCAGGTACCGCACGGATGGCAGTCTCTTCAATCTGAGGCGCTTGCAAGCTCACACCAAGACACAAGAGAAACTTGTCCGTGAACTACTCTTTGCAGATGATGCCGCTTTAGTTGCCCATTCAGAGCCAGCTCTTCAGCGCTTGACGTTCTGCTTTGCGGAAACTGCCAAAATGTTTGGCCTGGAAGTCAGCCTGAAGAAAACTGAGGTCCTCCATCAGCCAGCTCCCCACCATGACTACCAGCCCCCCCACATCTCCATCGGGCACACAAAACTCAAAACGGTCAACCAGTTTACCTATCTCGGCTGCACCATTTCATCAGATGCAAGGATCGACAATGAGATAGACAACAGACTCGCCAAGGCAAATAGCGCCTTTGGAAGATTACACAAAAGAGTCTGGAAAAACAACCAACTGAAAAACCTCACAAAGATAAGCGTATACAGAGCCGTTGTCATACCCACACTCCTGTTCGGCTCCGAATCATGGGTCCTCTACCGGCACCACCTACGGCTCCTAGAACGCTTCCACCAGCGTTGTCTCCGCTCCATCCTCAACATCCATTGGAGCGCTTTCATCCCTAACGTCGAAGTACTCGAGATGGCAGAGGTCGACAGCATTGAGTCCACGCTGCTGAAGATCCAGCTGCGCTGGATGGGTCACGTCTCCAGAATGGAGGACCATCGCCTTCCCAAGATCATGTTATATGGCGAGCTCTCCACTGGCCACCGTGACAGAGGTGCACCAAAGAAAAGGTACAAGGACTGCCTAAAGAAATCTCTTGGTGCCTGCCACATTGACCACCGCCAGTGGGCTGATAACGCCTCAAACCGTGCATCTTGGCGCCTCACAGTTTGGCGGGCAGCAGCCTCCTTTGAAGAAGACCGCAGAGCCCACCTCACTGACAAAAGGCAAAGGAGGAAAAACCCAACACCCAACCCCAACCAACCAATTTTCCCCTGCAACCGCTGCAACCGTGTCTGCCTGTCCCGCATCGGACTTGTCAGCCACAAACGAGCCTGCAGCTGACGTGGACTTTTTACCCCCTCCATAAATCTTCGTCCGCGAAGCCAAGCCAAAGAAAATATATAGATATAGATATATATAGATATAGATATAGATATATAGATATAGATATATAGATATATATATAGATATAGATATATATAGATATATAGATATATATATATAGATATGTTTTCATATTTACCTCATTCTTTCTGTTAACTGATATAAGCTTACATATTTCATTTTGCAGGAATTGTCATATATATCCAAGAGATCAATCTCATGTTATATTATTCTCAATAAAGGAGTTTTATTCTAAAGCGATTCTACATATGTACGGTCACCTTTAAATTTGTTTATATTATTAGTTCTATTCTGGTGTAATCAATGTAGCTAGTGGTCCTGACATAAAACACTTTATACTAGTGATGAAGGCTCACCATTCTTCATGTTTCTAGATAAAGTAGGAATTGTATTCTTGGCTTTTAACTTTCCATTCCTTCTCTTCTATTGGTTCCAAAACTGACCCCTCCTCCCATCACTGCTGAGATTTTGCACACTATGCCACCCAGTGGTTCTTTCAGTGACCTTCTTCCTTACCTTTTACATTCTACCTTTGCCAAAACTCATCCTATCGGCATTAAAACCTTGGCCACCATTTTTCCCTGGTCAACACCGTTTTACTCTTTGTCCACCAATACTTTAATGGCTCTTATTTACAGTCTGTATTTCTCCAAATCTGGTTTGCTGTGCTTCCCTTGCTCTCTTCTCTCCTCTCCCATTGTGGCCTATTCGTCGAGACGCTCTCTGCTTAACCTTTCATTTTCTGTACAGTGAATTTCAGAGACCTTCCATAATCCTACATTTTGGTCACAACTGTGTCCATGTTCCCTTAAGTCATGAAAGAATACATTTGCAGTATTAAAAATACCAAATAAATGGGACACTAATACACAAAAGTGCTGGAGAAACTCAGCAGGTAATACTGCATCCATAGGAAGTAAAGAGGAACCAACGTTAACCTTTATTTCCTATAGACACTGGATGTGCACTAATTATATACTGTTTCTCTGGACTCCTCAGGTTGCTTGCTTGCCCTAGACGAGAATTCCAAAATATTCTATTCCTCTTACATGGCAAGAAATTAAGGCGACATGATTGGTGTAGTAATTAGTGCAGCACCAGTGTTGGGACTGGGGTTCGAATCCCGTGCTGTCTGTTAGGAGTTTTTACATTCTCCCTGTTTCTGCATGGGTTTTCCCCGGGGGCTCAGATTACCTCCCACTATTTGGAATGTACCAAGGGTGTTGGTTAATTTGGTGTAATTCGAGTGCATGGAGTCGTGGGCTGTATGTCCAAATTTAAATTTAATTTCTTGCCATGTAAGAGCTAGGAATAGAATGTTTTGGAGTCTGGTCTAGGGCAAGCAAACAACCTGAGGTGTCCAGTGAAGCAGTCTAATTAGTCCCCTCAAAGCTGAGAAAAAGCAGCCTCGGAGATCACGCTGACGTGTCGGCTGAAATTGTCAGTGCAGTGGGAGGCATTCATTGTGACTGCACTATTTTTCCAGTCCTGAGTTTTATAATGCATATAGGTGATCAGGGCTTCTGGTTGTCTTCCAGTCCCTGAGTTTCATGATGGGTTTGAGATCATGATCTTCAAGCACCATTTTCCTCAGACAACGATGAATAATGATAATACTTTGCTGAGATGGATCTGCTGAGACTTAACAAGTGGGCCGCACTTTGTAGTGTCTCATTGTAATTAATACAAGTTGTCATACATTTACCTTTATGCCATCTAATACTGAGAGACTAGTCTCATGCTTTATTATTAATAGCTACTAACCAGGACTGGTGTGTTCCAAACGGGGAGTCCAACTGGGGCTCTGGTTTTTTTTTGTGTTGATTTGGATTTAAAAATACTGCACATTTAAAATGGTGACTGGTGGAAGAAGGCATAATGTTCTTCACTGCTGTCAGTATCAAGGGGAGACATTTATGAATGTCTCTGATTTTACAGGTGTTCCTCTGATATAGTCCCAATAACTGAGTCCATTATTTTAAACATGACCAAATTGTGACAAGTGGATCTGTCATTGCTTTTGTCTATTTTACCACCTTTTAAGAGCATAGGTATTATCATTTTTATAGTCTTACGAGAAAACTGGTGGTACTCGATCCCCCTTCTTGTGAATCTTCTTCCTGAAAGGAAGGGTGTGAAGAGAATGTGGCTGGAGTGAGATGCGTCTTTCAGTATAATGGCTGCTTTTTCAAAGCAGCAAATGTTATAGATTGAGTCAACGGAGGTAAACGGGGTTTAGGTGTGATGGCCTGGGCCATATTCACAACCTTCTGCAGTTTCTTGTAGTTTTGGGAGGAGCAGTTTCTGTCGTGCTGCTTTTTCTCAGTGTTGAGGGCACTAATTATACTGATTCATGGACACGATGCTTTCACTGATGCATCTATAAAGGTTGGTAAGGGATGCATGCAGATGTTATGCCATATTTCCTCAGATTTCTGAAGTAGAGGTGTATCAACATGGCTGGAACAGGACTGGAGATGTTTACCCCAGAAACTTCAAGCTTTCTCCTATCTCAACCTGAACACCTTTGATGTGGACCAACGAGGGATCTCCCTTCCTCCAGAAGTCTATAACAGCTTCTATGGTCTTGCTGACATTGAAGAAGAGGATGATATCCTGGTACCAAACCATGTCCCTCTTTATCTCAACTTGCCAATGTCACATTTGACTGCATTTAGCCCCTTTTCCTTGAGACCTTTATTATCTATGTATGTGTCCAAATGTGTTTTAAACATTGTAATTGTACCTGTCTCTGTCGCCTAATCTCAAATACCACTGCTCTGTGACTGAAAAAATTGCCTCTTGGATCTTCTTTAAATCTTTCCCTTCCATCTTAAATCTATGCCCTCTAATTTTAGATCTCCTTATCCAGGAACAAAAAAGACTGTGCCAATTCATCTAATCCATGCTCTTCATGATGTTATAAACCTCCATAAGGTCACTCCACAACCTCCTTTCATCCCAGGAAAACAATCCCAGCCTATCCAATTTCTCCTTGGAACGCAACCTCTCCATTCCTGGTGGTATCTTTGTGAAATCTTTCTGCATTCCTCTCTAGCTTAATTACATTCTTCTGATAATATTCTGACAAGAACTGCACATTATTCCAGGTGCAGTCTCAATAAAATCTTGTACAGCTGTAACACAACGTTCCAACACGTACTCAAAGCCACACGTGATTAAAGCAAGTGTGCCTAAGGGCTTTTTCACCATCTCCTCCACCTGTGCTGCCACTTTGATCTACTTGTGCTCCTCGGTCTCTCTGTTCTCCAAATCGTTAATATATCTGGCAAATAATATGTCGCTTAATCAATGCAATCTTTCTATTTCTCCATGTGCTGCTCCACGATTGGTATCTTGTGCATTTCAAAGATTTGTTCAGATTCCCTGAGTTACAGGGAAAGGTTGTGCAGACTGGGGCTTTTTTCTCTGGAGCGTAGAAGATTGAGAGGGGACTTAATAGAGGTGTTTAAGATTTTAAAAAGGGACAGACAGAGCAAATGTGGATAGGCTTTTTCATTTAAGAAAGGGGGAGATTCAAACTAGAGGACATAGTTTAAGATTGAAGGGGGAAAATTATAAGGGGAACATGAGGGGAAATTTCTTTACGCAGAGGGTGGTGGGCATGTGGAATGAGCTTCCGGCAGACGTGGTCGAGGCGGGATCATTGGTTACATTTAAGGAAAGACTAGATCGTCACATGGATACGAGGGCACTAGAGGGGTATGGACCGGGTGCTGGTCAGTGGGACTAGGAGGGTGGGGATTTGCTACGGCATGGACTAGTAGGGCCGAACTGGCCTGTTCTGTGCTGTAAGTGGTTATATGGTTGGCAAAATACCTTTATTCCTGCCTGGCCCTGAACTAGAATTTCCCTTCTTAAAACTAGATAAACCTGTTATTTAAGCGGATGTGAATTCATCCATAGTACACAGAATCCATGAGATTAACCAAATTCATATTGGAGGAGAGAGGCACCAAAACCTATCAGGTGCTTTTGTGATTTTGCTCTCAATGCCCTTTGTTGGGAAGACTGATGCAAAGGGACCCACATCTGTATGTCTCAATGGGTGCAGTCAGCTCTTCAGAAGGAGTATGGATCAAATATATGTGGTGACTGCAATGATTTGGCTATTACCTGAGCGTCCTCTTCTTTCGGTTACCAGGGACTGAAGGAAACCCACTGCGATGTGTGCTAGCATAGGTGTTTGTTTTGCAAAGGTTTGCAGAAATAAAGCAGGAGTGAAAGAGGCTTTTTCCTTAAAACGTACCTTGTTTGCTGTGCAAGCGATTCAATGTGTAGTAATCATCACAAAAATGACTTCCTTGCTCAATTGTGGATCCTGTGGATTAAGCTGCTTCTATGAAAGAAAACTACTTTGCAACATCAGGAACACCTGCAAAGGCTTACAAAACCACTTGATGACATGTGCTATTGAATATAACACCATCAAAAACACAATTTGATAAATTTTGTCTGATTATTTCCTTATGATAGGCTTTGGGACAGTTTATTAAATGTGGTGCAGTATGCTTTTGTCTGGTATCACTCTGGGTTGCCTGAATGAGCACTTGCACACAGTCATGAAATCCTGGCACTGCAGCAATTATTCACAGGGCTTCATTTTGGTGAATGAAAATAAAGACTGCAGCTAAATGGAAATCTCTGATACTCTGGAACTAGCTAACAAAAAACCATGCAATGACAGAACTTGCAGTAAAGCAAAAAAAGGCTGCCCTGTCTCACACTCATGAAAGCAGATAATGGATTGGGTGGATTTGCCACCCAGCATTGAGAACTCAAAGGTTGTTAATGAGAGAAGATGGCAGACCTCAGGAGAACTGCTGGGTTATCGTGCTGTTTCATTCAGTAATTGGCTGCCACAACTATGCTTGCAGCAAAGTATTATTATTTAGACTTGTCACTCATTACTTACCCATGCAAACCTTAATGTTCACCATGCACTAGCTACAATGGGATAAAAATTCAATCAACATCAAAAAAATGCAACTCCGATCGCTAAATATTAAAGGAGCTTTTTGCCACATATCTAACCAGGGTAGCAGTTTGATGCAATTGAGTCAGATATTGGGCTGTATTAGATACTTCGGTATCTCTTTAAATTTGCATATCAAGATTATAACTGCAGGACAAGAGTTTGTAACAAGAAATAGGTGCCTTCAGAAGATGATGGATTTTCAGCACAAGGCCTCTCCAGATTTCAAAATATATTCCAACTTTTCTCATGCTATTTCTCTCCTCTTCATACATTTTTCATCCTCAGGAAATGCATACTCTTGCGTCAGGAATCACCAGACATTTTCTCATGCAAGCACTATTTCAAATATTTGTTTGGGTCAAAATGAAATGAGAATTTCTGCACTGATAATGTTTCTATAATTGTCACTCATAACTAAATTTAAATTTTTAAATTTAAATTTAGACATACAACATGGTAAGAGGCCCTTTCAGCCCACAAGCCCCTGCTGCCCAATTAGCCTGCACCCTTGGTACATTTTGAACAGTGGAGGGAAACTAGAGCACCCGGAGGAAACCCACGTAAATATGGGGAGAACGTGCAAACTCCTTACAGACGGTGCTGCTTTCAAACCCCGCACGTTGCTGCAGTAACAGCGCTGTGCTAACCATGCCGCTTTCCACATGCTAACTGTGTTGCCCTTAACAAGGAAAACTTATAAAAATCAGCTTCTTCCTGCGACCCTGAAGGCCAAGCTACCATTTTGTATCTAATACTGGTTCCTAACCCTGTGAACAGTTGCTGCAGTGCCAGGAATTCATGTCCGTGTGCAAGTGCTCATTCAGGCAACCCAGAGTGATACCAGATAAAAGCATACTGCCCCACATTTAATAAAGATCATATTTGTCAAAGTGTTTTTTTGTACATATATAATAAATTTATGCTGTTGTGGATATTATCTATGACAATGAGCAGATGAAAATTGTTCTTTGTTTATAATCTCACACCATGAGACTCTACCCTTGTACATCAGTTTATCTTTGTTCATTTCTCGACTGTCAGGAAAGAGAATTTTGCGTTGTTTTTACCACCAAAAAGAGAAGCAGCAGCCCAATGATACAGGGACCCAGAACAAATCAAGACCTCAGCTCCTTGCATCCTCACCTTCACATCCACTTGTAAAAGTGCATCCATCCCAAAGATGTTGGTGATGATGATGGAGGTGTGCGTTAATCAAGTGGGCTTCCTTTCTTAGCTATGAGACCTATAAACTGAACTACTGCCATAAGAGATCATTCTGTTCGCAACATCTTGCACGCCAGCAATGCATGGTAGTTGCGTAATGAGACTCACTAAATTTGTTGACTTCTGTTAAGTATGAAAATTTGCATCTGTGAGAATGAAGAATTATTCAGTTACTGTCTAGGAATTTTAGCCAGGACTTGAGGTTTTTTTTTTCCAGATTTACTGGAGTAAGCAAATGCTTCTCAGTCGAGAGTCTCGGCTGAAAGATAGCCATTCAAAAATGCACCACACATCATTTCTGGAATGAATTGGCGGCTAATATTTATTACATGTTCCATGCAGTCTTTCTAAATCAGAGATACCATTGAGCAAGTTGACACTTTGAGCCTTTGGCTCAGACCTGGATCAAATCTGCTGGAAGATTAAATGAAGAGAGCTCTCAAGAGAAAGATTCATAGATTTTTGAAATGGGCAAGCTTAATGCTGGACAGAATGAAATAGGTAAAGTGGAAACTGGCTCATTAAGTTCTTAAAAAAAAATCCCAGTTAAATGAAACTTGCATGCTCTGGAATTGCGACTATACAGGTGGATAGCTAAGGGCAAGAACCTTGCATGCTGACCAGTCAGGTGGAAACCTGGTGCTCATAAACTTTTTTTATGGCACTTCATTGAAATTGCTACCTCCTTGTGTGAGAGGCAGTGAAGAAATTGAATTTATAACCTCATCATTAGTTTTTGTTTTTCAGCACTTAAAACAGATTAATTCTGAGGGTTTGTTCATAGATCATGCAAAAAGCACTTTTTTCATTAGTTTGCAAAGTTTTGGTAAATATTCAGCAAAGATAAAGGTTCTGGCTTGAATAACCACTGTAAATATAACTTTGAAATAAATCTATTGGAAGGGAACCTCTTGCTTACATATAATGACAGTACATCTTGTCAAAGAAGATGGATTGATGTCACCATAAATGTTTTGTGATTTTTTTTCCATCTGCCAAGCACCTTTCTGTAATGCCAGACACAAGAGACTGTGGATGCTGTATTCTAGACCATAAAACAAACTGCGAGAGGAACTGAGTGGGTCAGGTAGCATCCCTGGAGGAAATATGAGAGTTGGCGTTTCTGATCAAACCCTTGCTTTAGGAGTCTTTTGACTCAAAACCATTTCCCTCCAGAGATGCTGCCAGACCTGCTGAGTTCGATCAACAGCTTTTTTTTTGTTGCTATCCATATGTCATATCTTTTTGGTTTTCAAGTTCATTACAGCACAGTACTATCGATACCCTCCAGTGCTGTTGTTGCTGGAGTCTTTAAAAAGTCATCTGGGTGCAAAACAATCAGAAGGAGCCATCTGCTTGACATTTTTCTTTGTATGTAGGTTTGCTCCATCTTGTAGGATGCCTAATTTCTACAGGAAGAGTTGGTAGGGAAGAGCAGCTACATTCAAATGATTGATCAAAGTTACTGTTATAAAAAGCATATTGTAGCGGCCCACAAACCGAGATGCGACCCAGTACATAAGATGGCTGGCGACCATGCAGACCCCAGCAGTTGGGGGGGGGGGGGCAACGACCTTCATTCTAGGTGACAGCCCACATGGCGGGAAGCGTGAGCAACGGTGGGAACGTTGACCAATCCAAGGCCAGCGCTTCCGTGAAGACACTCCTGTCGTCAGCGGCAGGGAGAGAATTTAAGCTAGGTTTCCAGTGCAATAAATCAGACTTCAACTTCTTGGGAGTGCGTCATTCTTCGCACACTTTGCGGTAGTGCACGCGCTACATATCTTTGTGGTTTGGACTATTCCACCCCTGATAATATTGAACATTGGATGAGGAGATTCTACCACTTAGGAAAACTAGAAACTGAAAGTGTTACCTAGGGATTTTGGTTCGTCCTTCTACACTTTTCATTGTTACGAATGTATCTGTCTCTATTGGAAATTTTAATTCATTTCTTTTCTCACTTTCAATTCAGTGATTTGCTTTTCACCTCAAAGAAATGTTGAATATCATTTATTTCCAGGATTTATGTTTTCTTTTATATTAGTAGGATTTGTGACACATTCTCTATGTAGCTTAAACAACATGTAAAATTGTGCTCTACATCAGTAAGATGAGAAATGCACAATGAGCAAAATGCATTTGTCAAAACAGTTTTCTCTGGAGATGTAAATTCATCATCTAAATGACTTGAGTCTTTGGTAGAATTACAAAAGACAGTGGTGTTTCTTCACTGATTTGCATTCTACTACTTTTAATGAAACTGCTGCAGGTGTTCCACTAAGTAATTTCATGAACATGTTCATCTTTTTTTTTGTGCTTTACCAGTTTCTACAATGGCATTTTGGAATTTCCTGTCGGTCTATGGTCGGTAATGAATTTACCCCCATTCTGCTTGCTGGTGGTAAATTTTAGAAAGAAAAATAACATATTTTCTTTACTTTTAGGGGAACATTGTTACTATAATTCTTCTTCTTTCTTTGGCTTGGCTTCGCGGACGAAGATTTATGGAGGGGGTAAATGTCCACGTCAGCTGCAGGCTCGTTTGTGGCTGACAAGTCCGATGCGGGACAGGCAGACACGGTTGCAGCGGTTGCAGGGGAAAATTGGTTGGTTGGGGTTGGGTGTTGGGTTTTTCCTCCTTTGCCTTTTGTCAGTGAGGTGGGCTCTGCGGTCTTCTTCAAAGGAGGTTGCTGCCCGCCAAACTGTGAGGCGCCAAGATGCACGGTTTGAGGCGTTATCAGCCCACTGGCGGTGGTCAATGTGGCAGGCACCAAGAGATTTCTTTAGGCAGTCCTTGTACCTTTTCTTTGGTGCACCTCTGTCACGGTGGCCAGTGGAGAGCTCGCCACATAACACGATCTTGGGAAGGCGATGGTCCTCCATTCTGGAGACTATCACTAAATGACACAATGCTGGAGAAACTCACCTGGTGGACCACTCCCTGTTCTCCCTCTCTACCCCTCGATCTTCTTTCCTCCAGCTTTCCATTCCCTTCCCTCTCCATTCATAGAGCCTTCCCTCTTTCTCTGTTTGCTGCTGTGGCCTTGTCCACCTATTATCTCTTGTCCATGAGCCTGTGCTCCTTCTCCTGCCCCCCCCCCCACCCCACCCCCAACCACTTTATTTAGGTGCCTACCTACGTTTTGCTCATACCTTGATGAAGGGATCAGGCCCAAAACATTTACATAATGTATATTTATCTTTGCAATATAAAGGCCGCTGTTTGACCTGCCGAGTTCCTCCAGCATTGTGTTTTTACTTCAACCACAGTGTCTGCAGACTTTTGTGTTGTACTCCAATTGACAAAAAGAAGCTAGCAATCTTAAAATGAGGATTACATGAGTAAATGTACAAATCTGGATATGATTATTACAGAATAATCATTCATTATTATTTTGGAGGATTGCACAATTTCTTTCCGTTGATTGCAATTTACAAATCATGTTGTCGAATACTGCACTGAATACTAAATGGCATCCAGAATTATCTACTCCCACAGACATTAAAATTTTAAATGATTTTATCTCTCATTCTTGTCGAATTTAGTTTGAGAATTTCAACTATGAAAGTGAATGTGGAAGAAACTTTTGTTCTAGCTTCATTTTAGAAGCGTCAAGGTGAGAACGTGCAAACTCCGTGGTATACACACTTGAAGTCAGGATTGAACCGTTCTGCCCTATGTTTAGATATTCTTAGAAATTTTCATTGGCATTGTTGCTCTTCATTCAAAAGTGGATCTTTATTGGATTATATCAATGCTTTCGTATGAATTTGTACTTGGATACCAATGCGTGAGCTGGCAATTACTAACTTGGGAAACTTCATTAAAATTTATAGCAATAAAAATCAGCAAGCACTAAAGTTTAAGAAATTAATGCCTAGTATACAATAATCGTTTTTTCTCTTTAATATGATAGGATATTGTGCCTTAAAAGACTAAGCATGAAGGCTGTCTTAAAGAAGAAATGGTAACAGTGAAATATCGAAAGCAAAGCAAACATTGCAAGAAGGAATAACTTTAATGGTCACTTTTGAAATAAACTATAACACTAGAGCAAGTACATAGGTCCAAGGGACATGATGAAATGTTGGGAATGAATGCAATGGAAGCTTCTGGACAATAAAACAGAAAGCAACTGGACCAGGTTCAGAAACAAAGACAGTGGCATCTTATAAGAAGCAAATGTGAAGGTGACTTTAGGCAAAACCATGTTTTTCAGAGGAATGAGATGCACAAAATTATCTTCTCGTTCATACATTTGTGAAGTGTTTGCATTTTATCTCCATGACCACATGGCCTTCCCACCACATCCAAAAGATGCTGATGGTTGACTACTGTTAATTATCCCCAGTGGAGTCCAATGGTTTAAAAAAAAAGTCAATTAAAAAAAAAAAAAAAAAAATCGAAGGAGTAGAGTTGTTTGGCATTAAAATAATTTGCAAAGGAAGGTTTTGAAACTCAGAGTGGGGATTCCCCATGCTGAATCTTGTACACATGAAAAATAGGCAAATCATCTCACTTGCAGTATTTTCATTCATATTAGCACACACACTCATAGAGCATGCACATGCATATAATGTGCAGAAAATCATAAACTGAGTAAAAATATTTTTGCATATGCCGCATGGATGTAGTATTCTACATTCTGACTCACAAGAGCAATTTGCATTTACTTGGAACACGAGACAAAACGCATTCCATAGGCCCACTGTCTACCACAGTTAATCTCCCATAATTTACACCCATTTAACTTCCCCCAGAGGTGTCAATCGCCCGTCATATAGATGACAAACTTTGGAGAATTAAAGCAGGGTTCAGAGTTAAGCAGGATTTTAATTGTCACAATTCAAAAAGCCTTTCTTTAAAAGAAACCTTATCTTGTTAATCTACACCCATTTACAATGGTCCCATCGACAACCTGTCAATAAGTAAGTTTTGCCACCATAGAATTAGTCATAATATTCTATCTCATGGGCTAAATTGATCAATAACTTTGCATCTTCTGTAAAGGGAAATAAAAGTTTCTTATAATGTCAATTATTTTGACCTATTCCTTTACAGCGTCAGCATGGATAAATAAAGGTCTTGCAAAGAAATGATGGAGCTGTGCTCATAGAATAGTAGAAAATGGAACATAAAATATAACATTCAGATTCTAGTGCCCGTTTCCAACCTTCATTTATTTTCTAATGTGAGAAAATCACATCACACATCAACCTGAATTAAACATGGATCACTGTTCGTTCATTGTCATTGAGTTAGTGAACTCTTTCAATATTGAAAAAGTTGCAGCATTAATAAGGGCTGTAGCTGTTCACAGAGAAGCTGTAGGCTTGCCGAACAGCCATTAATAGGCAATTGATGCAGTCACTATTACATTGTATAATGCCAAGAAAAATATAGATTTCACTTTTGCTAATTTACTAGCATAAATGATTTTTAATATATTTCTTACCAATACATGTGAAGTTAAAAATGTGAATAGATTGAGCAATAATAACCCTCAATGAATATGTCAATAACAGAATGTCTACCCTTGATATTCAAGGACATTACCATTGCTGAATTCCCCACATCAGCATCCTTGAGGTTGCCATTAACTTGAAATTCTACTGAGCTGGTTGTAAAAGTGGATGGGTAGCCTGCTGAGAATGACTCCTATTCCCTCCGGTTCAAAACTGACCATTCACAAAGGACAAGTCAGTAGCATCATGGAGTACTCTCCACTTGTCTGGATAAGGGCAGCTCTAGCAAACTCTCATTAAGTTGGACAAAGCAGTTACTTGACTGGCACCACAGACACTCCCCTAAATATTCATTCCCTTCCACCACCAAGGT
The DNA here is from genome assembly GCF_036971445.1 of Narcine bancroftii. Classification (NCBI taxonomy): domain Eukaryota; kingdom Metazoa; phylum Chordata; class Chondrichthyes; order Torpediniformes; family Narcinidae; genus Narcine; species Narcine bancroftii. The sequence goes on from NC_091478.1 coordinate 16,076,400, forward strand.
ACAGTGCAGTTTGCAGATGGTCTACTCTGACAATACCTGACAATACCTCCCAAAGCCATGACCTCTACTGCTAAGAAGAAGGCACATGGGAACCCCACCTCAAGTTGCAAGCCATCTTTATTTGGAAATCTGACACAGATCCTTCCTCACCAGCACCTTCTGAAAGGTAGACAGAGACAAAAAGTAAATACGGAGCTTGCTTAGAAATACAAGAATCCAGATTGTGAATTAAAGATGGGAAGAATGAATAAATGAATGTGGAGGATAGATAAATAAATAAACAGAAGTATGCAATATTTTTACTAGATCCTGTTACTAAATTACCTATTCCTGATGACAGAAAGAATTTATAAGTTTTAATTTGATGGATTGACCTGAACTTGTTCTTGTCAAATAAAGAAAAAGTAGAAAACTATCTCCATAGAAACTAGTTTGCAGTTTCCTTTTGCATTTCAATGTTCTTTGCAGTTTCATAGTTTTATTTTTCATTCGTTTATATATCTAAAATAGCAGATGAAATGCAATGGTGTGCTAAAATTCTGATTTCATTCACTACTTCACCACATTTCCAGTCTTCACAGTAGCAATCTGACAGGTGCTCGAAGTGGGAGATTGAACATGGAAATTTTGCCCTGAGCTATGCAGGTAAACCCTAGCAGCTAGCTAATAATGACTATGCCAGTCCTGTTGGATGCTTTGCGACACAGTACAAAAGAACAGAATGAGGACCAGAAAGCAAACATTGGAATGTACCTTGAGCAATAATTAGTCATGTGCTTTTCGGCATGGTGTAATTCTGGAACAAGATTAAGCAACTGTAAAGTGTTCATTGGGAGATGGATCAAAAAAAGTAGGAATTATACATCTCATGGTTTTGGAAGGAGATGAACACAGCTAAATCTGACATTGGTTATTGGTGATTCAAAGATGTTAACGTTCATGGCCTTGCAACTCATTTGAAGTGAAAATGTGAAAAGGAATGAAAGCACATCATTTGTCAAAGAGTCTGAATGTTTACTTTTCAAAAAGCTTCTGTCATGACCTGAGAGATAGTAATACATTTTGTATGAAATGATTGAAAAGTAGATGAGAGAGAGAGAAAATCTATGTTATTAGTTCTTACCTGATTGCCATGTAGCAAAGGAGATTGTGTAAACTTAGGTCTAGATTTTTCCTTTCCTTAGTTTACCTTCTTTTGACTTATTTCTTTTATCAATCAATTAATAACAGTTGCAAACTATTAATCAGGGAACACAGGAGGAGCTGAAACGATTCTGATTATTGCATCCTAAAAGAGAAACTAGCTTCAGCTGCTCACCTCTCATAGTCATAACTGCATTTCTCATTAGTTAACTGAAATATATGTCAAATTAGATACTGTAAATATGCAGAATGTCATGAACAAACTTTTCATCAGAAGAATTGATTAAAACCACCTGAAATCTGGTTTAATAGATTGAGAAATGTACAATAGATCTCAATAAAAAGTTTACAATAAAGTAAGAGCAGGATGATGCCAAAGAAACCTCCTTGTCCCCCAGTGAACTGACCCCTTGCATAGCTGCGGCTGAGGTGAGGAAACCCCTATCCAAGGTGAACCCACACAAGGTGGAGGGATCAGATCACGTAACTGGTTGGGTTCTTAAAGACTGCGCAGTCCAATTGACTGAGGTCTTCATTGATATCATCAACACTTCACTGCAGCAGTCCATCATCCCTGCAGGGTTCAAGGCAGCCACCATCATCCTGGTACCCAAGAGGGCGGCAATAACAGGCCTCAATGACTACTGCCCTGTGGCACTGACCTCCACTATTATGAATCTATCAAAGCACACCTCCTAGAGATGCTGGATCCATTTCAATTTGCCTGTAGAAGAAACCATTCCACAGACAATGCTATATCCTTATTGCTTCAGTCCTCCCTGACTCACCTGGAGAATGACACCTCATACCCCAGGCAGCTGTTCATTTACTTCAGCTCAGTGTTTAATATGATCATTCCTCAGAGGCTGGTGGAGAAGCTGGGACTCAGCATCCCACTCTATAATTGGATCCTGGACTTCCTAACAGAAAGACCACAGTCTGTCCAGGTCAGTAGCTGAATATCGAGCTCTGTCACGCTAAGCACTTGAACACCTCAGGGCTGTGTGTTCAGTCCACTCCTGTTCAAGCTACTAACTCACAAATGCATCACCAGAACCAGCTCCATAACAGTAGTTGGGCCTCATCAGTGACAATAATGAGTCACACTACAGAGGTGAAAAACCTCTTGAAATGAGGCAAGAGTAATAACCTGAGTCTCAATGTGGACAAGCCAAAGGAGATGATTGTGGAGTTCAGGAAGACCAAGAATGACCACTCTCCACTAGACATCAACAACCCTGTGGCAGAGAGAGAGGAGAGCCCCAAGTTCCTTAGAGTTCACTTAACTTGTGGCCTATTATGGACACTCAACAGCTCTCACTTGTCAAGAAGGTGCAACATCGAATGCTCTTGCTGAGAAGACTGAAATGGGCAAGGCTACCAACCATCATTATGTTATCCTCCTGTAGGAGCTCGGTCGAGAGCGTTCCGATTGTGGAGTTCAGGAAGACCAAGAATGACCACTCTCCACTAGACATCAACAACCCTGTGGCAGAGAGAGAGGAGAGCCCCAAGTTCCTTAGAGTTCACTTAACTTGTGGCCTATTATGGACACTCAACAGCTCTCACTTGTCAAGAAGGTGCAACATCGAATGCTCTTGCTGAGAAGACTGAAATGGGCAAGGCTACCAACCATCATTATGTTATCCTCCTGTAGGAGCTCGGTCGAAAGCGTCCCAGCCAGCTGCATCACAGTGTGATACTGTCACTGCAGAGAAATGGATTGAAGGTCAAATCCACAGGACCATAAGAGTGGCAGAAAGGATCAATGGAGTCTTCTGCCCCACCATCCACGTGATCTACCAGGATCATTGTCTGAAGAAGGCGTGCAAAATCATTGAGGACCCCTTCCACCCTGAGCACAGCATCTTTCAGCTGCTCCTGTCAGGGAAGAGATAGAGGAGCATCAGAGCCAGCACCACCAGGCTGAGGAACAGCTTCTTCCCACAGGCAGTGAGAATATTGAACGACCAAAAGAACTGCTCGCACTAACCACCTGAGACTCTCATTTGTACAAAACAATATTTAATTTTTTTTTATATAGATAGAATACTTGTCCTGCAAATGTATTATTTGTCTGTATGTTTATTATATCTGGTTGTGTGTCTGCATGTTTTTCACCGATGACCAGAGAACACTATTTCATCGGGTTATAATCAGATGACAATAAACTTGACTTGACATTAGAAAATATATAATTCTTCAAAGACAGGTGGCAAGTCTAAATAGTGGACAGAATATAAACAGCAATAAATGATTAAGGATTTCCATAAGGAGGGGAAAACGAGTATAGAAGATAAAGATGGCCAAAAAAAAATTAAACCGACGCTAAGATTTTCTTGGTGACACTTAATAATTAAGGAAGTCCATATTGGTGCCTTATAAAATTAATCTGGGGAATTAATAATGGAAAGCAAAGAAAAGACAAATGATTTAAACACATTTTGTGTCAAAATTTACTCCAGAAATTGTACCTTCTGGGCAACATTATGGACGTGTGTTTTAAACTGACCAAGTACCAAATTCAGTTTGTGATGGTCGCCTTGGCGGTAGCCAAGAAGTGTATAGCGGTCATGAGGAAGTCCAACTCCCAACTAAATATTATACAATAGAATATAGAAATGCAGAGTTGCATTCCCCGGGAGAAAATCATGTACGATTAACGGAAGAAATATGACACATTCGTTAAGAGTGTGGCAACCCTATTTGAAACTCATAGGTATCAGTCATAAATTTCACCCCTTCAGAATGAAGGAAATGAAGTAGCCCGTCCCAACAGGGAAGCGATTGGGATCAAAGAAGTGGGACGTGGCACAGACGACGTGCTCTCGCGTTCTTTTTCTTCTTTTCTTTGTATTTGTATAATTTATATAGCTTTATTCTTGGTTGTATCGGGTCATGCAGAGAGGGAGAAAACAGACTCAGTATGTTATACATAAGAGTTGTAAGAACGTGTATTGTTGCCTGAATTTACGAGTCATTGAAAATCAAAAATAAAATAGTCAAAAAATACTTACTCCAGAAAATATAACTAACATTCCTGAAGTTGGCAAACGTTTGAAATTGAAAAAAAAAGGTATAATCTCCGGAGGATTACAATTCCTAGCACAGTGATGTTCATCAGAACTGCAGGCGAACTAGTCCCCGGATTTTGATGGATTTCATCCTAGGATCTGAAAAGAAATGGCGTGTGAAATGGTTCCTACGGTACTTTTAGTTTTACAAAATTCCTGAAATTCAAAATTTGAAAATAGCACAGGGAACTCCTTGACTTAAATGGGAAATCTCTAGCCAGTTTGCGTGACATATGTCAAGGGAAATATTTTGAAAATGTGGCAAGAGAGCACCTGCTGAAATGCCAGTTAGCAATTTTGGTTCATATTTTCTCAATGCTATTTACATATTTAGCGCATTTAAGTTGAACCCATAAAGATCATTAACATTGATTCCAGTCATCAGTATTTTTTGTTGAAGCATCTTGCTGCCCCTCAGACTTTACACTCCTTTATTCTGACAAATCTGTATCATTGGTTGTAGTTTTAACAACAAAAGATTATGCTTTAGGTGAAACGATGGTAAAATCTTCATGCCACAAGGAGTTTATCAATGTGATTTGTAAAAGAAGGGTGCAAGGCATTGATTGTTTTCCATATTTAATTACATGTTTCATTTGCTCTATTTGCTGTCTGGATGTTATAATGAACAATTTGACATGACACCATACACTTGAATTTCTCTGCTGTTCATTTATTTCATGAATATTGCAGTCTTCTGAGCTCTCATCAATTATGATTTCTGTCAGTCCTTTTCTATCAAATTTATACCACTTTATGATGCCTATATAATGACAGTAAAATGTTTATTTCCTTAAAAAAATAATTTGCTTTAAAAAATAAACTCACAGGTGCTAATGTTGCCACCCAAGCAAAGGCATTAATCTGTACTTTAATCATCTTGTCTTTACCGAAAATGTTAAATGTTGCATCAGTGTGCAGACTCGACTCCAACAAGAATGACCGGTAATTTATTTATTTATTGATGTTTTCCTCCCACTATTATTTACCCATTTTATTCTATTCATTTTCTGGGATCTGAGTGTTGCAACCAAGGCCAGTGCTTATTGCCCATTCCTGAACTCCTTGAACTGAGTGAGTGGTGTGCTCAGCCATTTTGGTTGATGCTTGGGGTGGGTCTAGAAGCACAATAGGCCAGGCCAAGGAGTGAAAAACATCAGTAAACGTTGGGTTTTAATGATAATCTGGCAGTTTATATTGGTGGTAACAAGAAGATTTGCAGATGCTGATATTGAAAACATGCTGGATAAACTCAGCAGGTCATGCAGCAAGTCAAGGCAATCTCAGCTTCTTTCTCGACTACCCTGCCACCTGAATTCACCTATTACCTCTCACCTGTTAACCTGTGCTCCCCCCGCCCCCCACCCTTCTCCTTCTTCTCTCCTCTCCTCTCCTCCTCCCGCCACCTTTTAATTAAGATGACAACCTGTTTTTCCACATTCCCAATGAAGGTCTCAGGCCCAAAACATTGATTGTTTTTTTACTTCCTAAAGATTCTGCATGACCTGCTGAGTTTCTCCAGCACTTTGCACAGTTTATTTTGTAGCCAACGTTCCAAAGATGAATTGTAATTCTGTCAGTATTTGAATAGAAAATAACCAGCTATGTTTACCAACAATGATGGTAAAATTATTTAAAATTTCCAAAATAAGATAACTAGTTCAAAGAGGACTACATATCCACAATAAGGTTATTTTGTTTTTTTTCCCCCCATTGGATCACCCTGACATTTACTTTAATTAAAAATTGAAATAAATTTCAAATAGCTTCACTGTTGTTGAAAAAGTCCACTCCAAGAGAGAATGGTCATTCAAGTGATGAATCAGTCATAGTACATACAAAATTCCAGTTGCACTAGAAATTGAGGAAAATTTGGGGCAGCATGGTTAGCAGATTGGCAAGAATATCTATTCAACAATCTCCATCAGCACCGAAGCACCACAGGGCTGTACTACTTAGCCCCCTGCTTTACTCACTTTACACCGATGACAGCGTGGCTTGGTATGACACCATCTACAAATTTGCTGACGATACCACAGCAATGAATTGTATAAAAAGAGGCGAGGCATCAAAATACAGGAGGGAGATTGAAAACTTGGCTGAATGGTGCACCAACAACAACAGTGTCACCAAAACCAAGGAGCTGATTTGTGGAATTTAGGAAGGGAAAACCAGAGATGATTGATCAAGGATCAGAAGCAAGCATGGTGAACAAATTTAAAGTCCTGGGAGTCACGATTTTTAGAGGATTTTTCCTGGACCTAATATACCAATGTCATTGTGAAGAAAACCTCTAGCTCCTCAGGAATTTGCAGAGGTTCATTATGACATTTCAAACCTTGGCAAATTTCTACATATCTGTAGTGGAAAGTGTGCCAACTGGCTGTATCACTGCCTGTTGGGGAGGCACAAATACCTCTGAGCGGAAAGCCCTGCAAAAGGTAGTGGACACTGCCCAGTACATCATAGGCAAAACCCCTATATCACCTAGGGCATGCTCTGTTCTCGCTTCTACCATCAGGAAAAAAAAATGTATAGGTGCCACAGGACTCTTGCTACAAGATTTAGAAACAGTTGCTACCTGCATCCTCCAGACCTCTCCCATCCATATATCTATCCAGTTTATTCTTAAAACTTAAAGAGTGAGCCTGCATTTACCATGTCAGATGGCAGCTCATTCCAAACTCTGAGTGAAGTTCCCCCTCATGTTCCCCTTAAACCTTTCCCCTTTCACCCTAAAGCCATGTCCTCTCATATTTATCTCTCCCAATCTAAGTAATGTATCTACATGCATTAACTCTCTATTCCCCTTATAATTTTGTAAACCTCTATCAATCTCCCTTCATTCCTCTATGTTCTAAGGAATAAAGTCCCAACCAGTTTAATCTTTATGAAACATGATTGGCTTAATGATATCAATCCTCTGTTCCTCTGCAAATGCATAGTCAGTTACACCAACACCAGTGATTACTTGATTACCTCCCCCACCCATTTCTCAATTTGTACCCCATCCACCATTGCCCCCATCCAATAGTACCACTTGCGATCCCCAACCCTTGTGCTTCCCTTTAAACTCTCTTCCTTGTAAACCCATTGCAATTCTCCCACACCCTTCCTCCTCCCTCACAATGCTGGCTCATCTGGCTCCCCACTGCTGGATAGATTTATTCTGATCTTTATGAGGAGTTCCAATGTGACTTGAATGATTTGATGCTTGCCTATAACTATAGATCTCTTCTTTCCATCTGGGACAGAAAATGGAGCCAAAAAAGCTTGCTACCTGCATATTTCCATTTTAAATAAGTCTGTGTTATTTTGCCAGAAATTTAAAGGTTTTCTTCCATGTTAGCAATTTAATGCAAAGCCAGCTGGTCAGTTTAAAAATATGGCAAGGAGTTAGAATAGACCAGTTGAAAATTTCTTGCACTGCTTATTAGCCAGTTGCCCAGCAAATGCCCATTCTGACAAAGGCTGAACTTTTAAATTCAAGGCATTCAAATGCAATAATGAAGTGCCTCAATTTTAAAAAATACTGCTGTAAGATTAACTGTAGCCTGGTTCTGGGAATTTACCCAACCAACATGCATGGAAAGAATGATAATGTATCTGCAAGCGAAGCTAAATTTTAAGGACCTTGGACAAGACTGCATTTTCTTAATTTAAATAATGTTAATTCTGTGGGCTTGCTCACCATTTCTTGCATACTTTGATTAATTCTCCTCTCCCTTGAGCTTTCTGTTTATCTTATCGAGGATTAGACACAAACATACATTGAAATATATTACAGTAGATTGATTAATTTTCCTGAAGAAGCAGGAAAATAATTTAACCACTGTCATTTCTTTCAGAAGCAATAGAATCCTAAAAAAAATACGGTTTAGTTCCATTTCTATGTCTTCCTGCTATGAGACAATGTCAAAGTAATTTTTAAAAATTGTGTTGTGACCAGCAATTAGACAAAAAAAAATGTCAAGAGCTGACATGGAATGATGTTAAGATATTTTAGAGTAATGGGGTGATTACATTTCTATTCAAAAGGACAGCTTCCCATTATACTTTGCGTTGTTGACATAGGGTGCAATCCTTTCGAGAACTTTTTGTTTTGAATTGTCAAATGCAAGCCTGCAATTTTCCCATGAGATGAAAAGAGGCCATCGTTGGTTGAAAAAAGTTGTCAGTGATTGTTCTATCTTTCAGGTACGATGTCAAAAGAAAGGTCCAGTCTGCACTGCCAGGTTAATTTGCTGTCACAATTCAAAAAAGTGCAAAGAAGTTCTCCCAAAGTCCTGAAAACAGTTAATCTCTATGTCATGTAATCAAGAAAACACTTGTACATCTAATTAATTAGTCTTTCTGGTTCTTCTTGTTCACAAAATTCTAACAACGTTTCCATAGCCTGAAACAGTGACTCCATCAACGTCCCCCCTGCAAAATGCTTTGGAATATTTTCCTTTTTTTGTAAAGCATTTGATCATTTCAGGGATTTTCCTAATTTCATTTTGTCTTTATTTTCCCATGCATATCACAGCAGTCAACTGTTGACGTTTTTAAAAAAGCACACACCTTAAAGGACTCATGCCCGAAAATTGGTTTTCTATCTTTATCTTTGCTATATAAAGTACATTGTTTGACCTGTTGTGATTCTCCAGTATTATGTTTTTACTTCAACCACAGTGTCTGCAGACTTTTGTGTTGTACTGATGGTGTTTTAACTGATTGGAAAATTAGACAGATGACCATTTGTATGCCAGCATGAAAAAAATTAAGTGACCTTGCTACACGTAGTGGAGGGTGGGGTGCTGAATGTGGAATATTAAGTTTTAGTTTTAGTTTTAGCAAAAACAGGGAAAAATTTCTGGCAAAAGAGATACAGACCTAGGCACCCATACGTAAGATTGAAGTAGCAATGATGGAGAAGCATGGTTGAGGCAAAATACAATGCCATTGTCAAGGACAGAATGGCAGAGCTAATCGAGTTCAATCCTGATCTCAGGAGCTGTTGTGTGGAGTGTGCCTGTATATGGCTTTCTCCAGTTTTCCAGTTTCCTCTCTCATCCCAAAGATAGGTTTGGACACTGTAAATTGCTCCCAGCTTGTCAGTGAATGGTTAAACCTATGGAGTTGATGAGAAAGTGGGGAAAATTAATAAACTTGGATTGAAATGGGACTATTCTAAACGGTAAGTGATGGATGCTCAGAGCCCACTCTAACGTTATGACAGTCCTTTTCTGCAGTTTTCTCATGGGCTAATTGACCTTCAGTGAGGTACCTGAAAATCATGGTGCTGTGACCTTTCTCAGGCCCTGCCAGCTTCTCGGGCCAAAGGCAGAAAGTGTTAGCAGTCCCTGTCAAGGAGGGCAAATAGGCACAGGTACCAGACTTCACTCCATCGAGGACATGCACATGAGGTGGTGTCTAAAAAAAGCACCCTCCATCCTCAAAGACCCCCACCACCCAGGCCATGCCCTCCACTCTGCTACCATCGGGAAAAAGGTACAGGAGCCGAAAGACGAGCACTCAGTGGCACCAGGCAGCTTCTTCCCCACTGCCATCAGATTCCTGAACAATCAATGAACCAAAGACACGGCCTTATTTTTTTGTGCACTGTTTTAATTTTTTAAATTTATAGTAATGTTATAAGATGAATATTTACACAACGTTGCTGCCACAAAAACACCAAATTTCATGACTTGTTCATGACAATAAATTCTGATATGGATGTGCAACTACAAATCTGAGAGATTAGCACCTATCCCTTTGTTGGGGTGAGAAAGATGATCGTGTAAGTTGAGCAAAGCAGGATATCCCACTGACCCAGGAATGAGGCCTCATTGGGCAGGATGAAGTAAATTCTGTAATCCTCCTTCAACCAGCCACTCACTTCAGAAGTGAAGACACAAACTGAATTTAACAAGACTCAAATTAACACTGATTATTTTTGTAGCTTTCTTGCTTTAGCAAAAAACAATCAGCTAGGGGAACCCAGTGGGTCGAGCAGCAGCTTTGGCAGGGCTAAAGAATAGTTGATTTTTTAGATTTTGACCCAAAGCATCAGCAGTTTCTTTCTCCCCCAACTGCTACTGTTCAATGAGTACCTCCTGCAGTCAGGTATCTGCCATCTCTTGGTTTGGGGGCTGATCGTGGCCTCAACACAGACATAATCTAATCTGAATTCATTGCAGCCTAGACTTGATGCAGAGCTGACTGAGATTCACAGCTTTATCATAAGATCCTGTTTGCTCAGTGGTGTTGACCAATGTTTCTGTCTTAGCTTAATGAGTGATGTCATCTGGTCATTTATTGATATTGTTTCTTTATGACTTGCTGTTTTGCAAGCTCGTTTCCATATTTGCATGCATAATGAGCACTACTTTAGTAATCTAATTGATGCATTGACTACTCAGGGATGGAAAGCTGTTCAATCATGTTCCAGTACAGCTCCAATTCAGCATGAATAGCTTTTAACTATTCTGCTAGGTAACAGCTACTCAACTGTAGCAAACTGGATCGGTTTTATCAGCCAGTTCAAAAAGCAAGCCAAAATGTCATCGTTTTAATGAGTATTTCTCAACATTTTTGCTGTTATAATGCGTTTTATGAACCATTTTTATGTATTCCCCCTCCCAGATTATTGATGCAGGGATTTCTAATTAATATGTCAGCTGTCAAGCAACTAAGATAACTAATTGTATCACGTCATCACAAAGGATACTCGAAACAGACTACATTTAGGAAATTAAGGACATAAGAATACAATAGTAGAAGTCCAAAAATCTCGATGCCAGAAAACAAGGCCACCTGAGAATCTGGACTTTTTGAAAACTCTCAAACTTTATAAATTTAGCAGACTTTTGAATGTGCGTGTGTGCGTGCGTAAGTGCCACAGTGACATAGTGGAAATAGGCGACCACTTTATTTTTCTTTAAAACTCTTCATTTTGATAAGTGAAGCATGCTGTTTTTGCTAATGAATAAATGAGCAAAATTTACCTTTTTTATTCCTTGCTAAATGTATTGCCTGAGAATCTGGAAAATTCAAAACTCCAGACCAACCCAATCCCCGAGCAGACTGCATTTGTGGATTTCAATTGTAGCTTGATCATTTATTAAATTTCTATCCGCCTGAAATTTTGTTGCATGGTATGAAGCCATAATGCTTTCCAAGTGTTATGTAATTAAATAATTTTAAGTTTTAAAAACTTCGAAATCACTCAACCCAAAAAGGTAATTAAGAGAAAAGTATTTAATGATCCTTTATCAAGCCAAATTAAGTAAATCAAAGTTGAAAATAGAACTGCCGAATCACTAAGTGGTAAGCTAATTGTTATTATAAAGAATTTGATGTCCAAATTTTGTTTATATTTCGTGGAGAGTTAATTGAAAATAGAATTCTTCCAACCTTCCTGCTGCACAGTTACTGGACTTCACTGGTACATTTAAAGGTGCATCAAGGAAGAATGTCAAATAGATGGGTCCTAGATGATAAATTTGTATTTATAGAAAGCCTTTGCACTTTGAAGTGCCCCACACAATTAATTATATTGAAATGTAATTACAATTTGCTTAACAATATATTAAACTATTATGCAGACAGTGGGACACAGTCAGCAAACATTAGAAAAATAGTTGCATAAATTAAAGTGTTTTTGGTGGCATTAGTCAAGTGAAAAAAGTTTGATCTGGGTACCAAGCGAATGTGTCTGTATCTGAATGGACTCACAAGAAGTAACATCTCTAGCCCTTTTCATACTAGCTAGCCAATAAATTGGCTGTTCAGTGAACCGGTTAAAGAAGCCATTTTTTGCCATTCACACTGAACCACCATTAACAGGTTCCCTGCATACTTTCACACACTTTACAAGGCATCCCCAGGGATAGGGGATTCTATCCTCCACCGATGATGTCTGAGTGAAGCATCGAGCAATGGTGGACCTGTCCTAAATACTGATCAATGCATTATGATCTTTTATTTAAACAAAATTAATCATGCCTAATTATAGCATAGTTAAGCATTATGTACAGCACAGTATGAACCTTTCAGCCCTTGTTGTTGTGCAAACCTATATAACTTTATAAATTTATAAAGGACCATGAGAAAGTGGTAGCGACAACAGCACACAATTTTTAAAGGCCATGGGAAAGAGCGATGGCAGACTTGCCCTCCCAGAATTCTGTGCGGCAGAGAAAGGGCTGTATGCATGGAGCATTCATAGAGGGGTTTCTCTGCCGCATGGAATTCTGGGAGGGCACGTCTGCCATCGCCTACTCACTCTCTCTTGCTGTGTCTTTCCCAGGGTCCTTCAGAAATTTATACTTTCTTTTTAACCTTTTGTTTTCTTCACATTCGTGCAGTCAGGCAAAAACATCATCAACGCATCACTACTTTGTCCCAGAATAGTCCATGACCCTTTCACACTGGGCTAATCAGCACACAGGCATCAACCTACCTAGGCAGTCCATTCCTGGCATGATTTGATGCCTGCATGTTGATCAAGGAGCTTTCAGACTGGACCCTTAATTGGTATATGGCTGTTAATTTCTAGGACAAGGTGCCAGTGAAAAAGGGGCTGATGAAACAGTCAAATATTAACTCTGCGAAGCAACTAGATTGCAAGCTCGAAGTAGGCTAGTGTGTGGTAAAGTTAAAAAGGAAGCAGCAAAATTCTTCAGGATCAGAATTTGTTTCGGAGAAACAAATTATGTTCATTCATTGGATAGAATTTAAGACACAAGATGCTGCAGAATTTGAGAATTGGTATGGCTGAGTGACTGTGCTAACAGATCTCCAGTTCCTATATATCCATCAAAGAGCTGCTTCTTCAAACATGTTCAGCTGCTTGTGGTGAACTGGAACATCAACATTACCTGGTGGAATTGTGCTGACAGTAGCCAAAGCTAAAGCACTCTCTAATATAATTAGCTATAACTTCTGTATCTTTTCAGTTTAGCAAGTATATATTTTCTCATTTAGACAACTAAATTGGAAAAACAGAGCACATGGCTGTTCAAAATATATTACAGAAAATGGCAAATGGATTTAAGTGATGACTTTACCTTGTGAGCATCAGAGATCAAAAGTTAAATTTAGCAGAGAATTTGGCCGTTAGAAAAATTCAAAAACATTCCTTGGCAAACAAAGTGCCCAGAGGCCAGGTATCAGTAAGTACCTTGCAAGGACCTTTGTCATTTTAAAAATGAGATCAATTCATTGCTCAAACTGATTGAAATTAATTGGCTGACCTTCTTTTGTTATAAAGGGTTCTGAACACAAATTGCTTTTATTTCTGTTCCTTTCAAATGCAACAGTCATAAATTTGACAGATACTTAATTATCTATGTATAAGTTCCTTTTTACTGATTATATTCAGAGGCAGTTTCTTGAAGCCTTGATGCCTAGTTAGTGATTTAGTGGCTGTGTTTTTTGATGATTCTTTCAAATGTAGCCTTAGTTTTGACCCTTTCTGCATTTCTCATGTGAGTGAAGATTCATCTGAGCACTATGCCATGAAGAACATATGCAGAAATAACTAAAATCTGGCACATAAATCATTAAGATTGGAGTTGTGGCTTAAAGTCATAAGCCTGGCAAATTAGGACTCGACTGTAAAGAAAACTAACTAAAAAAATCATCATCTTCATCCATTTCGAAAGCTGATGTTGTTATATGCCTTTCCACTAACTTTTCCCTCTCCAAAAAAACTAGGAAAATTATTCTTCACGATGTATATATGTATATACAGTAAAAAAAAAGGTATTCAGCCCCTATAGGAATTAGTAGATGCCAGTTAAGTGAATCTTCCAGTTGGAGATTGTGTGTTGCACGATTGGCGAACTGAGTGCTGTGAGGGAGGGGGGCATCAATTTTAAACTTTAGTATTTTTTACCTTTCTTTTCCTTCTTTTTTGCCAGTTGCTTGAATTTTGGATAACAAGGGTTTTTACTGAATGTGCTATTGCTACTTCACAATCAAACACATGGGTGCTCAAGGCTTTCCATTCTGAATATAAGAAACAAGAGCAGAGAAATGTCAATTTGTACCTTAAGCCTGCTCTGTCATTCAATAAGGCTGATTCAATAGGACTTCCATGCTCTTTACCCCATTCAACTCACTTGTAATTGTTTACAGTAGCTGCCTTGAATATATTCAATAACTCCACCTTCAAAGCTTTCCAGAATTGATCATTCCAAGGATTCATGGACCAATGGGAGAAGAAATTCCTCCTCAGGTCCATCTTAAATCCAATATTCTAAAAGTATGTCAGTAGTTCTGGATAAGCACACTCCGGATACATCCCTTGGAGACTGTTTCAATAGGATCACCTCTCATTCCACTATGAGCATGGGCCCAGTTTTCTTCACCTCTCTTCATTCTGTGAATCAACTTTCCGTAAATTTGGAGAGCAAAACTGATTTAATACTCCATGTAAGATCCACCTACCTGTAAACCTACATGTTTTTCAATCCCTAGATCTTGCAATAAAGGCTAACATTCCATTGGTTATTTGAATTACTTGCTGTGCCTGCAGGTTAAGGCTTGTGTACTAGGACCGCCAGATGTCTTTGAACAACAATATTTTATTGTCTTTTTCATTTAAATAGTAATGTACTTCTTTATTCTTCCTTCCTGCTGTATCTGCCTATTTTGTTTACCCCTTAATTTAACCTATCTGTACCTCAGATTTCAGATTTACTGTCAGAGTACATACATGACATCACCACTTATTAGCAGTGCAAAAAAAATGTACATGATGTAAACATGTAAACAAATAAAGAACTGTAAACAGATAACAAATGTAAACAAACTGTGCAATGCAGAGAGAATTTTAAAAATCAAGTAAGTTGTGACAGAATTTTGTTATTATTAATCTTTAGTTATTATATGTATTTCTTAGTAAAGTTAGTTTTTGGGTGGACAGGGCACACTTACAGATGCACAATTACACTCAAACCATTTTGGAAGTCAAAATGTCTGTTAAGCCATTGTTTGGTGGAAGCTGTGTTAACAGTCATAGAGCTGGAGGATTTTCCATTCAATTGTTGGAACAAAGAATGTTTGCTGGAGAAACAGTCGAGTATGCAAGGAAGCCATTTGCTGGTTGAGCTGTGCAGACAACTTAGAATCACAATAGCTCAGAAATATTTGGAATTTAAACTTCAAAGACTGTAATGATGTCATGTCACATGATTAAGGACATTTCAGAGAACATATTATTGAAATTTTGAAACCATAAAAAGGTGCTTGATCATCTTGTAAGTCACATGGGATTGAAATGCCGTAATATTCTGCGAGTAGCACAGACTGACAGTGGCTTCAGAAGGGATGACCACTTTATGCTTCTCTTGGTCAAGAGAGAGAGAGCAGTGCTGCAGTGGTATTTTGAATAGCCACTTATGACTGACCCAATTCTGGGCAAAAGAAAGCAAGTACATTCTTGTTTCTGAATGATAACTATTGTAATGGTTACTTCGTCAGTTTGTGAAATCATTGTGGAAGAAGAGTTTCAAAACCAAACTGACTGAACTTTAAGATCATCTCTTCAGAATTAAGCTGAGAGTTAAGTAAGAAGTGTTGTGTAATATATAATAAAAAATATTACTTTAGAAAATACCATTGTCTTGGTAAATTCCTATTGCTGCTGGTTTAGTAAGAATCCTAAAATTATTCCATGATTGAGTTTGTTGTTGAGGAGTCTGATAGTGAAGGGGTAGCAGCTGTTCCTGAACCTGGTGGTACGAGCCCTGTGGCACGAATCCTTCTTTCCTGATGGCAGCAGCAAGAACAGAGCATGTGCAGATCCTTGATGGTTGCTGCTGCTCTCCAATGTTTTCAATAGTGGGGAGGGTTTTGCCTATTATATCCTGGGCTGTGTTCACTACTTTTTGGAGGGATTTAGACTCAGGTGTGTTGGTGTCCCCATACCAGACTGAGATGCAGCCAACAAGTACATTTTCCATCACACATCTGTAGAAATCTGCCAGGGTTTCTGGTATCATAACAAACCCTCACGAACTTCTGAGGAAGTAGAGGAACTGATGTACTTTCTTCACAATACCATTAGTATGTTGGGACCAGAAAAAATCCTCAGAGATAGTGACACCCAAGAACTTAAATTTGCTCACCCTCTCCGCCTCTGATTCCCCAGTGACCACTGGATTGTATACTTCTGATTTTTCCTTCCTGAAGTCAACAATCAGCTCCTTGGTTTTGGTCATTGTCAGTGCTGTTACAGCAACGAGTGCAAGGTTGTTGGTGGTGCACCATTTGGTTGTTTTCAATCTCCCTCTTGTATGCTGACTCATTGCCCTTTTTTTTAATACAATCCACTACCGTGGTATCTTCAGAAAATTAGTAGATGGTGTTATTATTGTACTGAGTCACACAGTTGTAGTGTAGAGCAGGGGGGCTAAGAAAACCTGTGGGGTTCTAGTACCGATGGAGATTGTGGAGGGGATGCTCTCACCAGTCCTCACTAATTTGTTGTCTGGAGGTGAGGAAATCCATGATCCAATTACACAGTGGGGTGTTGCGTCCCATGTCTTGGAGTTTGCTGATCAGTTTTGAGGGGATGATGGTGTTAAATGCGGAAATGTGGTTGATAAAGAGCATCCTGATGAATACACCTTTGCAGTCCAGTTGTTCCAGGGCTTTGTGTAGACCCAGTGAGATGGCATCTGCTGTAGACCTGTCGCTACGATAGGAGGACTGGACCCCTTATCCATGTCGCCGCTCAGACAGGAGCTGATGTGCATCAACACTAGCCTTTCAAAACACTTCATCATTGTTGATGCAAGTCCTATTGGTCAATAGTCATTAAGGTGGACTACACATTCTCTTTGTGAGTTCCTCATTACTTGTTAATCACCAGCAAATTTGGCAAAAATATGGTCCCTTCCAACAAGCTATGAATATCAACTGTAAATTTTTGGGACCTCACACAAACCTCTGGGAAGGCACAGGTATACCAGAACAACATTTTACAATTACTTAATCCAAGAGCCATGAACTCTCTCAGTAGCAAAGGATCCATTGGGCCAATCTTGACTGCATCAATTTCTTGCAAAATCCAATAAGAAACAAAAAATTCTGGAAGCAATTAGCGGGGCAGGCGGGATCTGTGGAGAGAAAAGAAGATTTATTTTCTACCACCTGGTGTTGAGTGTTATTGTGGGGGAGACATTGTACCAATTATGGACTGTTAGACTGGAAGTCAAGGATCCAGTTACAGAAAGGCCCACTGATGTCTTGAACCTGAAATTTGGGAATGATTTTCCTCTGCTTTCTTTCTTCTGTTTGGCTTGGCTCCCCTGTCCCTCAGCAACTTCTGCAGGTGCACCAATGAGAGCATACTTGCTGGATGAGCAAAGTATGATGTTGGAGCTGCTCTGATCAAGATTAGAATATACAGAAAGTAGTGAATGGAGCTTTGAAGATCACACAACTTCCCTCCCCTCTGTGAACTCCTTCTTTATTCCACCAACTTGTCTCAACAAAATCCTCCAAATTTACTGAAAGTGTAAACAAACTAATACCAGTGTCTTCCCTCTTTCTAACATCCCTTGCATTGAGATCCTAATTAGACATAGGCTTTGTCATTTACCAGGTTCCAGAATCATGGAACCAACAATCTATTCCAAGGTCTGTCACAGGAAGAGATTACCAGGTGGTCAGAGGAAAGGATTCAAGGATGTGCACGTAGCCTCCTTGGCAAAATACAACATCCTTGCTTATTCTGGGGGATCCCTGGCCTGTGAATGTTCCAAGTGGAGAAGAGTTCAGGATGGCTTTGAGAACATCTGGACTAAACCTCAGAAGCAGAAGGATGACCACACTTCACAAACTACAAGTGATTCTCAACCAGTGGACCACAATATGTTTCCATGTTTGTTCTTTAAAAATGTTAAATGAAATACTTTAAATTAGATAAAAATGTGTTTCTTTCAGAGCTACATTTGACTTGAAAATTTTGCTCAGCCATTGCCACT
This sequence comes from Narcine bancroftii, assembly GCF_036971445.1. Lineage (NCBI taxonomy): Eukaryota > Metazoa > Chordata > Chondrichthyes > Torpediniformes > Narcinidae > Narcine > Narcine bancroftii. Next base: position 16,094,599 of record NC_091478.1, read on the forward strand.
AGTGGGCCATGGCATGTTAGGCTGGAAGCCAGGTGAGCCTTTGACCGAAAAAAGGACGAGAAACACTAACCCCATTCTGTCAGGAAGCTCCTGTTCCATCTGTTGGAATCTGTGGTTCCACACTTTCCTCATCAGTGGCCTCAACAGCGGAATGGAAACAAATTATCCTTGAATCGGAAGGACTGAAGTATTTTGAATGAACTAATAATTAGTTAATATCGTGCTATGAAGTTTCTAATGCAAAAAAGTTTTATTAATAAAACATCAATTGATAATCAGTGACAATCAAATTAAAATCAGACATTCTTCCAGAACTTTCCTGCTTTCCTTAATGAAAATTGACATGAAGTGGTAGTTACCTTGTTATTCATTTGAAGATCTCTTTCCCTTGTCATTTAATTCATCTGAAAATACACTATAGATATTTGAGAGGCACCTTCAGAAAATGTAAATTTAATTATGCATTTCTAATTTGTCTTCATGACATTTGTGAATGGCTCAGTGGAGCTCATAGAAGTGAGTTCAAGTCTCAGCTGGTCGAGCCAGAATGCAAATTTAATTGCAATAATAGGACTTGCACCAGATAGCAACCAGACATGTGCTGTAACCTAGTTAAGTTCATATAAACTGTAAGAGAAAGCAATGGAAGGGGTGCTGAAAAGGCCTTATGAGGGACAAGTTAAAAGAAAGATTGGCGTTGAACCAAAATTAAACTTTACAAAGCAACAGAGTACACATTGGCAGATATTAACACAACTAAAAAGATATAGCAATTATGAAAGAGAGTCTTTAAAATTACTAACAGAGTGAAAGCCACAACACCGAAGCACAATAACAAAGTTGGATTGGTTTAAAACAAAACAAACTCAGAATGTTAAAGGGTTTCTGCTTGACCTACTAAGTTTCTTTAGCAGTGTGTGTGTTTAGCTGATATTGTTATGGACATTTTTAATTCCTTAGACCTAGAAAATAACATTCCAAAATTGCATGTGTTCAGCCACAATTATTTATTTTAAGTTGACTGTAACACTGAATTTCCAGAGAAATCAGGTATCTCAGTGAATACATTAATTTGCAGGTTCTCAGAGCAATCTCATCAGGCCTATTCCCTCACTTATTTCCATGTAACCTATTCTCTCTCAGAAGCACCTCAGCTACCCCCTCAGATTCTTCCATTACCCATGTACACCAGAAGTAATTTCCAGAAGGCAATTAACCTATCATTCGGTAGATTGTTGGGATGTGGAAGGAAGAAGTTACATTTAGTAGTTTGTCAGGGTGAATATTATGCTCTGAAGTCATCTAATCAATACTTAGGCATGTTTGTCACAAAATGTTTAAGATATACATTTATGAATGTACTCTCAATATGAATTATATTGATCCCATAAAATTATATTTTAAAGAAACAATATGCATCAATAAGGATACATTTTAAAAATAGTTCAAAAATTAAACTATAGAAATACCTCTATTTCCTTTTGTGTCTAAATTTCAGAGTATAATTAAATATTCATTTTGAAGCCATGTAATTGCAGAAATTTTGTGCGTTTGGCTATTTAAACTGGTAGTCTCTGAGGTAGTGCACAGGGAATTTCTCTCTTCTTTCAATAATACTACGTAAGTGGAAGTCGGGTTGACCATTTGTAATTGGAAATTTTCCCATAAAATTTTATAAGTAATCTCAAATTCCCCTCCTACCCACGACCACCACAGCCAAATTTGAATTGTTGGTTTCTCCTTTATTGTCAGCCAAGGCTGGGTGCATTGTCAAGTATGGGATTCATTGCTGCATCACTCATGTATACTTCTTATCTGAAAAAAATGGAATACTATAAGTAATGTGCTGTAATTTGCATATTTCACCCTTCAGTAAAATATTTGTGGGGAGAATGTTGTTGATGTAATTTTAGAAGGAAAATTAAGGATTTTTATATTAAAAAAACACATCAACATTGTACAAATTAGGTAAGTTACTCAAAGCCAGCCATTTTCAACAGGGGTCACAGCACATTTAAGAAAAAGTCTTGTTTTCTTTTCACTTCATGTAACATAAATATTTTAAAATGTTTTTTATGTATTCAGTAGGAGAGAAATACGGGGAAAAAAAAAACAAAACTTGACAGCTTCACAGGGAAGGAGGACCATAAACTTTCAACGGAATCCTAAGGGGACCATAGTTGAAAAAAGGTTGAGAGTGGCTGCTCTAAGCAATAACTTAACTAACATTGCAGAGGAAGAGTTATTTCCAGTGTCACAACAGGGACCATATTTCAAAAGCAATCTATTTGCAGCAAAATGCCACAGCCAGAAATGCACATGTCTTTCTTTTTTTCTATAATTATTATATGCTAATGTTTATACTCCAGTAGTTCCAACTGCATTAACCTTGTAATCCTGCATTGACTTTTAAAGGTTTTATTATAATCCTTTTTTTTGAGAATCACAACTATGCTCTATGAAGCTCTTTTCCTGCAAGCTGTTAAATAATTGTCTATTTTTGGGTTGGTTTATGCATGAAAATATTTCAAGGCAACATTTAATGGTGGTACAGCTATGAGTATGTTTATTAGTTTATAGAGCAATGCTGGTAACAGATATAATTGTCATTTTTTTCAGATATAATGGTCTTTTAACAGTCGATTTTTTTCCTGAGGGCATGGTTCATATTACCCATAATTACCAGGTCCTCTCAGTTTTAATAATGATAAAATAATTAATAAAACTTTGATTTCAAAATACAGTTTTCTCTAAGATGATTATGTCACAAGTAAGGGCAGAAATTATTACTAGTCTTTCTTGCCGTTCAAGGGTTGGACAGCAAAAATCTTCAACATTTAGGAATGATCTATTGTGTATCTCTCCAGTGTGGGGGGGGGGGGTGGTTTGATTCTAAGACCAGCCTCACCCTCAACATTAAAAATAAATTTACTTCAATGAGATGAGCTGTTTTAACATTTATTTTTAATCAGGAACCCACTGTTTACCTGGTTGATTCCACAGACGAGAGATTTAGCTAACAAGTAGAGATCGTTTGGACTGTACTCGCTGGAATTTAGAAGAATGAGAGGGGATCTTATAGAAACATAAAATTATGAAAGGCATAGATATGATAGAGGTAGGTAAGTTGTTTCTATTGGTGGGGGAGACCAGAACTAGGGGACATAGCCACAAGATTCAGGGAGGTAGATTTAGGGCAGAGATGAAGAACTGCTTTTCTCAGGGGATGTTGAATCTGTGGAATTCACTGTCCATTGAAGTAGTGCAGCCTACCTCAGTAAATATTTTTAAGACAAGGTCAGATAGATTATTATAGAGTAGGGGAATTAAGGAATATGGAGAAAAGGCAGGTCGGGGGAGATAAGCCTATCATCAGATCAGCAATGATCTCATTGAATGGCAGTGCAGGCTTGATGGGCCAGATGGCCTGCCATATTTTCACTAATATAATGTGTACATACATATAATGTGCAGTATATCATAAATTGTGTAAAAAATATTTTCGTATAACACGCACGCGCATATAACGTCTGGGTATAGTATTCTAAATTCTGACTGGCAAATGCAATGTGCATTTAAATTGGACGCAAGACATAGCACATACCAGTATCTGCCACAGTTAATCTCCCAAAATTAACACCCAATCAACTTTCCCCAGAGGTGTCAATCGCCCAATATATAGATGATATCCTGCTGCAACATATTAACAAGCTTTGGAGAGGAATCAATTAAATAGATTGAAGACAGGCTTCAGAGTTAAGCAGGATTTTAATTCTAATGTTGTCTCAAATCAGAGGCACTTGTTATTCTCTTCCCTCAGGGACATGTCTGGGCAATTAACATTGATAAGGTGCAGTGCCCCAGCCAGAATGTCCTGTTTATAGGAATACCAGGACATTTAGTACAAAGAGATATTCCCAAGATAAAAATGTTCCATGGCCACTAGAACTGTGCCCATTCTATCATTACCACTATTACATTCTTATGGTCTGCTATTACTTGTACATGTCTTCTCAGTGATGGTATTATATTCCCAAACCCGCTACTATTCCCATGCTCACTATAATTTGCCAGTTCAACTTTACCACATCCACTGTTAATTGTGCACATTCTTTAAATGCCACCTATTGTATTCCTATACTCATTAATATTCTCACGTTCGCTATAAATTGCCAGTTTGACTTTACCATGCCCGCTATTAATTGTGCACGTTCTTTAAATGCCACCTATTATATTCCTATACTCATTAATATTCTCACATTCGCTATAAATTGCCAGTTCGACTTTACCATGCCCAGTATTAATTGTGCGCGTTCTTTAAATGCTGCCTATTATATTCCCATACTCATTAATATTCTCTCGTTCGCTATAAATTGCCCGTTCAACTTTACCGTGCCCGGTATTAATTGAGGGCATTCTTTTAACTTATAAAATTATTCTCATATAGCACACACACACATATAACGCATGGGAGGGGGGGGGGGCACCTGGTTTGTAAAGTACGGTACTCCTGCTTTTATTTCTTGTGTTCACGGAACAGTAAGCAGATTTTTCATATCTAAATTTCTCTGTGCTCTGGTGGCTAAAGGAGGCAGAAGGGGTGGGTGTATGAGTATGTGGGTTCGTTGGTGCATGAGTGTGTGTATTTGTAGCTAGAAAGTGCAAAATTGCCCAATTATGTTTTTTTTCACAGAGAGCAGCAAAATCCAATCTGGTTGCACTATTAGCCTCCTATCAATCATCAAGAAAATGAAGTATTGCTATTAAGACTGTCAGTCCACACACTTCTTCACCAATAATGTGTTCAGGAATGCACAATTCATATTATGTCAGGACTACTTTGCTCATATTCTCATTAGTACACTTGGCCCATACATGAATCAAAAAAATTAATTTTAAAGATGATGTATGTGACTGCCCTCAAGATCAAGGCAACAGCACGAGACTCGGTAGAACTGAAGCCAAAAGGAATGGAATCAAGGGGAATCAGAACTGAAGGAAGTGGCTGAAGGAGTGGGAATGGCAATCACAGAACCCATTAACCACTGTTAACCCATTCCTTATTTAATCCTGAGCTGTATTGCCAGGGCTGTTCTTTGTGGTAGCCAATACTTGCAGAAATCTCCCTATGAAAACCTAACAAAACTGTTGACAAGTTTCTGGAGGCTTGAACACTCACCTGCAGCGTCAGGGACATGTCCTGGTGCATCATTAGCGGCTGTTCCCCACCCTGCCCAGCTTTCAAATTCCATTCCAATAGACTATGAAAGAAAAACAATACTTGCATCAAGTCAGTAATTGTAACCATTTGCAGTGTTTACATTAAGTGGTGCCATGCCATCAAATTGAATGGATGAGTTTTTTTTTAAATCACCAGTTGCTACATTTTGTGGAATTGGGATTCCTACTCAAAATCCCTCAACAGCAGAATTGGAGGTTATACTGGCATACATTGAAGTCAACAACAAGCTGTGCTATGAGCAGGACCCAGCAGGGATATCACCAGTATCAATTCTCAATTGATTCATCTGTTTATTTCTGTCTCTGACTATACACATTTTAGGCATTTTAACCATGATGGGAATGTGTGAGTTTGTGTCTTGTGGAATCTTTCAAAGCTGTTGACATGCCTACGGATAAATAGCATTGTCCAGAGAAATGTGAGCACCCTATTCATCTTAAGAGGTGATTTCAAATCATTACTTTGTAGGTCCTCAGGAATCACATTGAGAAAACCGCTTAGACTTTTCTTTCGGATTTTTTTCTGATCAATTTTTCTTTTGCCTCTCTGGAGCGATGGAGGATAAAGTGAGCCTTTATGAAGGTGTATCAGATTATGGGAGACATAGAAAGTGTGGACAGCCAGCACCTTTTACCCAGGACAGCAATGGCCAATACCAAAGGGGATCTGTTCAAGGTGATTGGTGGCAAGTTTAGGGGAGACAGTAGATTAGTTTTCTTTTTTAAACAGAGAGTGGTAGGTTCCTGAAAGGCATTGCCATGGCTGGTGGTAGAGGCTGATACAACAGGGACATTTAAAGTTAGTCATAGGAATGTAAGAAAAATGGAAGGTTATGAACTGTGAGGGAGGGAAAGGCGAGATTGATGCGGAGTAGGTTTACATTGTTCTGCACAACATTGTGGGCTGAATGCCTGTCCTGTGCTGTATTGTTCTGTCATGTTTCTATTCAAGGGATGGTGTGCATATTGGCCTTATGGTCTTTCCTTTCAACAGCTAAGGAAATAAAGATGTAATTTTTGATGCTCTCTTTACTATAATATCAAGTAATGGAAGCCAAACAGTTCAGATTTCCTTTGGCCAATCTAACGTAAACCAGCTTAATTCATTAAAATTACAAGATTATTACGGCACAGTGATTGAACCCTTATCCATTGTTCAGTAAATCAAAACTATTTAGCGATTCTAACCAAAAGAATTACAGAGTTTTATTGTAGGTTAATGGAAAAGAAAGAATGTGAGAAATTACTATCCCCCAACGCTTTTTATGATTGCATCACAATAACTTGTGGTGAGATTGTATTCAGCAATAACCCAGGGGCATCAGGTAATTGTCAATACATGTCCTTGTGATGCTCAAGAAAACATTTGAGAATTAATGACACAATAATTTTTAGTTATATCTTTGACCTTGAACTTGAAATATTGAGTTCTTCAGCAATGTTTTAATGTCTGTCGACTTTCAGAACGGATATTGTTGAAGCAGCTCTGAGATGTCCAATATCTTTTGCATTTTGCCAATTATCATTGCCTCTAAATTAAATGCCTGGGGCAGCTCTATTTTAAACTTTCTTCTTCGACAAATGTAGCTGTCATTCAGATTCTACTGTATATGTCATGACTTAAAATGTTTGGAAGTGCTGACTTAAATTTATGAATACAGATCATACTTAAAAATGTAAACAGGAAAGAAATTAGGAATTGAGTTAATTAGTCACATTCACCCAAAGAAAAACTGTGCAACAAATACTGGAAGTGTGCAACTGAAACAAAATGCTGTGAGCAGGACAGGACAGGTAGCACCAGTGGAGAGAGAAGCTGAGTTTAATTTTATTATCGAAGATCCTGGATAAAGAAAAATGAAGCTACAGTATTATTAAGTTGCAAAGACAGGAGGGGTGGGGGGAATGAATGGGAAAATTGAATATCTCCAAGAAAATTAGGCATTCAAAACAGAAATGTTGTACTTTAGCACTTACCAAAAAATTCATATCCTAATTTCTCAGAACAATTTCTGTTCTCCCCACACTTGTTTTCGGCATGAAGCCCCCAACAGAAATCCAATTTTCAACCTCTCATCCAAAAAAAGATTTTTTTTAAAAACCCACAGAATGTCCCATTTTCACCATTCTTGTTCTTCTTGTCGCTGTGCTATTTGAAGAGCTAACACTCAAACCATCCAAAAGCAGCCTGGACCAATTTGCGCACGAGGTCAAGGTGACCGTCTTTGCATTGTCGCTTCTATTTTGCTGCTGGAGACAACCATAATCTCACATTTTGCTGCTCATTATATTACAGAAGGTAAACCTCATACCTACTCTCTCTGCAGCCTACAAGTGTAGGAGGAACTTGTTCAAGCATTTGCCTGCATAGATCACTGTGGCCTTCATGCAAGAAAATATCTCCTGCAGTTCTTGTTCTTCCAGTCTGTCTGGGTCTTTCTGACTTTGGGATTAGTCTCCTCCCCAATTTGTCGAGCTGTATAGCATCTATTTTTTTTCCTTCATTCAGTGGCAACACTCTCCTGTCACTGGAAGAGCTAGTTGTAAGGGTTACTCTAGCTATGCTTCATTCTGAGAACTGCAAGAATTTGCATTTCATTAGTTTTAGTGCAACATTTCACATGGAAACCTGACAATGTTATTTTTTTGGATCTTGCAATTAAATTTCTTGCCCTTTCTTCGGCTTTCACAATGCAATCAAGTCAAGTTTATTGTCGTCTGATTGCACAAGTACAACCTGACGAAAGATGTTCTCTGGTCCTCGGTCCAAAACACACAGACATACAACCAGACATAACACATGTACAGACAAACAATACATATACAGGACAAGTATTTCATGTATAAAATGTTTTAAAAATATTGTTTGATATATATGAGTCTCAGATGGTTATAGCTTTGATCATTCAGCATCCTCTCTGCCGTGGGAAGAAGCTGTTCCTCAGCCTGGTGGTGCTGGCTCTAATACTCCTGTACAGAGTCGAGTACCCCTTATCTGAAATGCATGGCGACTCAGACTTAAAGATACATGGATTCACATTACAATACAAATATTTACATATGCACAAATTAACTGAAGTAGACATATATTGAAAAATCCTCACTCAATAATGCACTCCAATCAGTATTTCTGAACTCTATTACATCTTATGTATTACCTTATGGGACCATGGACAAAAAAAGTTTAGAGGTTTGGAGGATTTCGGATTAGTGGTACTCGACCTGTACCTTTATGTTAAAAAATAACCAGAGCAAATTTTAGTAGAACTTTAATAGAATATTCAACGACATATCAAATCTCCTCAGACTTCTAAGAGCATAGAGGTATTATTAACTTGATGGGCTAGTTCCCTGGAACTTGAAGGTACGCACTCCTCCACCTATGACCCACCAATATGGACAGGTTTGTGGTCCTCAGCCTCCCCCTTCTAAAAATCCGCCAGAAGCACCTTTGTCTTCTTGATGTTCAGAGCCAGGTGCTGAATTTGAGAATAGAAGTCTTGATCCAAAATGAGAGTTAATGTAGTTAGATTTAAAATCTGAATCCTATTTTTAAAACTGGTAGAATTATCCCATTCCCACACCCTTAAAGTTGCTCTGGATTTGGTGAACAGGCTTCTCCCCTCCCTCCACCACCCACCGGACAAGATGACCTCGTATTTACTTTGCCTATCTCCACAAGGTTGAGTTTCTAGTCAAGAGCAACCAATTGGTGAGATCCTACCTAGTGCCAGGCTTTATAAGGCATGATCAGGTCATGTGTGTGAATATCTATGAAACCCGTTGATTAAACTGTTGACAGATAGCAAGGTCTTGCCTCAGTTAAGTTTTAGGAATGCAGTCATTCAGAAGCCTTCAAGAAATGTTCAAAATGAAATTATAGTAGTAGAAACATACAGTAAAACCACTGGTTTTGAGCTCTATGGGGATCAGTAGATGTTTAAGTGAATCTTTTGGTTGCTTGAGTTTGCGTGTTGTCTGATTGGCGAACTAAAGGCACGGCACGCCAATTTTAAACTTCTGTAGCTTTTGCCGATTTATTTTCGTTGATTTTTTTTGCCTGTTGCTTGATGCTGCCAGTTGCTTCAATGCCGGATAACAGGTGTTTTACTATATTTTATATTTTAAATTAATAATTTTAGAAAAGTCCTCAATTAATTTAAAGAGCTAATCCAAATACAAGTAATTAAAACAAACTTGCCTGCGCCTCAGAAAATTTGTTGGTCTCCACATGAAGTCCCAGCTGCAGAGCAGATTGATGGATTCGGCAGTTAGAATCTTTCAGCAAGGTGGGGAACTTTTCGTTCAGCTGTATATGCACTGAAGTTCCTAAAGGATGGCAGGTCACTACAAAAACTGGCATTTAATGGCATGACTCAGTCCAGTGAGTTTGCTGAGCTAATTGTCATCTCAAGTTTGAAATAGACTGATTTTTGGGTAAGCTTCTCAAGGAATATGAAGCAAAGACAAATTGAGATTCCAATTATCAATGATAAGATAAAATGATAACGAGTTTATTTTTTCTTTATGTCCAAATTAGGACAAGGAGTTATTTCTAATGTTCTTGAAATGAAATATATTTTGTTACACTTTATTACTTTTGAGAATCCAGCACATGATATATTCAGCCTACAGGAGAATGATAAGACAAAGTTACTAATCATTATGTATCTTATAATTAACATTTTTTTTACATAAAAAAATTGCAAGATGTTAGTTTGAGCTTCAGTTTTAATCCAATAAATCAGCTCTCAATTCTAGATTATACTATAGTGTTATATTATGCATTTTGATTTTAGTAATTCTTTACTTGACAATATAGTTGATTGGCATGAGGCAATTCTCATCTGACTCCATGCAGTAACTACGAAATAAGTTAAAGTAATTATTAGTAACAAATGGTTTCTCAATATCATTATTATTACATTTTTACATGCCATTCATTTTTATCAATGTATCCTGTAGAAAGCAAAAGTGACTATTAAGGTCAATGCATTGTGGCTTGATAAATTATCCTAGTCATCTTGAACACATTTAAACTTTGTGTCTTCAGAGACGAAACCAGTAATTAAGTCATTAGCATGAGCTCAGGGAGAAAGGTCAAGTATGGCACTTGAAGTAACAAATTGTAAGACACTTCCTTAAGTAAAGATAGACAGTTGCTGAAACATCTAACCTATCACTTTGAAAGGAACCAGATTCACATTGATAGATTAAACATTTAACAGAGATATTTGGTATTCAGACTTTGAAATAAAACTTCAGAAGTTTTTGCTCAGCTCTGATTTTGGGATTCTTGCTGACGTTTATCATTTGATCAGTGAAATGTTTTGAAAATAACTTCTCCCATGGCAAAATCCAGCATATTCCCCAATCCAGTCAAGTCACTGTTTTCTTCCGAAACCACTCCTGATCCAGTGACCAGTTGGGAGTTTTGTGACAATTCCCTTACCTTCTTGAACAGGATACACAGCACTGGGTTAATCAGCCAGCTCAATCCCAAAGAGTGCTTTCTGAAGAACATTCAGTCCTACATCCCATCTGATCTGAAGCAATTTCACATGCCTCGCTGTTGAGCTCCTGATATATGGGACTTGATTCTAATTCTGAATCTGTCAGAAAGATGCATAGTTGCTGGAAGCACTTAAATGTGGTTTCCACTTAACAGGCAGAAACTTGAGCAGCAGGCAGTATAATTTTACTCATCATTTTTAAGCATCATGTTGGATTGTCATCTCCCCTGCTCGTTGCAGCATTCTGATTCTAATCACAACAAGAAGTTTTCCCCCATGAATATGTGCTGCAACAGATATTCCTCTAATTAAGGAATACAATGTCTGCCAGGTCTACTTTTATAGAAGACTATTAAAAGAACTTGCCTGCAGGTGCACAGTGTTAGCAGTGTCCTAATATAAACCAAACTAAATTCCTGGCACCAGTTGATATTGTTCAGAGGTGCAGTATTTCAGAGATATATCTTTCACATGATTATTTCTTATCATGAAATTATATCTGGATGTATGTACATACAACTTACACCTGCAGTTTGTTTTATGAGCATACCTTCATCATTCTGGAATTCATTTAAAAATACTCAATAATTAAAAATGGGCTCCATCATTTTGGGGGTAAATAGATCCTAAGGGAGGAAGAGCAAAGGTTTCTCAGATTTATAAAAGCAATAAATTTCAAGGTCTTCTGTTGAGTCACATCCTGAAACCTAGTTAGGTGACCAATATTATCCTGATTTATAAGCCCAAGTGTCTTTATTACTTTTGAGATGGCCATTTTTCTCTTAGAGCTCAAAACTATGAACTTTGTCTCACCTTCAGTCAGTGTTGAGTTGAGATGGTGACATGATGAATGATGCGACACTGAAGCCAAGTCTTTAGCTACTGATAAGTCTTTATGGACAGAGCCATACAAATGGAACTTTCTTCCCAAATCTGCTTCAGTATAAGTAGTTTTTAGGTGTCCAATTATTATACAGCCTTAGATTCAATTTATGCATTTGATACAAGTCACCTTGTTATAATTAACACATTCTGCATGTAAGAAACGGCTACTTTAGAGCTTGACGTGTAAACAGAAAATGGCGGAAATTCTTTGCAGTCCTCCTGAGCATCTCTACCATTAGATCAGATTTGCAGCATCTTCGCTTCTTCAACTTTTTGATTACTTTAAAATGTGATGCGGCTGCACAATTACTTTGTGGTTTAACCCATTTTCCATTCTTTTTCAACTTTGTCGGTAAAACAAAAGCATTCAGTGGAATGTGGGTTCTGCAGTCAGGAATGCATTAAACCGGATAAAGTGTTGAAGGCCTGGCACACAGCCATGCAGCCACTCTACCTCAGAGCTGGTTTCTTCTGTTATTATGGATCTTCGATACTTTGTGGGATGAGGACTTTAAGGCGAGACAGCATTGAGCATCCATCCTAAATTGCTCTGAGGGTGTTGATGGTGACCTGCCTCCTTGAGCCGCTACAGCCATTTTAGTGTCAATACCCCACAATGTCAATAAATGAAGAATTACAGAATTTAAATCCAATGATATGAAGAAAATACATTGTGATTTGGAGGGAAGACTGCCAATGGTGGTCAACAAGCTTCTTGGTAGCTATCATTGCAGATTTACCAAAGCAGCCAAAGTGACTGCGATACATTTTGTGGATGATAAATACTGCAGCCTCGGTACTTCAGAGTTGGAGAGTCGATGTTTAGAATGGGCTGCTTTAACCTACTTGATACTGAGTTGCCTGACTGTTTTGGGAGCTACTCATCCAGACAAGTTCTGTTATACCTTCATGATCCTGACTGGTGATTCGGCCTTTTGGAGACAGGCACTGAATCCAGCCTTTCCAATTCGAGGAACACTTTCCTTCAGGAAGAAAGTAATGGAAGATTTGCATTGGTAATGTTGTTGAATGCAAAGCTTAAGTGGTGACACTTGCTTTTGTTGGGGACAGTTTATGTTCCTCATTGATGTGGTGAAACTGTCATGTGTCACATTGACCCATGCTTTGATATTATCTAGGTTTTTGTATGAATCAAATGCCTCTTTTAAGTAGAGAGCCATTGTAAATGGAATTAAACTTGTGCCGTCATCAGCACCTTTGAATGAGAGGGTCATTGACAAAAGTTGTTGTAAATAGTTGGGGCAAGGTCTCTGCGTCAGGAACACCCCCAGCAATATTCTAGGGCTATTTGTGACTCCATAATTTTAAACTTTCTCAAATATGAGAGGATCTGCAGGGACAGTTGAAATAGGTGCAACTTTGCTGTGTTTGGAATACCACAAGTCAAGATTTGTAGTCCATTTTAAAAAAAATGTTACTTTTATGGGGTTGACTATTACATAGATACTATTTTTGACCGTGGTAGGTACCTGTGTCTTTTAAGGTGTTGGGAGCTCCAATGGGTGGGTGGCCAGGACTGAGGTGAGAGTCCATGGTCGAGCATCGATAGCTCCAAATAGTGGGCAGCTGGGGCTGAGGTGAGAGTCTGCGATTGAGGCATCGTGAGCTCCAATGGGTAAGCAGCTGGGACCAAAAGTAAGGGGGTCAACGTTTACACACATATATGGAAAATACCAGGGTTTGGGGCTAAAAATAGAGGGTCGATTTTTACACAGTATCGACTTTTACACGAGTATTTATGGTATCAACTAAAACCAGGCGTTGCGTCCATATTTCATTTAATTGTTACTGTCTTGCTGCAATTTAATGAAACTGAATGTTTTGCTGGGTAATTTTTTAGTAAGTTATGTCGAGTTCATCCTTGGCAAAAATTGTCCTCTTTAAAAAGCATTGGTTCAAACATAAAATCAATCAGCAGTGAAAATAGATGGTAGATACTAATAACTTGGATATTAAAATGATTCAATGCGTTACTATTAGTTGAATTCTAAATAATAGCTGAAAAATAGTTGCAGTAAAGTAACAACTTGAGTCAAAATAAATGATTGTCACCCACTGTAATGAATTCCATTTGGTAGTCATTTTGCATTAGTTTATGCTTCTAATTCATTGGGAAAGAATATCTCCTATGATCTGAATGGATAAACGTGGCACTTTATTTAAACTTGAAAAGTCTCACCTCTGATTATCGCTTGGCCCTTTTGCACTGCCCTTAAAAAACGGGATTTAACCACCTTTTAACTGCTTCACAAATGTGTGAACGCAACAAATGTAGGTAGTATCAGAGCCAATGCATTCCGCATTAGCTCCTGTGTAAAAAGCTTACCCTCCTTCCCGGGAAGCCGATGCTGTAATGCTGCAGGTCCTACCTCCTTTTGCACTGGGATGCCGGCAACCCAAGCTGGCTTTAAACACGATTTGTTCACGCGCCAATTAAATAGGATTGCTGTGTAACAGGGATAACGGTCTTGTTTCTCTGTACATCTGAGAAATTCTAAAACATGTGGGGAGGTCCTAAATGAATACTTTGCATCAGTATTCACAAGAGGGTGCAGAGGAGATTTACCAGGATGTTGCCTGGATTGGAAAACAAGTCTCATGCAGCAAGATTAGCAGAGCTGGGAGTTTCCACTTTGGAACGTAGAAGGTTGAGAGGAGACTTGATAGAGGTCTACAAGCTTATGAGAGGCATAGATAAGGTGGACATCCAGCACCTGTTTCCAAGGGCTGGATCAGCAAATGCCAGAGGACATATGTACAAAGTGAAGGGAGGGAAGTTTAGGGGAGACATATGGGGTAAGTTTTGTACAAAGAGAGTTGTGGGTGCCTGAAATGCCTTGCTGGGGATAGTGATGGAGGCTGAAACATTGGAGGCATTTAAGAGACTTTTAGACAGACACGTGGTTGAAAGAAAATGAGAAGGTTACGGGGTGGGGGGGGGGGTTTAGTTTTTTATTGGGCAGGAATATTTGGGTCGGCACAACATCTTATCAGTTAAAACGTATGATGAAACTGTCATTATCTAAATAAAGACTTTTAAATGTGCTTTAATGTTTTCTTTCGCTAGTTTATTATTAAATAGTTTTCAGATGTTTGCAGCTTTCACAACTTCCCATGATGTGTGTGAAATCTTGAAGTGTTATTTGTATCTGCAAAGCTGTAAAATTGTAATTAATTAATGTTTGGTTTAAATTTTAGTTCTTCTACAGTTCTCCTGATGCTGGGAGCTTGATTAACATTGTGGCCACTGAAGAGAATCAAATACAATTATCATAAGGGACATGGAATGTCCTGTACCACGTGCAATCTTAATTGTTGGCTTTAAACACAGTACTGTTTTCATGTTTTGCAGGGAGCTCCCAAACCGATTGCTGTGGAGCCTTGCTCAGGAAACAAAGCAGCAGTTCTGACCGTTTTTATATGTCTGCCACGTGGTCCAACTGGCACGCTACCGCCTGGCCAAACAGGTGAGGCAGCTCTCTTGATTTGGTGTTGTAAGTGCATGGAGTGCATTCTCATGTCTGTGTTTACCTTGTGTTCTTTTAGTTGTGGGGACCGTATAGATAAGGTAGACAGCCAGTGCCTTTTTCCCGGGGCAGGAGTAGCAAACATCAGAGGACATCTGTACAAAATGAAGGGAGAAAAGTTTAGGAAAGACATCTGGAGTAAGTTGTGAATGCCTGGAATGCATTGTCAAGGGTGATGGTGGAGGCTGGAACAATAGGGGTATTTAAGAAACTCTTAGATAGGCACGTGGATGAAAGAAAAAATAGAGGGTTATGAGATAGGAAGGGCTTAGTTGTTTTTGGTAGGAACATCGAGGGTTAAATATTGCTGTGAAAGCATAATTTTCTTGTGCATCAAATACATTCCACTAGTACCCAGTTTGCTGTTGGAAGTCCATTGAAAGCTTGAAGAATATTTTCTCAAAATAGGTATTTTGACAGAATTCATTTAAATTTAAGACCTGGAAGTAGCTGCTATTCCACTTAGTGAGAAGCCAGACACACCACTAACGATTATGTATAAAGATCCTACAGAATAGTCTCAAAGATCTGCTCATTTTCCACGCCTTCACAGCATGGAGAACGACGAAGGTGCTTCTAACAGCTCCTTGACTAAAATGCTTACTGCTTCAGGTAATAAAGATGATGACTGTTGGAAACAATCTAGTCGCAATCCTCACATCATGTCCAATGCGGCACAGGCAATTAAAATGCATTTTCAATCAAATTTATTTCCAGGACCACTGAAATAATAAGTTTTAATCCAAGGGGACTGCTGGATGCAAGCAGAGATAACCTTTTTTTTGTTCCTTATCAGTGTTTTTTTTTAGCAAGATACAATTCAGAACATTACTTAACTCTCTTGGTATCATTCATATAAGATGTTTAAGCATAATATTTTGGAGAAGAAGTATACGGCACTTGTTCAATGATGCCCCTATTTGAAAGACTGCTGGTAACAGCAGATAGAGAGAATTACTCATCTTGAAACACAGGTGACTTAGAACAACCAGGCTGAAGAGAATAATCTTAAAACATAGTTCAATTAATCAATGTCTTGATGCTGGGTTATAATCAAGTTGTATTGATTTTCACATCTGATAGGTGGAATTTTAAATTCTGTAGGCTGGGTAATAGAGAAGACTAAAAGCCTCCATCCGCATGAGGTATAGTTAATAGCCTTTTGGTATACGACGTTTAATCACAAATCAAATCATTTTTACTTGTCTCCCCAAAGGTTCCACAAGCAGCTCTCTTCTCCTCTTTGATTAGAGCTTTTTTTGCAGCCTCATATCCACAGTAGGTATGTTCACAAGTTACTGGAAAAGCATTTAGATCCCTGGAGTACGTGTATTCAGTACCCACCATGGCAGCTGGGGAACTTAACTTCAATTCATTGAATAGATCTGGGATTTGAGAAACAAGCTGGTTCCCATGACAATAATCATGAAATTGCGAACATGTAATTTGGTCAAATTTCACTTGGGGCACTAAAGTAAGGTTGTCTGCCTCCCCACCACTGACATGATCTGGTGTATTCAGATTCAGTAGTGGTTCATTTTTAACTACTGCCTGAGATCTGGGGCAGCTAAGCGTGGGCTGTGTGTGGAAAAAGAAATGACTGCCCTTTGTCAATTTCTCCATCCAGATAGAGGATTTTTGAAATCCTCTAATTCTTTAATACACAAAGTAATCCTTCTGGCCTTCAAGGCTTTCCCACTCCCTTGCTGACTGAATTGTAAGAGCCCCCATGCAGCAATAGTAAAATTAAAATAGGAGCTGCAATTAAAATTAAAACGGCCCTTCCTGGTTATTAAGTCCAGGATGAGATTATTGATCTTCATTGCTTAAGTGGTGAATTTCATAACCTGACATACTCATTATTTTCAAGACACTGAATTCACACAATATTATCTTTATAAGATAAACTTTCAAATGTAACTAATTTCAAAATCTTTTTATTGATTAAGTGGAAATGTATAATTACTATCTTCCCATGAATGCACTGGAAGATACAACCACAATTTCACTGTGTACGACATCTTTCCGTTCAGTTATTTCCAGCTCTAAATCTCAAATCAAAAATACCCAGCGCATTAAAAAAAAGCATTGAGGCGTAATGGTGAAACTAAAATCATTATAATGCAGGAAATCTGACATTGAGTTGTCAAGCATGTGAAAGTGAAGTTAAATGCGGAAATAATAAAAAGATTTTGAAATGAGTTACGTAAGTGTCTGTGATTCCCTTAGTTAAACAGGGGGCAAAGTTGCAGTTTTCTCTTGCTTAATCTACAGAATTTAGCAAATTGATGTTTTTTTATGAGCAATTCTCACTGAACAAAAACATAAGTATGTTGTATTTTGATGCAGGAGTTACATGATGATTTTATTGTGTTGAAGCCATATTCGTTGTTTATTCACTTTGTCAACTGTGGTTTGGTTGACAGCATTCTCACCTTGGTCTAAAGGTTCAGGTTCAAGTCCCACACCAGAGATTTGGGTGCAAAGATCTATATAAATGCAAATGTTTGTGCAGGACTCATCTTAAGGAGAGCGACATTGTCAGTCATAGGATTGTTTTTCAGAAGATACAGATGCCTAACCTTTTTATCCTGGATTCTGAACAACCACCAAAAACCAGCACTTTTCTCGGTAAATGACATTACACATAAGTAACATTCATTTCCCCCGTAATAAATTCTGCATTTTCAGAGGGAACCCCACCCCCCAACCCCATTTCCATCGCCCCATCCCCACCCCCAAGGATACTCTCTCTCTTACCTTCAGTGGAAAGGTGACTCTCAGCTCCCAGCACCCGGTGGGAGAGAAGCAGGCGCTAGCTGCTCAATGTGGGAGAAATGGCTCTCTTACTTAGTCATAATCCCCATACATCTGGAACCATTCCCCCCCCCCCCCCCACACACTCAGCCTGCTCTAGGGTGCAAAATAGTCTGGGGGAGGAGATGGGAGGTTAGAGGGACAGATAGATGGCTGGGGGTGGGTGTGTGTGTGTGTCTGGATGGTGGGGACTAGGAGCGAGGCATTTGCTTAAAGGGACTGAAATAGAAATGATTCTGAAATCTGGATGATTCTGAACAATGGCAGGTGTCCCAACGATCCAGGATAAAGGGTTAGGCACCTGTACAATAAAATGAGGTAATTCTGAACTGAGAAGATATAATAACCTGCCCCTTGAACTGAAATCTCATGATATTTAAAAGGTTTCTTCTTTCACCTTGCCACTCTATCCTTTCATCGTCCATTATAAAATATGTAAATGATGTTTGCTAGTCAATGTCATATTAGTGTGTGTGATTTTGCCATGCTCAAATTTTCTCTCCTATGTTCTACATTACCAAAGTTGTTGCACTTTAGAAATACAGTAAAATCCCCAATATTTGGCACCTACAAGGATCATGGATGTCAGACATGCAAATTTTCTGTGTTTTTAAAAAAAAAATTCTTTGTAATTTTACAGACTCCAATTTTACACACATCACAGGGGATCACTCTTCCCCTTTAATGAATCAGTTTATATCGAGCCCTTATTTCCCCCCTTCCCCTCCTCCCCCCTCCCACCTCACATCCCCCCTCCCACTCCGCAGATTTTCTGGTTAACTGAGACTCACTCTTACAATACCTGACTAATAAATCTGCATCAAGAATACACGGTTTAAAAGATAAAACACAGTGCAAAATTTAAAGTATTTAAAAAAAAATCAGTATTGTAGTCTTTAATTATGTAAAGTTCACTTTAATCAGGTAATTCTCCTACTAAAAGTTAAATTTGAACACCAATAGTTGGCGCTGTAACAGTATCGCACTGGCTGCTAAACTAACTATGCTGCATTCATAATTAACCTCCTCCCCTCGTGCTGACAACCCGACTCACCTCACGCCAGTGTCTCGGTCAGGCCCTCAGTGCTACTCAACTCACCTCATGCACGTCAGACCCTCACCATAACCCGACTCACCTTCACACAAGTGTCCCAGTCAGGCCCTCAGAGCACCTTCTTTTATATTCGAAGTCCATTCGCGAGCGCTGCAACGGAGTTACGCGAGCCGGCTATGCTAACCGTGCCACCATCGTAATTAACCCCAAGTTTACAGATAAAGCCTTACTAATATACTTAATGCTAATAAAGATAGACTCTTACCAGGCTGGGAGAGGGAGACTTTGGGAGAGTCATCCCAGCGGCAAGCTCTTTATCCTGGGTGAAGCCATTTTATTCAAACACAACTTTATTGAAACTTTATTCAAACAGCAGCGGGACATGACCGAGGTGCTTCGCTGACTGAATGTTTGCTTACAAAGGGTTGAGTGTTGCTTCGGAGAACCTTTACTTTTACAATTTTAAACTTTTATTTAAACTCTTACTTAAAATTTTATTTATTTTTATTTATTTTTACAGTGTTTATTTTCTCTTTTTTTTGTCAATTGTTTGAATTTTTGCTTGATTGAGTGCTGGATAATAGAAATTTTACTGCATCTTACTAGATCTATGGAAAAACCTATCCATGTTTCCTTAAAAACTTCTCTGGACCCATGAAATTCATAATTAATCCTGTGGATTGTAACTTATTAAGATAAATATTTCAAAGTTCTACAGCTCTTTAAAATATTTTGTTGAAAATTTATGATTTTTGTAGCTTCTACCTAATTAATTATGTGATCTAGATTTTTTTTAAATTTTGTTCTCTCCAAAAATATTTTAAATTTAACTTAAAAGTTGTGCTATTTGCTTTCTGGTTTTCCGTCTGCAAGGATTGTACAATGTGACTGGTAGATCCATTGATTTGCTGTATATGAGAGATCCCTGACAGCAGTCATAAGTGGGAGATTGAGTGTGCAGGAATTACCGATATTGGATCTGGAAGGGTGGGGTTAATTAGTCTGCACAATAGCTTTCCTCTTGTTGAACCCAAAGATCAAAATATTGCACTTTCTGCTGATGTTGAAGAGAGCCACTTAGAAAGATCCTGAGATCTCTGATAGAAATCTATGCAGCTTGCTGGACAATTTCTGAGGTCATTTAAGGCTCAACCATTGGAATCACTTACGAGGTCTGATTTATGATCTATCGCCTGATGGCAAATTTTCTTCGCTGACAGGCACAAGTGACCCAGTTCTGTTTTTACGACTATCCTAATAGTTTTGCAGTCATCATCGCTTACATCTAGTCATTTTTAAAATTCCAGAATATAACATTTCACAGCTATAATATGAGAATTTGAACTCAGATCCCTGGATTATTAGCCCAGGCCTCTGAGTTAATAGTCCAGTAATTTAACTACTGCACAACTACTGTATCCATGAGGAATCTGCCTGAGTTTATACAACTGAATGTTAGTGGTTCCTTTCTGGCCACAGCCCCTTTTGTCAAAGAGTCTGGTTCCTGCCAGTCATATTAGCAGAAGGCATCTTGCAGAACATCACTGATCGAACCTCGCACATTTTGAATATCATGTCTCATTACTTAAAAATGAATCTCCTCCACCCTCTGACTTTCCCAACTCTCCCCTCGAGCCCTTGAACCCTTCCTACCCTCCACCTTCTAATCCACCTCATCCTCCTCCCATCACTCCATTGAACCTGCTCCTAACCCCTGCCTGGACTTCACCATCCCCTCTGACCTTCCCCTCTCGGAGACTGAACACTCTGTCCTTAGTAAGAGCTTCACCTTTGTCCCCCTTCGCCCACACCTCAATGAGTTCTGTGCATACCATGATGCTAAACATTTCTTCCGTCAGCTCTGTCTCCATGCCTACTTCCACAATCACAATTCTCCATCCCCCACTACAGATTTCTTCTTCCGCTTTAAACCTTTCTCCCTTTGGACATCTCGTTCTAGTCTTCTGCCTGCTTTGGACCTTTATGTTTCCAGCTGCCACCATGACATCAACCATATTGACTCACTACTCCCCTCGCTTAATCCATTCTCACCTCCTGGCTCTCCACTCCCTCCACACCAATCCGAACCTCACCATCAAATCTGCAGACAAGGCTGGATCTATCACACTGACCTCAATCTGGCTGAAGCCAGATGACAACTCTCAGACTCCTTCTCTTAGTTACCCCTCCAACAGGACCCCACTAAAATCCAATTGTCCCAGCAGGCCGATCGTGTCCGCATGCTTCTGCCCCATCAACCTGGTGTCCGCTTACCTCGACTCTGTTTTGTCTCCCCTGGTCCAGGCCCTCCTGTATCCGGGACACTTCACACACCTTCCATCACTTCAACAACTTCCAGTTCCCTGAACTCGATCGCTTCATATTTATCATGATATCCATTCCCTATACACCTCCATCCCCCATACCAAAGGCCTCAAAGCCCTTTGTTTCTTTCTAAACAATAGACACAGCCAATCCCTCTCCACCACTACCCTCCTCAAAACTCAATAATTTCTTCTTTGACTCGTCCCACTTTCTCCAAGTCAAAGGGGTAGCCATGGGTACTCATATGGACCTTAGCTGTGCCTGGCTTTTTGTTGGCTACTTGGAGCAATCTATGCTACAAGCCTACACAGGCAAGGTCTCTCAACTCTTCCTCCGCTACAGCACCCATGATGAGCTTGTTGACTTCATTCACTTTGCTGACAACTTCCACCCCGACCTCAAATTCACTTGGTCCATTTCTAGCCACGCTCTTTTCTTCGATCTTCTTCATCCTCCTTCTTCAAACAAAATGACTTTCCATCTACCACCATCAACTTGGCCCTCACCCTCATATCCTCCATTACCTGCAAATCAGGCCTGGTCCCCTCCACCCCCATGCACAACAAGGACAGGAAAAGGGACACCACCATTAGACACATATTCCCCTCCACATCTTCCACAGGGATCACTCCTTCTGTGACTCCCTTGTCCATTCCTTCCTCCCCACCTTGGTATCTATCCCAGTGACCACAGGACATGCTCCACGTGCGCCCACACCTCCTCCTTCAATACCATATGGGGCCCCAAAGAGTCCTTCCAAGTGAAGCAACATTTCACTTGTGAATCTGCAGGGATCATCTACTATATCCAATGCTCCAGTTGTGATTTCCTCTACATCAGGGAGACTGGACGCAGACTGGGGGATCGCTTTGTTCAGCACCTTGGCTCTGTCTACCACAATAGCGTGGATCTCCAATGACCACCCATTTCAATTCCCCATCCCATTTCTTTATTGATGTGTCTGTCCATGGTTTCAAGCCAGACTGAGACCACACACAAATTGGAGGAACAACACCTTATCTTCTGATTGGGCACCTGACAACCAGATGGCATTAATGTCAACTTCTCTGGCTCTCGTTAAACTTCCTCCCCGTCACCTTCCCCCAGCTCTGCCTCTCTCCTTTTTCCCTGTCTCCTTTCACGCAGACATAATCAATTCTCACCACCACTGAATCATATGCAATTAACATCTTTTGTTGATCTGAACTCCTCCCCTAGCCAGCACTGTCTCTATTCAGAGATTTCCTGTTTTTTTTTTCATTTTGCTTACTCTTTGCTTATTCCCTGAAGAAACGCTCAGGCCCGAAACATCGGCAATATATCTTTGTCTCCTATGGATGCTGAAAGACCTGCTGAGTTCCTCCAGCATTTCTGTGTTTTTATTCATTACTTAAAAGCCTTGAATGCATTTATAACTTGAAATTGCACAAAATCTCTTTCAATTTCAAAAGAAAACCCCACGGTTAGGCTTTAAACCTGTCAAACCTGACAAACCAAAAATAGACTAAATCCCTGTTTTCCTTATAATGACATTTTTGTACACTGTAGCACTGCAGAACGAGATTTTGCAAGGAAAATATTGCTTAATCTTGGTTTGCTAGCTTTGCATTTAGAAGGATTGAATTACTGACACTATGGAAAGATACTTGCCAGAGAATTAATAATGCATTAACAAAAAGATGAATTAAAATTGAGTCTTAATACAGCTTTATTTCCAAGAAGACATTTTTGCAAAGTATAGACTTTCTCAATTCATGCAATGACAGTTACCCAATTTTTAAATTTTGTTGGTTATATAAGGGATAAGAATAAGGAGCTGCAATTTTTTTTTGCAACATTTTCAAATCCTTGCAAAAGTCTCTTTTATTTTAATGGTGCCTGTTACTTGATTTAGCAATTTGATAGTTTGACATCTTAACATAAAGCACTAAATCACACAGCTTGTTTAAACAGTTTGGAGTATGCAGTCAATAGGAAGATCAATAAAAGGTCTGCATATAATTCCCTGAATTCTACGAACCATTTAATAAAAATATTCAATTAGGTTGGCTACCTTTATAAAGCTTGTAGAATGAGCAAAGTAACATGACGTTTCAGATTAATGTCTTTTTTTATCAGGACTGGACAAAAAGTTACTGATGTAACAGCTTCAAAGAAAGTGGTGAAAAGAATAGGGAAAGTCAATGACCGGATGGAAGGTAATGGAGGTTAAATAACAGAAGGGTGTAAAAGCCTTCTAAAGCCTCCATCACCTTCCTCTTTCAACCTTTTTCCATGATCTTTTGCTTTTTTGCTTCCCACTTTCTCTGCCTTTCCACACTAAAATCTATTGGACCTACAAACATTTTCCATTTTTGATGAACGCTATTGAAACCTTTGTCCACTCATTTAAACCATCTAAATCAGTGGTTTTCAAACTGCCCAACATTCACATTCCACCGTAAGCAATCCCTGTGCCATAAGTTCTCTCGACCTGCTAAGCATTTTCCACATATTTTGTTCTTATTCCATTTCGGGTTTCCAGTGTATTTGCAAATTCTGTGTATTTATGAACATAATTACTTTGTCAATATTTTGGCATCCAATTTGAAAACCTAGTTCAGTTACAGAAATGTTGATAAGGAACTATTTAGCTATTGTAATAGTTAGGAGCATGTTTAGCACCTGTTGTTTCGCTGTTGGGTTAGTTTCTATGGACCATTAGTGTGATTCTGGTTTTCTTTTGCTTGATTTTTGACAACTAGAACGGATGGTAATAATTTGCGAACATAAGGTGATATGTTACCAGAGGGTTTTTATACAGAAATACTTGGTAAATGTCTCTTATTTTCGTTAGGTGTTTACAAACTGGGGCTGCTCGGGACCTGTGTATCCTACCAATGTAGCAGGCCCCTGAAGCACGTTATACACAGGACCCTAAATTGCCCGATTGAACAGAGACCGGGCAATTTAAGGGTGCTCCCACTCCTTCAGTAATGCAGTGAGTGTTGTGTCATGCACTCACCATGTCACCAGAGGCCCCACAGGGAATCCCCTGTTCCCTGTGTTGGCCTCCAAAAGGTAAGTGACCGGGCCGTGTGCAGATTTGGGTGGGGGGGGGGCAGGGCAGGTGGGCGCTCTTGGGGCCAGGGCGAGCGCAGAGTCGGAACAATGTCAGGCCTGGGGAAGGAACAGAGTCGGGGTCAGGGGGAATGCTGTCGAGCCAGAGAGAAAGGACTGTCAGGCTGGCATGCAGCAGGGAGCAGAATTGGGGCAGGAGCAATGGCGTCCTTCTTACCTATAATCCCCCACAATGCTGGAACTGCTCTGGCTTTCCAGTGACGTGGGGGATTATGGGCAAGGAAGACAACCAATGCATTCAAGCACTGACGTCATTTTCTACCTGGTCAGCCATCAATTGCTTACAAGTTGACCAGCAGCAACTACACGGAACATGTACTGGGTAGACTCCACCTCTGAGGTGGTTTGCCAACTTGTGCAGTTTTTAAAAAAAATTCTACCCACCAATTGGCCTGTACACGGGGAGATAACCTGCTAAACTGGCAGGTTAAACTCATGTTGCAATCCAATTTGTAAACCCCTATTGAGTCTGCTGTTTGGCTGCTATTTCAGGCAGCCTATAAGAGTTGGAATGCCCAGAGTTGTGTCCTCAACATAATAAGATAAGGAGTCGGCCACCTGGCCCACTGAGCCTGCTCTGTCATTTAATAAGATCATGGCTAATCTGGCTGTGGACTCAGCTCCAGCTACCTGCCTTTTCTCACCCAACGTAATTCCCCTATTATGCAAAAATTGATCTAACTGTACAAATATATTTAACAAGGCAGCCTCTACTGCTTCCTTGAGAAGAGAATACCACAGACTCACTAGTTTCTGGGAAAAGCAGACCCTCCTCATCTCAGTCCTAAATCTATATTCCCCCGAATCTTGAGGCTGGTTCTAGTCTCACCAACCAGTGAAAGTAACTTTCCTGCCTTTATTGCATCTATCCCTTTCATAATTTTATACTTTGCAATAAGATCTCCTCTCATTCTTCTAAGTTTCAGTGAGTATAGTCTCAGGCGACTCAATCTTTCGTCATAGACTAAACCCCTCAAATCCAGAATCAACCTCGTGAACCTCCTCTTCACCTTCTCAAGTAAGGAGACCAGTACATCTCCAGGTGCAATCTCACCAATGCCCTGTAAAGTTGCTGCAGAACCCCCCCCCCCCCACTTAAATTCCATCCCTCAAGCAATGAAGGCCAACATTCCATTTGCCTTCTTGATTATGTTGCGCCTGCAGATCAACCTTTTGCGATTAATGCACAAGCATGTCCGTCTCTCTGCACAACCGTATGCTGCAATCTTTTAACATTTAAGTTGTTGTTCTATTATTTTGCGTCACAAGTACATGACCTTGCATTTACCAGCATTTTACTCCATATGCAAGACCTTTGTCCACTTATTTACACTGTCTAAATCAGTGGTTTTCAAACTGCTCCCCCCGCCCGACACTCACCTTCCACCTTAAGCAATCCCTGTGCTATAAGTGCTCTGTGATTAGAAAGGGATTGCTTAAGGTGGTAGGTGAGTGAAAAGAAAAAAAGTTTGAAAACCACTGCCTTAAATGTTCCTAAATGACATGTTATGTGAAACGTTTCATAACTCCAAAGGAAATGGGCCAATGAGAATTTTTCTCAAGCAAAATATTTCAGTAACATTTGGGTCGAGAGCAGTGATTCTCAACCTTGACTTTCCACTCACCTACCACCTTAAGCAATCACTTATGGCATAGGGATTGCTTAAGGTGGAATGTGAGGTTTGGGGGGCAGTTTGAAAACCAATGGTCTAAATCTCTCTGTGGATTCTCTGCATCCTCTGCCCAATTTGCTTTTCCACTTAATTTAGTTTGTACCATCCATCCAGAAGCATTTAAATGATTTTGAAGGCAGATTTATTTTGCATGCTAGGAAAATGCTTCAATGCTACATTTACTTCTCTATTCCATGCCTCACACCATCCTCTCTCCTTCATCTTGACCAGTTGGCCAGAGGATAGAAGGCAATAGCAGGCCCATGTATAGTGGTTGACAATGTTCCATTAACTCCATGCCTTCACAGGGTTTGACCAAGCATGGTGTTCATTCTGTTGTAACAACAATTTGATTGCCTAGAATGATCAGATCTCAGATTTATTGTCAAAAGAACATCACATGCAACCCTGAGATTCTTTTTCCTGCAGGCGAGGCAGAATTACCACTTATTGATAGTGCAATAAAAACTGTACACAACATACACGTATGTAAACAAACTGACTGAACAATACAACTGACTGAGGAAAAAATGAAGTGCAAAAGTAAGGATCCTTAAATGAGTCCCTGATTGAGTTTATTGTTGAGGAGTCCGATGGTGGAGGGGGAGCGGCTGTTCCTGAACCTGGTGGTGTGAGTCTTGTGGCAAATATACCTCTTTCCTGATGGTAGCAGTGAGAATAGAGTATGTGGTGTGGATTCTTGATGATTGAGAGGGCTGTGTCCACAACCTTTTGGAGGTACTGGTGACCTGACACCAGACTAGAACAATCTGGATTTCTTCTGTGACATATTTTACTGCATCCATTGGAGTCAACCCATTTGGCCAGTTTTATAGGGAAGGCAGCATGTGTTAAATGTAATGAAAATCAAACCCACCTATTTTGCTAATTATAGAGATTAAACAAGGAGCCTGCAGATGCTTGAGAACTAGAATAACACAGAAGACAAGTTCTGGAGGAACTCGGATCATGAAGCATCCATGGAAAGCAATTGACAGTTGACGTTTGAGGCTTGA
Organism: Narcine bancroftii; assembly: GCF_036971445.1. NCBI lineage: Eukaryota > Metazoa > Chordata > Chondrichthyes > Torpediniformes > Narcinidae > Narcine > Narcine bancroftii. Next base: position 16,121,791 of record NC_091478.1, read on the forward strand.
GACCTTCATGCCTGAAACGTCGACTGCCTATTACTTTCTGTAGATGCTGCATTGACTTGCTGAGTTCCACCAGCAATTTATTTTTATGTACTGCTAATTATAAAGCATAGTGATGCACAAATTATTTAATGATTTGGCAACATTCCTCTGGAATCATTTGCACTTTCGGAAACCAGCCCTATTTATATATAGGACTGCCCATCACCCAAATGCAAATATACAGCTGTTCATCAACCATTTCAAAAACTCCTATTGCACAAAGAGTATTAATCACCTCGTTGTAATTCCATAATGTTGCCCATATTAGTACTTTTTAAGGTGCTCTCTGAGCTTGGGAACTCCAAGGTGAAGGACCTACATGAAATGTGCTTGAGATAATTTTGGGCTGTTAACCTCAAACATTTTCAGTTATAAACTGTGCCAATCCTGGTTTTCCAAGACCCAGCAGGTTTACGGCAGGGACTGCAACACATGTTGCAACATCAGTAAAATTGTAGTTTCCACACTTTGTGGTGTCCACTGTCACTGGATAAGAAGTTGGTTGTAATCTGCCTCAAGGGTCACAAATATATAATGCTGTTGCTTCAGTGGTCCCACCAGTACAAGGGGCAACAAACTTGTAAAATATTCCTGTATCGAGTCCTTCGACTCGCAAGAAAGAATGATTTCAAACCTGACAATGCTGCGATTGTTGCTGGGGATAATTATTAAAATTTAATACATTCAGCCCGGTAACAGGCCCTTTAGGCCCACAAGCTTGTGCTGCCAATTTTACCCAATTGACCTGCATCTCTGGTACATTTTAAATGGTGGGAGGAAACCAGAGCACCTGGAGGAAACTCACTCAGAGATGGGGAGAACGTGCAAACTCCTTAGAGACAGCACCGGATTTGAACCCCAGGTGCTGGGATTATAACTGCATTGGGCAAACTGCTATGCTAACCATGCTGCCGAATAATCTTGGATGAGCTCGTAAATTTTACATGCAAAGGTTTTCAGTGCAGAAAAGTGGCTCTGGAACTTTAAACTTGTTTTGATAAGAGTCAACTGCAGGAACAAAGTGCTGGAGATTGTGTATTTGCAAATCTCATTTGATTCTATTTCAATCGGCCTAGTGATCCTGTTATAATAAAACCCTCTCTAATGACATCAACATCAGTGCAAGCATTTAAAATGTGACAGGGGAATAACGAAGGAGTTAGCGCACTCATTACTTACACATGCATTAGCAGAGAATGCTCCAGAATCAAGCTCATCATTGCAGTTTATTATCAAAGTGGCAGATGTAAATACATGTGATGTCATTCGTGACACATTCCATTGCAATGCATATTAATGTTGGTGTGTTTATTTGCAGAGCATGAGAATCTTTGAATAAACGAAACAGCTGTTTGAGCTCTTATTTCATGTGCATCAACTTGTTTAGTTCACGTTTATTGTCACGTGTACCAAGACACAGTGATGAAGTTTGTTTTGCAATCAGTCGAGCTGGTCACCTCGTGCAGAAAAATAGCAAGTAAGATGCAGTACAGAAGTGCAGAGTTGCAGAGAGAGATCAGATGGCACGAAGCAAAAGAAATATAATTTTAGGATTGTGAGGTTCATTCAGGAGTTTGATCATTTTTTTTAAAATTTAGACATACAGCATGGCCTAATTACACCCAAATGACCTACACTCCCGCTATGTTTTGAAAGATGGGAAGAAGCCTGGAAGAAACTCACACCGTCCCAGGTTAAACATGCAAATTTCTTACCCCCAGCTCTGATTTCAAACTCCAGTCGCTGGCCCTGAAACAGCATTTCGCTAACCACTACACTAACCTCTGCCACCCCAGGATAATGGCTGTCCTTGAATTTGGTGGTGCATGATCTCAAACTCGTGACTCTGCTTCCAGACGGGAGGGGCAAGAAGAGAGTGCGGCATGAGTGGAATGAATCCTTTAATATATTGGCTGACTTTCCATTGAAGCGTGAAGTATAGATGGAGTCGATCAAGGGGAGAGGGATATGTGTGCTAGCCCCCAGATTTGTTCACAGCCCTCTGCAGTTTCTTACAGTCTTGGAAGGAGCAGTTCCCATACCATGCAGTGATCCACCCTGATGGAATACTTTAAATAGAAATTATTAAGGGATGAAGGTGACATGTCATATTTCCTCAGGCTTCTGACCTCGAGGCACTGATGTCCTTTCTTAGCCATTGTGTCAATGTGATCTCCAGATCACTGGAGATGTTTACTCCTGGGAACTTAAAGCTATCTATTATCTCCCCCTCAGCACCATTGATGGGGAGTAAGCTCTGCTCCTCTTACAGGAGTTGATAACTAGCTTCTTGGTTCTTGCTGATACTGTTGTCGCCTTGGCACCGAGCTTCTTGTCCATCTATCTCCCTTCTCTACTCCGACTCATCTTTGTTAAATATCCTGCCTACGACAGTGGTGTCACCCGCAAAATTATTGATGGAGTTGGAGTGTCGGTGTTTGGCCATGCTGTCAAGGGTGTACATGGGTTATAGTGGGGTACACTGCCTTGTGGATAATTGATGAGGAGGTGCTGCGCCATTGGAATCGGAAGTAGTGGATCCAATTGTAGAATTTATGCTGAGGCCATGATCATGGAGGTTGGGTGTGTATTTGGTACTATTGTGTTAAAGGGGAAGCTATAGTCAATGAAGGGTAGTCTGGTGTAGATGCCCTTTTGTCCAGGTCTTGTGTTTGGAAGTGTATCAGGTTTGGTGGGTTTACAGAGAGACGAGTTGGACATAAATGTTACAATTACAGGTAAATTTATTAAACACACAGGAGAGATTATAAAACAATACTTAATTACTCTACGACTAAACATTCTCATCAGACCCAGATTGAACTCCGATACCAGTGGCCGCCTATCTTCTACATGCTCACGCGCATGTACACATACTACAAACAGGGACTTTCAAACACACTCCTGGTTCCCTGTACCAATGGGGGTCCGGTAGTTCTATGGCTCAACTTAAGTGTAGTGCACACTTTATGCGCGACTTCTCTAGAAATGTCCACAGTAGTGACCTGGTGTAAAGTGATGTCTGGGGCTTGGACCATAAGAGAGAGAGAGGAATGTGCTGTGCATCGATGTTTTATACAATTCTGAGCTGGGCGTCTGACCAATGATGACCCTGAGTCATTTAAATTAGCCAATGGCAAGGTGTGCACTAATGGGTGGCCAGAGTCCAACCTTAATTGACAGGTGACGTGACTTCCAAATAAGTTTCAGACAAGAAGGATATGTGACTCTCCACCATCCACAATGTTCTAAAGAGAGAGGTCATGTGTTCTTCCACAATCAGGGTTGATGGTGGCTGCTAGGCTAGAGTTAATTTGAACCATGACGAGCCTCTCGAACAACCTATTGATGGTGGATGTCAGAGCGAGCAAATGGTTGTGATTTAGGCCGGCCACTTCATTCTTCTTCACCACTGGGATGATGTAGTATCCTTGAAGCAAGTAGGACCTCAGCCTGCAGAGGAGAGAGGTTGATGTTTGAATACTCTCATCAGCTGCTCTGCATTGGTGTGGGGGGCATACACGGGGACTCCAACTGGGGTAGTTGTTTTCCACGGGTTCACTCCAGAAGGCCGATCTGACACCTGCGACAGTGACTGTGAGTGTGCCCAACTTACTGCTAGGATATACCTTAATGAGCAAGAATCCTAATGTTAGAGCTTAACATAGAAAAAAGGTGGAGAATGGGCTTCATTAAGGCTGCAGAGAGCACGTCTCCCAAGGTAACACAGCAGAAGTCCTCTAAAATAGCATCTGCATCCAAACAAGAATACTCGAGCCAACAAAGGTACCATGATCTACTGTTGACTTAGATAACAACTATCAATGCAGTGTACTCAATTGCGCATTCATTATTTCATAAATGATATACATTTTCCAGACAACACCATAAAATAAAACATTTTTTTGAGTATGCTGAGTGACCTAAAGATGTACCTTCTTCACATAGAATGGTAAGGGTTTGGAAGGAGCAGCCAAAGAAAGTGGTAGAAACAGGGATAATTGTTACATTCAAAAGATATTTAGACAGGTACATGAATAGGAAAGGTTTGGAGGGATGTGGTCCCAACACAGGTGCATGGTACAACTTGTTCAGCATGGACAAGATGGGCCAAATAGCCTGTTTCTGTGCTGTAGAATTCTATTACCTTTTTGTTAAACTGATTTGATTTCGTGTCCTTGAATCTTAGCTGACTGAATTCAGAAACTTAGTCCAAATGTAGCCAGCATTAACAGCTATTACTAAAGAGAAATATTTTATTTTTACAAATATAGAGTCATGAATTAGCATTGTTGGTCTGGAGCATGCTGCTTTCAATCAACTTTCTTTTACTTTGGCTCTTTCTGTTTTGACCATCTTTCCTTGTGCCATTGGATGGCTCCATCTGTATATCTGTCTCCTCATTGCTGTGTCCCTCATTTTCCTGATCACCTTCCCCTATCCTTTACACACCTCCTTTGCAATGCCTCCCCCAACCATCCCCCTGCCCTCATCTTGCTTGGTCATCATGGACGGCAGGCCAAAGGGCCTTTCTCCACTTAGACTCTAGAGACATTTTCAATTTCTGACCATTGTAGCTACAAAATGTAAATTCAGTTAATTCAATATTCAAAATTTAAAATAAATTGAGCAACAAATTATTGGATGATTGTGTATCCTTTTTGGTTCATTAATGTCCTTTCATGAAGGAAGACTGTATTATCAGGATTAAACTCTCAACACATTGACTGATTGTCATTAGCCTCCGAAATGGCATTGACAGCATTTAGAAAGGGCCAGAAGCTCTCCACAGGTCTAACAATACCTGTAAAATAAAATTAATGATTCCAAATCAATGTCTCCATCAGAATGGAAATAAAAAAACAGAAACTGCCGCTATCACCCTCAGGAAGGGTTTTGGACCTGAAACATTAACATTTTTTTTTCTCTCTAGGTGATGCCTGATCTACTGAGTGCTTCCAGCTTTTTCTATTTTCATTTCTTGTTTCCATTCTCCGCTATTTTTTCAGTTTTCAATGATATTTCAATTGCATTAAGTGTCCGTGTTTAAAGAGAAAAAGAATGCAACTATTCAGATTAACAGGCAGCTCCCAGCTCAGTTAACCTCATGAACAGGTGGAGAAAGGTGTCTAAATTGAAAGAGCTGTTCTCCTCATCTAGTCAAAATAGGCATACAGAATTTCAGCTTATACCCAACACACCAGACCTTTTCCATTGTCATTGATGGGTACATCATATCTCACCTGGAGGAACAGACACTCCAGGATGCTGGTGCAGGGATTTGTTAGCAAGAAGTGAGCCTGGGAGTCCCCAAGGCTTAAGGGCTCAATGAAATCAAGTAACATCAGGTCAAACACAGCCAAGGAACACTCTTGCTTATTCCTACCTTCCTTGCATTTTGGCTTCCTATTGATATCCCTGCCATTGCAGAAGGCAATTTTCAACCTTTTTGTCTCCTACACAAGATATCAAGAATGAGTGGTGAAAACAGTGAATGATCTTGGACAAGATGTTACCCTGGCTATATAATTAAAGACTTGTCACCCCAGAACCTTTTGAGTCTTCAGCCGAGCAGTTCCAGATCGTGAAAAATTGCCTTGTGGCGTTGCGTCCACAAGTAGCATTACAAATCCAGTTTAACAACTCTTAAAGCCTGATTGTCAGCAACAATTCCAGATTTAAGATTCCTTTATTGTCACGTAATAATACAGAAAATGTAATATTGCACAAAACGTCCTTCCGCCTGCTGTGAAGCAGACAAAAGTGTCGGGCAATAAGGTGCCTAACCATTTATCTTTACGTTCCATGGCACTACCATTACTGTGTTCCCCATCATCAAAATTCTTGTAAACATTTACCAGAACTCAACTGAACCAAGCACGTAAATACTGTGAATACAAGGGCTGGTCAGATGCCGCATAGTTTGTGGTGAGTGATTCATCTTCTGGCTCTCCAAAGTTTTTCCACCACATTGGGATGCACAATAAATAGCCTTGTCAATAATACCCATGCCCCCAAAATTAATAAGAGTTACAGAAACATACCATACATACAGTATATATTTCCATCAAAGATAGAATCAAATTAAAGCAGTCAGTGTCTTTCTTTAACTGCAAAAGCCAACCCATAACATTCAAGAGGAAAAATGTTGAATATTTTCCAAATGGAAAAGGTTAGAAAGCATTGTGTTTTGGCTGTTCGATCTCTGCTATGATGTTAATGGCATTATACTTAGTGGTCTGACCTAGGCACGCTGAACAGCAGTACAATTCTATCTGGTGTCAGTACGTAAAATGCAGTGAGTATATAAACTAAGCAATAAATCAACATCTGCTGTTAATCTTTTCCAAAAGCACTCCTGTTACTTTGTACTATAAGTCCATTTTCACACTGACAAATTTTATAACATAAGAGGCAAACTGTTAGCCTGCGTGGATATTATGACATATTACATCATAGTCACTAGGGTAACACTACAAACGGTTATCTTAAAGAGACGGGCACAAAATTAACTAAGAATCAAAATCACAGGGTTTTAGCCTTTACAGTTGACACCCTATGTGCCATCCCCACCCTAAAGTTCCCCAGTCCTGAACGGAGACCTACTCTCCCTCCAACAGCCCTACCACTCATAGACTGTTCAAGTGAACCAGTACAGACTTCAAGGGCCTGTTTCCGTGCTGTAAACGGTTATATGGTTATATGGTTAAAACATATCAAGCAATTCCTCAGAATTTACTCATCTGCATTTGGAAGTGTTTACATATCAATGGCAAAATGCCGAAGAGAGCAGGATTCTTACTGCTTGGAAATGTCAAATCAGATTTCAACAAAGCAATGCAACTATGAGTTTTTGAACTGCATTTTAATGCACATTAACATTAATGTGATTGTGAACTGTTATTCGTTTCATGAGTAAAGTTATCGAGTTCCCTAAAACTTATCACTTTTAAATGTTCTGCATTGATTACTGCAGTTTTACAATTACCAGTACTTCAATTGAAAGTGTTACGAAATAATTTTGGTGCAATTAGGCATTATAATTATGATGTATTTGATGTTACTAATTTTTAATTTTGAACCGATAACTATGTCACTGACAATAGACACTTACTTTGAAATTAAATTTATTTTAATTTTAATGTTCACTTGGCTGATGGAATTGATAGACATTTACAGAATGATAAATGTACAATCAAGCCATAAAAACATTTGAGTCATAACGTCATGCAGATTTTGAAATGTTTTTCTCCCTTATCCCCTTTCCTGTACTCAGCATTGCTCCTTAGTTCCCAGTCAGGGTCATTTTGAATATTTACGGCTGAATATGATTAAAGATCTAGATGAGTTATTTATTTCTCTCATCCTGATCTATCTCCTCTTTGGAATCCTTGGAAGAGAACAGATTTCAACAAGGTGACTTGTTGGGTTCTGGACCAAAGGTCTCTGCCACCACCCTCCTCCGCCTGTCAGACCTTGTCCTCGCTCTAATTAACTTCCGCATGGGTCCCAGCTACTCCTGCCTGTTTGTAGACTTTGTGGAGCAATCCACACTGCAAGCCTACGCAGGCAAGGACCCGACTCTTCCTCTGGTATATAGACGGCTACATTGGGGCTGCCTCATGCACCCGTGATGAGCTTGTCAGCTGTCAAACTTCCACTCCAATCTCAAACTCACCTGTTCCATCTCCGATAACACTTTCCCCTTCTTGGATCTCTCTGTCTCCATCTCAGGAGTCAAGCTTTCCACTGATATATACTACAAACCCTCCAACTCCCACAACTATCTGGACTGCCACATCTGTTCCCAAGATAAGGTCTTCCAGTCCAGATATTCTGAAATATCTGCCTTCTTCCACAAACGTGGCATCCTCTCCACCACTATCAACTCAGCCCTCACCTGCATCTCTTCCACTTTCTGCTTATTTGCCCTGGCTCCCTCTGCCCCTCGGAGTAACAAACAGAATCCCCCTCATCCTCACCTACTACCCCACCAGCCTCCACCCTCATCATCCTATCTATCTATCATGCTCAGGGAACTTTGGATTTGAAATCCAAGGACCTTCTACTCATGAACTTTCCCAACCATTTAAGATCTCCTTCCCCTCGCTGACTTCCCAAATGCATCACTGCACACTTAACAGGATTAAATTTTACTTGCCAACACTCCAACCCAAGTTTCCGTCTGTTGTATATTCTGCTATAGCCTTTGACAACTTTCATCACCAACTCCCACAACAATAATTTTCCTGTCATCTGCCAAAATACTAATCATACCCCTGACATTCATGTCCTTGTCAATAGTGTTTAATATAAACAATGAAGGTGCCAGAACCGTTACCTGAAGTGTACCATTTGTCACAGATTTCCAAACAGAAAAAGATCCTTTGACCACCAACCTCTGCTTCCCATCACTAAAACAATTATGGATCTAATTAGCCAGCTCACCTTGGATGCTCTCCTGAACCACCTTTCTAGAACCAGAGGACCATAAAATATTACAACACAGAAACAGGCACTTCTGACTTTCTAGCCTATGGCAAACTAGCCCCTCTGACCTGCACACAGTTCATTGCCTTACATACCCCTCCCATCCATGTTCCTGTCCAAATGCTTAAATGTTAAAATTGAACCCGCATTCTCTGTGTGAAGAATTTCCCCTCAATGTTCCCCCTAAACCTCTCTTCTTTCACCCTTAACCCTACCCTCAGGCAAGTGGATACAATAAACCAGAGTGGGCATTAAAAGCAACTTGTCCAGTTTCCATTAGGCCTTTCTCTCTCCCTCTTTCTCTCCCTCTCTCTCTCTCTCTCTCTCTCTCTCTCTCTCTCTCTCTCTCTCTCTCTCTCTCTGTCTCTCATCTCCTTTCCTCCAGCTCCCCACGCTCTTCTTCCCTCTCCATTTGGAGAGCTACCCTACCCCTCCCCATATCACCTTGGTTTTTTTTTCTCTTCTACCCTCCCACCCTCATCCACCTATGACCTCTTGCCAGTTTGCCTTTGCTCCTCCCCCTGCCTGCTCCCTCTTCCTCCCCCCACTTTTTGTTTTATCCAGGCACCTGATTGCTTTCTGCTCGTACCTTGATGAAGGGTTCAGGGCCAAAATGTTGATTATACCCCTTTGTTTCCATTAGATGGTGTGTGACCTGCTGAGGTTCCCCAGCACTTTTGTGTAATGTATTTCTTCTACTGGTGTGGTTTAGAAGCTATTCCTTATTCCTCCACTCAGCGCACCTATATGCATGCTGTAGTACTATTATACCACTCTAAGAGGATAGCGGTTCTGTGTGTAACTAATCTCCACAAAATTTAAAACAGATAGCAAAACAATATGCTTTTTGGGTATTAAACAATGCCACAAAAACAAAATTTGGTCTTGATTTTGTGAGGCTTCCTAAAGGCTCTTTATTCAAGCAGTTGATTATCTATGGTGAACCTAGCAGACCCATGGGGCCATTAAATTTTCCAGTATACGTGTTATGGACCCAAAACTCTCTCTATCCTAACAATGAATATGTCTCAACCAACAAGCTGTCAACGATCTGATTCATGGTCACCAGATGAAAATCCATTGAGAATTGTCTAAAAAAGTTGTTTACATCATTAGGCATCTGTCTGTAGTACTTGGGACAGAGCCACTTGTGCTTAACTTGTTCTCTATTGATAATAAAAGTCAAAAAGAAATGCATACACTGCTACATTTATTTCCATATTGCTCAATTTCATCTTTTAAAATATAAAGGCTCCAGTTCTCCATCATTTCAATGACTGGATAATTCCATGAAGAACATTGTTTTAAGAATAAAAATGTGCTGTTTCTATGCTCAAATGATGAACTAGGTCTAACATGCACATTTACCTGCTGAGATTTGTCTCATGCTTGTGTACAAACTTAAAGCTTATAGAAATGCTGTTAAATGGTGGCAAAAATGATAGGGTGGTTCAAACAATGGAAGTAATGGTACTGGTTCTTTGAGAAGATTTTAAAAATCTGGTACTTGTAACTAAGTAGGACCATTTGGTAACTCAAGCGTGAGGATTATACAGATCTGAATGGCGTGAGTTCTTAATTGTTAGGAGAAAAGCACAATAAAATATTCATCTTAAGATGAGGGGTGTCTCAAAGGAAGAGATCCACAGAATTCCTGCAGCGATATTTTAGTGCTGCAACATTTACCAATGTCCAAATTGAAATGCATCATATGGGCCAAGTGTTGTGAATGAATTGATAATTACACATTCAGTGAAGAGGTTTGGCAGTTCCAAGGCAATACCATTGTCGTTGACAGGCTCATCCATAAGAGCACTAAAGCATCTGGTGTTGAGGATCCTGTCTATTTTATATCTCATCGGTGTTCTGGATTTGACGCATGGTCTTTTCTATAATAATGATGAATGGTCCAGCATTGGCTGAGAAAAAGTGTTGGAGTTTTTATTAAGTGAACTAACTGTCAGAAAGATTGAAATTGATTTGGGTCCTGGCTATCTCACTGTAAGTCACCAAGTTGAGTAAAACGATTGCACAGTAACACTTACTTTATATTCAATACATGCTTTCTAAGAGGATCCTTACATCGGTTTTCGAATCTGATATAGTACTCAGATTCATCAACAAGGTGAGATGTATGTATTCCAAATTTTATGCATTCATATAAAACTCAAAGAAATATACACAAATTTCTTTTTTATGGGAAAGAAAACATAACTCTGATTCTGGCTGGCCTTGTGACTTACCCATCTGTTTGGAAGCTCGTAGTCTGAGGATTGTGGAGGTAACTAATCCAAATGTGTGCCACACCTGAAGTAGCGCCCACCTCAATATAAAATGCCAGGCAGATTGTATGTCTCATTCATCAATTTGATTCGCACCTAAAGGGTTGAATACATAGCTTAAACTAGCAAAGTTGGCAATTTATGAACCATGTCATTCATTCACCCAATCTATAGCAGATCTATGGTACCTTCTCTCTGCTTATGAAATTTTATAGTTCCAAAGTAAGATATTTTGCAGTGCTTCAGAGATAATACAGTTGAAGTGATCAAAAATGAAAATTAGATGATTGGGCACTCAAAGAACTGCCTTGAAATGTTCCAATAAACTCATCGCACCTACATTACAGTTTTCGGGGCAAATGAACAAGTGTGTGAACCCACTGAGCCTGGGAAACATAGTTAATGTAGTGGAATGGTTTCAGGTTCATAAATATTGACAGGCCTTAGTCCATAAATTAACAGGCTGTAGTGTACACAGGGACATCAAAACTTCCTAACTAAACATGCCATATATCAGCAGGGCTATTTTACTGGACATGTGTCTCTTGCATTGAATGCTTTTGGATTGCACAGCCTGCAGGTCTATTTGATGTGGAATTATCTGGCCCTTTTGGGAAATAATATGAGAAGAAGCCATCTCAATTATTCATAACTCTGCTGGGTATATTAGTGGGCAGTTTATTTGCTGTTCTTCAGAAATGCAGTTCTATTGCAGACAAATCCATACACATTCCATGTCAGAAATTTCTGAGTGAAAACAATGTGCCCAGACAAAGAAGGTAAATTATTGATGGCTGTCTCAATCTATTGATCATAAACTGCACATTTTTACATACGCTGCTTACTTCATAGATCACTACTGCAGCTCTTTTGATAAGCAATGTTCTAAAAGCAGCAATGCCCTCTCAATATAATCTATGCTGCCAAAGTTAATGAGAGAACAATATTACTCATGCCATTAGGAAAACACCTTATCCTTTCAGGCGCATGGAGGAAGCAGCTCCATCCATTAAGTCTGCTTCACCATTTATTATATCATGGATTGGAACTTCAACTCTGCATTCTTCTCTACCTCTAGTAATCTTTTAGCCCCTTGCTTATCAAAAGTATGACTGCCTCTGCTTTAATAATATTCAGGGACTGGTTGCATCACCCTTTCAGGAAGAGAGGTCCAAAGGGTCACCTGAGAGAGAAAAAAGTCTCAACATTAAATGAGTCACACCTTACTTTTAAACAGAGACACCAAGGTTCCTATCAACCCTGTTAAGACCCTGCAGGTTCTTACTGGTTTTATTCAAATGCCTTTACACTTTGCTAAACTTCATTAGATACAAGACTAGTCCATCAAATATTTCATCATGTTAACCCAGCCATACCAAGTATTTGTCAAATAAACTACCTCTAAACTGCTTCCAACCTATTTACATCCTTTCATACGAGACCAATGCTGTACAATCTCATCAATGTCCCGAACCATAACCCCCCCTGCTTTTGTATTGAACTTCCCCTCATAAATGCTAACATCTCTAATTTCCAACTGTTTGTGAATCGTGAACGAGAGCACGCAACCCCCGTGAATCCCAGAATTCTGCAATTTCTCATCGTTTGAATCATCTGCATTTGTTTTCTTTTGCCTGCTAAGATGGATATTTTCACATTTTCCCACACCACACTCTATCATATTTGTCCACTCACAACATATTATATCCCCCTAATATCCTCCTCAGGTTATTTTCCAATCCCTATTTGTATCATGGTCTTAACTGAATAATGACATTTTTCACATTTATGTAAACAGTAGGCTCAAGGCATTTGTTTCATGGCAATCGCAAAAATGAAACACTCTCAGATTATAGAGTTGTACAATACAGAAATTATGCACCCACAAAATCCATGAAGACTCTCAAATGCCCATCTCTACAAATCCCATTTTTCCATCTCTTCACCCCCAAAGTTTTCTGTGCTGCCTATTCAGCTGCTTCTCGAGAAACTTCTTCAAAGGCAGAGTGTTCCAAATTCTATCCGCCCTCTCGATGAAAAACTCCCCACCTGCTATCCCTGCCTTAAACCTATGCCCTCTGTTTTTAGACACCTTTCCAATGCTGAGAAGTTTCTTATCTGTGCTCCTCCTAATTTTGTATACCTCGGTCAGTTCACTCCCAGCAACTCCAAGGAAAACAGAAGCAGTCCATGCCGTTTCTGCTCATAACTGGTTAGTTATGAGGCGGATCTGCTCCTCAAATCTCCATCCCAGTTACACAATGGTGAATCTCTTCTGCACCCTCTCCAATACATCATGTCATTCCAATGGTATGCTGACCAGGCATAATATTCCAGTTGTCACTCAGATTAGTACATTCTATTGTTGGATCTCTGATTTTATATCTATTACCTGTTGTCCCAGCTACCTGTGTAACATCTCTGGCGTTCCTTGCACACCAAGGTCGTTCTGTCCATCAATATTTCCCACTATTCATTGTGTAAATTCCTTGTCTTATTCATCCTCCCAATTATGTTTCCATATAACCATTTACGGAGCGGAAACAGGCCATGTCGGCCTTTCGAGTCAGCACCGGTTCACTAGAACAACTCCACTAGCTCAAACCTCCCGCTCATCGCCAATAACCCTCCAACCCCCTCACCTCCATGTATACATCCAACCTTCTTTTTAATGACAGAAGAGACCCTGACACAACTATCTCATTCGGAAGTTCTAATGCAAAAATCTATCCAACTGTATCTGAAATATATTTAATGAGGCAGCCTCCTTGGGCAGAGTTTCATAGGGGCTACGTCCGTAAAATCCTTGTCACACAAGTGACAACATCACCAACTGAGTGAGGCAAGCTGTCTTTCTTCTACTTCATTCTAGTTACCTTTTGTCTAAGGCTGAATATATCCTGAAAGCTCATACTGTATGATATATTCCTTGCAAAGGAAAGCATATGTGGGAAAAAGACAATGATGTTGCACTTCAGTGAAACAGGCTGCAGAGGCTGGTGACACCGATTATAAATCAGGCAGAACAAATACTGATCTAGCTCTGTAATCTTCAATCAAATAAGCACAAGTGCCCTGTCTAAGAGGATGTTCTGAATCTTTAGTTTATGTTTAACATTGTAGTCCTTGAATTTTCCTTGACTTGTTCCATGTTAAATAATTTCTGAATCTTGAAAAGTTCTGCTGCTAAATGTTAATGATTGTGTTCATGTTCCACTTAATGCAACTCATGCAATATTTATTTACACTTACATCACTCCTTCATCTTCCCACAGGCCTCTTACTTACTGAAATATTTTTTTTCAAATTGTGCTGCAGACACCATTGCACACTTTTGAGACCACTTGAGGAGTTTTTCATTTGATGCTCAAGGCAGTTTGAATTTTATTAAGCAGACCTGCTGTTTGACCCAATGATTCCAAATGGCTTCTCGAACGATGTATTGACAAAGATAACTACTGTTTTGCATTTCTATTATAGTCAGTCTTTTGTACAGCAGAGTGAAAATATTAATTTTGGAAAATGCATGCATACCAACTGAGTCTTAAGTAGTAATTTCTTCATCATTATGACCTGCTTTAAAGGTTATTATGATAATGAAAATTCAATACACAAAAGTGCTGAAGAAACTCAGCAGGTTACACAGCACATCCATTGAAAGCAAAGATATGTAACCAACATTTCAGGCTTGAGTCCTTCAGTTGTGTATTGTCATGTCTCCAGAATGGAGGACCGTCGCCTTCCCAAGATCGCATTATATGGCGAGCTCTCCACTGGCCACCGAGACAGAGGTGCACCAAAGAAGAGGGACAAGGACTGCCTAAAGAAATCTCTTGGTGCCTGCCACATTGACCACCGCCAGTGGGCTGATCTCACCTCCAACCGCGCATCTTGGTGCCTCACAGTTCGGCAGGCAGCAACCTCCTTTGAAGAAGACCGCAGAGCCCACCTCACTGACAAAAGACAAAGGAGGAAAAACCCAACACCCAACCCCAACCAACCAATTTTCCCCTGCAACCACGTCTGCCTGTCCCACATCGGACTTGTCAGTCACCAACGAGCCTGCAGCTGATGTGGACATTACCCCTCCATAAATCTTCGTCCGCGAAGCCAAGCCAAAGAAGAAAGAATCTGCAGACTTCCTTGTTTAACTACAATAATGGAAGTTCTCATTGCACACAACTCCTTTTGTAAATATATTTAGCAATTGAATGGCTTTTATTTAAAATCAATATTTTTTTTGTGTGAAATGGCAATGAATATTTAATAAAATTGTATCCACTCACCATGGCCTCAAATCCCATTTGGTTCTGTTGTCTGTACCTCCTTGAAAGTTTTATATTCCACACTCCATTGGAAAGTTCATTCTCATTTCCTGCGTTCTCTTTATACTGAAAAGGTTACTCTGGGAAATCATATTATGATACTACATAACATGTCCAAAAAATACGAAGTGTGTATGTATATGAGAGAGGGAGCATGTACTCATGTGTGTGTGTGTGTGTGTGTGTGTGTGTGTGTGTGTGTGTGTGTGTGTGTGTGTGTGTGTGTGTGTGTGTGTGTGTGTGTGTGTGTGTGTGTGACTAAAGGAGACTGAATTTGCACTCAACCGAGGGATCTATCATCTTGGATGCAGTTCACCCTGTTAGTATTTCCCATGGTCATAGGGTTGTACAGCATAGAACAGACCCTTCAGCCCAAGTCGTCCATGCCATCAGGGTTGGCATGCTGGTCTAGTACCATTTGCCTTTATTTGCTTCACATCTTTCTAAGCCCTTCCAATCCATATATCTGTCCAAATACCTTTTGAAAGTTGTAATTCTACCCACATCTGCAGCTTCCTCAGTAGCTCATTCCAGATATGGGGTACCTCGAGATGAAATGTTTCCCCTCAAGTGCCTCTTAAATCTCTCACCTTAAACCTAATCCTTCCAGTTCTAGATTTGTCTGCCCTGGGGAAAAGATTGTAAGGATTCATTTATCCATGCCCCTCATGATTTTATAAACCTCTATTAGGTCACCCTCAGCCTTCTATTCTCTAGGGAATAAAGACCAAGATGATCCAACCTCTCACTATAACTCAAGTCCTCCAATCCTGGTAACATTCTGGCTAACCTCCTCTGCACCCCTTCTAACTTTTTGATATTGATGGTATTTATTCCCACACGGTCGGTGATATGAGGGACCTGGTTGCTAGCTGAGACATCCTGAGAGCAAACCATAACTTGTCCATTCCCTGCTTTGCTACTACCACCATTCAATCTCATGTTCAACATGATACCCTATTTACTTTTTTACAACATCTATAACATTCTTAATGTGCCTATTATCCTTGTGTGTTCCAGGCTGTATGAATTTATAATCATTACTTTTGGTTCACAGGTATGGAGGTGGCTAAGCATATGTCGGTATTGTTAGCTGCACCAGGAATTGCTTATTTAGCACTAATGATCCAGTCCCCTGTAAGTTGCTAGAAATGCAAGGCAGAAAAGCATAAGAATCTTTGCAGGGCTTCTGCTAACTGGGTGAATGTGGTAAAGAAGTCTGCATCTCGTTAAACAATCAGGTTTTGAAATGATAAGAGCAAGATCTGAACAAGAAAGTGCAAGTTGCTGTGGTGAACTTAGCTTCAAATCTGGCATAGACAGCATAAGAATGAAAGATAAGTTTGATGAGGGAGACATTGAGGGAACAAAAGGAGAAAACGTGAGTTTTGAAAAAATATCTTTCAAATTTCAAAAAATAAACTGCAACATGTTGAATGGCAAATATTTTATGGCAGAAAGATCATGAGGCAATTACTATGTTGCAAAAACAGCATTTAGATTGATACGGGCAATTTTTGATTTTTTAAAAACATTTTAATTGTTTTAAAAATTTAGTCATACAACACAGTAGCAGGGCCATTTTGGCCAACGAGCCCTTGCCACCCAATTACACCCAATTCGCCTACAACCCCCATGCGTTTTGAAGTGTGAGAGTAAATTGGAGCACCTGGAGGAAACCCACGCAGACCCATGGAGAACATACATTACAGATGGCGCGGGATTCGAACCCTGGTCCCGATTGCTGGTGCCGTAACAGCATTGCGCTAACCGCTATGCTATCCCTACTGCCTTTTAGCTTTCCTTAGCAAAATTAGTTTGTGTATTACATGTTTAGCAACTTCACACTGTCTCATTGGTGATAGATAAATTATAGCCACTTATGCTGGGATGAGAAAGAAATTGTCAGATAATTAAATATTCTGACCACAAAATTTATTTGCATTTGTCGCAATTTTTATGCAGGTTTTTCTGCTGTCACTTACCACTGTGGAACGTCAGGTCAACATTTTCCTCCGCAGTTTGCTGTATCAACTATTCTGATTTTCAGACCATTAGTTCACTCTGTCAAATGGATTTGAAAATTCTCTGTCACCTTCATTGCCATCCTGAACATAACAACCTACATTCATCAACCCTGAATTTAACTAGTGAGGCAGAGAAAATGTACACAGTACATTGTCTTCTACATACATCAGCACACATTATATATGCTTCAATAGAAATAAAGATTTATTCAACCATTTATACATGTTGATTTTCTAAGCTTTCAGTGCAGAAAGCCTTTTTTACAATATTGCAAATTAAATTTGCACATGATATGAAGGTAGGTAGAGAAAGCAGAAAGACAGACAGATTAGGAGAATAGGCAGAGATGTGGCAAATGAAATATAATGTCAGAAAGTGTACGGTCATGCTCTTCGGTAGAAAAAATAAACGGGCTGACTATTTTTTAAATGGGGAGAAAATTGAAAATACCCAGATGCAAGGAGACTTGGGAGTCCTCGTGCAGGATCGCCTGAATCTAAACTTGCATGTTGAGACAGTGGTGAAGAAGGGGAAGGCAATGCTGGCGTTCATTTCAAGAGGAATAGAATAGAAGAGCAGGGCTCTTATAAGTTACTGGTGAGACCTCACTTGTGAACAGTTTTGGGTTCCTTATTTAAGAGAGGATGTGCTGACATTGGAGAGGGTTCAGAGGAGGTTCACAAGGATGATTCCGGGAATGAAAGTGTTATCATACGAGGAGTGTTTGACAACTTGTACTCATTGGAATTTATGAAAATGAGGAGGGATCTCATTGAAATATTTCACATGTTGAAAGGTGTGGGTAGGTTAGATGTAGAAAGGTTGTTTCCCATGGTGGGAGTGTCTAGGACAAGAGGGCTCAATTCATCCACTTAGAACATATGCATAGGAATTTATTCAGCCAGAGGGTGGTAAATCTGTGGAATTTGTTGCCACAGGCAGTTGTAGAGTCCAGGTCATTGGGTGTCTTTAAGACAGAGATTGATAGGTACTTGATTAGCGAGGGCATCAAAGGTGGTGGGGAGAAGGCCGGGCAGTGGGGCTGAGTGAGGAAATGGATCATCTCATGATTAAGTTGTGGGACAGACAATGGGTTAAATAGCCTATTTCCGCTCATGGTCTAAGAGAGCCATTGTCTCGTAAAACCATAAAGAACAGGTGGCCATTTGGTCCTTTGAATCTACTCGACCGTTCATTTATATTCATTTCCATTCTTGTTCTTTTGATTATCCCTTGATGTCATTTGCAACTAGAAATTTATAGCTAATTCTTTCTTAAAAATATATATAGCAATTTGAACTATCATAGCAAACATTCGCCATCTTCTGAATTAAGAAATTTCTTTTCACCTCAGTCCTAAACTCCAATTAGTGAACACCCCTGCCAGTGTAAACATCCTCCCTATACCCAGTTTCATTTTGATCTTGTTCCAGCGAATAAAACTAGTTGACTTAATCTTTCCTCATGAAGTATCCTAGGACGTCTTGCTACAAGCACTAAGGGTGTTGGTGAGACCACACTTGAAGTATGGTGTGTAGTTTTGATTACCTTCCCTAAGAAGGAAAATGCAGCACATGTATAGAAGTGAGTGCAATATGTGTAACAAACCTTCCTTGCTTCAATTTTGTAATCATATGGTTTCTCCACTGCTCACCTCCATCTACCTGTTTGCTTTCAGTACAAAAACACCCAAATACTTTTATGTATCATCATTTCCCAATATAATACTATTTAAATACCACTCTGTTGATCCTTTTATCTTGCTAAGGTGAATAACTTCAGAATTATCTGCATGACCGGCTGTGTTCTGCCCATTCATTCAATATGTCCAGGTTACCTTGAAGGTTTTTTGCATCCTCCTCAAAATTCTTAATCTCATCCAGTATGGGAACCAGAGTGTTGGGGCTGATGAAGGAGGACACGGTAGAAAATTGAAGATAGTGTGCAGCAAGGATAACTGACAAGAGAATGCAGCCAGAGGGATAACAAAGAGACGGTGTATTCAAAAACTAGTCTGAAGGTATTGTACGTAAATGCACGTAAATGTACAACTACAAAGTAGAGGGTATGATGTTTTGGCCATTATGAGTTGTGGCTAAAGGACTGACGTCTTTGAGAAGGGAACGCAAGGAAAGGCAGGTAGGGAGAGGGGGTGGCGTGGCTCTGCTTGTAAGTAACAAAATTAAATCATTGGGAATAAGTGACATGGGATCAGAAGAGGTAGAATCCTTATAGGTTGAGTTCAGGAATGGAAAGGTAAAAGGACCCAAATAGCAGTTATATACAGGCCTCCAAACAGCAGCTAGGATGTGGACTACAAAATACAACTGGAAATAGAAAAGGCATGTCCGAAGGACAATGTCACGATAATCATGTGGGATTTTAACATGAAAGTCGATTGAAGAATAGGATCTCAGGAGAGAGAGAGAGAGAAAGAGAGAGAGAGAGAGAGAGAGAGAGTGTATGTGGAATGCCTACAGGATGGCTTTTTGGAGCAGCTTGTTGCTGAGCCCACCATGGGATCAGCTGTTTTGGATTGGGTGCCATGTAATGGACCAGAGGTGATTAGAGAGCTTAAGGTAAAGGAACCCTTAGGAGGCAGTGATCACAATACAATTGAGTTCACTTTAAAATTTGAGAAGGTGAGGCGAGAGTCCAATCTATCAGTATTTCAGTGGAGTAAAGGAAATTGCAGATGCACAAGAGAGGAACCGGCCAAAGTCAATTGGAAAAGCACATAATTAGGGAAAACAGTTGATCAGCAGTGGCTGGAGTTTCTGCAAGAGGAAAGTGCAGGACAGATACATACCAAAAAGAAAGAAAATTGTGAATGGAAAAATTAGACAATAGTATCTAATTAGACAAATTAGACGAGGGAAGTTTTTTTTTAAATTAAAAGCGAAAGAGAGGGCATAAAAGGGTAGAGGACTGGGAAGCTTTTTAAGACTTAGAGAAGACAATCAAGAAGATGATTGGAAAGGAAAAGATGAATTATGAAAGGAGGTTAGCAAATGATATCAAAGAGGATACTAAAAGCTTTTTTTAAATATAGAAAGATTAAAAGAGAGACAAAAGTAAATTACACTGAGATAATGTAATGAATGATAAAGAGATGACAGAGGAACTGAATGAATATTTTGGATCAGTCTTTTAACTATGTAAGACATTAGTTGCATACCAGACTCTCAAGGGTCTCTTGGAAGAGAAGTGAGTGCAGTTAAGATTATGAGAGAAAAAGTACTTGGGAAGCTAAATGGTCAAAGAATGGATAAGTCTCCCAGACTAGATGGGATACTCCCTTGGGTTCTGAAGCTGTAGAGATTGTGGAGGCATCAGTAACGATCCTCCAGGAATCATTGGATTCCTGCATGGTTCCACTGGACTGGAGGATTGCGAATGTCACACAGCTGTTTTAAGAAGAAAGGGAGGCAACAAAAAGAAAATTATAAACCTATTAGCCTTATGTCAGTAGTTGGGAAGCTGATGAAGTCAATTGTCAAGGATGAGGTTATGGAGTACCTCGAGGTGCATGAAAAGATAGGCTTGTCAGACATGATTTTGCTTCAAGGAAAATTATGCCTGACAAGCCTATTGCAATTTCTTGAAGAGATCACGAGTAAGGATAGACAGGGGAGACACAGTGGATGTTGTGTATTTGGACTTTCAAAAGGCCATTGACAAGATGCCACACATGAAGTTGCTAAACAAGTTGAGAGCCCATGGAATTACAGGTAGGATACTAGTATTGGCTGATTTGCAGGAAGCAGAGAGTGTATGAAAATGGTTTGTATTTGGGTTGGCCACCACGGGGCCGGTGTTGGGGGCTGCTTCTTTTTATGTCATAGATAAATGATTTGAATTTTGTGGCTACATTTGCTGATGCTAAAATAAGTGGTAGGACAAGAGGTGCTGAGGATAAGGAAAGGCCTCAGGAAATTGGATAGATTAGGAGAATGGTCAAAGAGGTGGCACCATGTCGGAAGGTGTACAGTCATGCACTTTGGTAGAACAACTAGCCAGGCAGACTATTATTTAGATGAGCATAATATTCAAAATCAGGAGTCCGGACCTCATGCAGGATACTCTAAAGGTTAACTTCCAGGTGGAGTCGGTGGTGAATAAGGCAAATGCAATGTGGGCATTCATTTCTAGAGGGATAGCATGTAATGTTGAGACTCTATAAGGTACTGGTGAGACATCACTTGGAGTACAGGTGCCTATCCTTTTATTTGAGGTCCTTGGGACTAGACACTTCTCGGTATTTGGATTATTCTGGATTATGGAATTAAAATGGCGGTGGTACAGATTCGTGCAAAACATGGACTAGTAGGGCCGAACTGGCCTGTTCTGTGTTGTAAGTGGTTATATGGTTATAAACTCTTTTTATGGAGCGACGCCGCATTGAAGCCAGCTCAATGCCCAATGGCTGTCTTCGTTACCAATAATTCCCTACACACCTGGAATGGCTCTGCGTTTCCAAGAGCATGGGGGATTATGGGTAGTGAAGACGGTCATAGATCAAGCATTAAAACAAAAAGAGGGTCACACCACCGTGCTCTGCCGCGCCTTTGTCTGCTTCCGTTCAGCTCCAGCTCTTGCTGCTGATTGGGCTCGGCTGCTTCCCAGCGTCCCCTTCGGCACCACCTTCTCCTTGGCACCGGCTCACTTCTCTCTTCCTTCCTCCCGAGCCATGGAGCTCAACTCCCGGTTCCCTTTGTCCTCCCGGCGGCTTGGTGGGCTCCAACTCTCCTTCCCCCCACTGGGCCTCAACGCTCTTCGAACTGAGTTCTCTCCTCACCCTCTCCCCACTTGCCCACCCATAATCATACTGCTGTTCTCTCCCCGCTCACCACCAAGCTGCATTCTCTCCTCGCTCTCCCCTGCTCACCGCCTGAGCCACATTCTTTCCTCACCCTCTCTCTAGAAAACCTGAAAATATATTGTTCATGCAATTAAAAAAATGTTGGGTTTTCAGTTTTTGGAATCGCAGATAAAGGGCTAAGGACCTGTGTTCAGTTTTAGATGACTTATTTGAGAAAAAGATGTGCTGGCATTGGAAAGGGTTCAGAGAAGATTTACTCGAATGATGCCAGGAATGAAAGGGTTAGCATATGAGGAATGTTTATTGGCTCTTGGACTGTACTCATTGGAGTATAGAAGCATGGGAGAGGGGTGGGGGTCCTCATAGAGACATTTTGAATGCTGAAAGGCCTGGACAGAGCAGATGTGGCAAGGTTGTTTCCCATGGAAGGAGAGTGGAGGACAAGAGGACACAACAGATGGAGAAATTTTTTTTTATTTAGAGGGTCATGAGTCTGTGGAACTTGTTGCCACAGGCAGCCGTGGAAGCGAGGTTGTTTGGTGCATTTAAGGCAGAGATTGACAGGTATTTGATTAGTCAGGGCATCAAGGATTATGGGGAGAAGGCCATAATCCCCATAAGGCGAGTGGGGCTGAGGATATATCAGCTCATGATAGAATGGTGGATCAAGCTCAATGAGCTGATGGACGTACTTCTGCTCCTATATCTTGTGATCATGTGATTATATTTTACTCCCTCATCCAAATCATTGAAATATAAAATTAACGTAGGATTAGTATAAATGGGTGTTTGATGCTTAGCATGGATTTGGTGAAACGAAGGACCCGTCTTTGTTCTGATTCTTTTTTATGACTCTGTGTTTCAACCATAGATCCCTACTGTGCACCATAAGTTACTGCTTGCGCTTTAAAAAGGACCCATTCGCAATTCAGCAGGATTACTGTATAAACTGATGCACAGGAATGGCATGTTCATGCATTTAACGACACACAGCACTGCTCCCCCGCTTTCAAAAAATTTTCAAATTAACTCGAGATTCAACCTTAATGCAGGCTGTGAGTTCTGGCAGATCACGTAACAGGTCTAAACACTTCTCCTTGCACATCTTTCATCTTCAGGAGAAACAGAATCACTCCGAACTAATTGAAACAATCAACAGACAGTTATATTCCAATATCAAGGTTGTAAGTGGCCATCACTGCAGATGTTGGCATAATTTCTGGTGCCAATTGTCACTTTGGTTGTTGAATATTCTGATGAACACAGTCTGATCCTGAATACAAATGTGGATGTACTTTGACTTAATTGAGTATGTCTTTTGTTCAGAACCATGTGATCCTGATATCATTCCTGATTTTGTCAGTTGTCTGCACTAGATACCATCTGGAACCATCCATCAGTTAACCATTTCACTGCATTTATTTTGTTTAGGGGAGATTGAAGACCAAAATATCCTTTCTATGGAACGAATTTGAAATAACATATTTAACAATCTTGTTTATGTTTCACCTGGTTAGTGAGATTTCATGCAAAAAAAGCAGCAGAGATTAAATTTAATGTGGGCGTCATGTTGAGCACAGGCATCGTGGGCCAAAGGGTCCATTCCCATGCTTCACTCTTCTATGTTCTATATTCAGCGGGTCAAGAATCTAGATCCTGTGATGTTGATAGTGGATATTGCTCGAAAACCACAGCTTGAGTTGTGTCCATATAATCACCACACAGCCTCACGTTTATCTGATTTTCCTTCCACTGCAAAATAAAAAGCCCAATCACTTTGATGCATCTTCACAAAAATTCAATACTTTTCTACTTTATTCATTTCTTTATACTTCCACTGTAGCAGGACATTAGTGTTATGATATGAACCTTTGAACATTTCACCTTGCCTGATCAATGAGGTGACTTTTCAATCTCAAAATTGAAGACAGATCCTAATTCACTGTCAACTGGCTTATCAAATACTTATCCATCAAGGTCCGTCAATTTACAACTATAGTACACCACATGCATCTTATTTCACCAAACCTTTAATTTGTCCTGATATCGGAGTATTTCTACCAATCATTCTTGGAGGTATACAGCTGAAATTCTGGAAGTATGGATGATTTTGATCGTAACAGAACAATTGACAGAACTGTTAGTGTCCGTAACAGATTTGCCCTTGCAGATTAAGGCTATTGACCTGAAATCCTGTTCACTTCATTTTCATTTTGCTCACTTCTTCATTATTATCAGTGAAGTTTAACATGCTCATCTGATTTTATGTGATCTTTGACCCCTTTAAAACACTTAGTTGTTTTGAATTGACCTTGAAGACCTTTGCTTCTCCAACAGACAATGCATTTTAGCATACTAGTCTCTCTCTGATTCTTTTTAAAGGTCCTGGAGAGTGTGTAGAACAGAAATACAAAGGGTTATAGCAATGTAGTTCCATGAAGGGTGAGTCACAAGTAGACTAGATCGTGGAGATGCCTTCAAAGGTCAGGGCATTGAGTGCAGAAGGAGAAATGTCATGTTACATCTGCACAAGGCCTCACTTGGAGTATTATGTCCATTCCTGGCCAACCCCATTATAGGAAAGATATCATTAGGCTGGAGGGGGTTCAGAAAAAGATTCACATTGTTACTGGGACAGGTGGACTTGAATTATCAGAATAGGCTGGGGCTTTTCTACCTGGACTGAAGGAGGTTGAGGGGAACCTCATAGAGGTTCATAAAATTATGAGAAACCTGGATAAGCTAAATAGACAATTGCTTTCCCAGAGGAGGAAAATCAAAAACCAAAGGGCATAAATTTCCCCTTTGGTATAATTTTTTTCACACAGAGGGTGGTAAATATTTGGAACAGGCTGTGAAAGGAAATGCCAAAACCAGGTACAATTGCCACATTGAAAAGACATTTAGATAGGTCCCTTGATAGGAATGATATGGACTGAGCACAGGCAAATGGGAGTACCTTGGGTAGATAACTTGGTCTGCGTGTGTCAAAGAGCCTGTTTCCATGCTGTAAAATTCTTCGACTCTAGGATTCAAAATTCAGATTGCTTTACACAATGGTTCCTTCCGTGAGTAGGTCCTGCTTTGATCGTTTTAGATGATATCTACTTCAAAATTGCAGTGCAACTGGCTTTCTCAACATTAAGTTCAGAGCTACATTGTAACTTGAGGTTTCCCAGCAATCAATCTAGGAACCATCCTAATGTTCAAAGTTCAATTGATAAGCTCACCAAACATAATAACAACTCAGGTAAAATCAAGCATTTCTGCTTCTGTTCCTCAAATATATTTTCTGTGTGTTTTCACATGCTAATGACACCATATGAACATATTATTCTGCATGGAATAGAGTTGAAGAAGATTTAATATAGATTATCGCTAAATGCTGTTATTTTTGTGAAGCATTGAAACTTGTCGGTAACTCTATTTATGATATATAATTAAAACAATTAGTTCATCAAAAAGCTTTCTGCTATCCTGTCTTTAGTCTGAAAGTGATTTCAACTCTGTTATTTTCTGTTTGAAACTGAATATATTAAACTGAATTAAAAGTGCCTCCAAACAGTTTTATGTAAACCACTTAACCAAAATTCTCAGTTATCCGAAAAAAATTCCGGCAGCGACATGACATCACATTGAAATTTTTTTTTACCCACCATGCTCAAGTGGGTATCTGAAACGCTGTTAGCACCATTTTGAATTCAACAGAGCTCTCGTGTACTCAAGTGCAGGGCTCCCTCTAAGCTGTGCGTGCACACAAATGGACGGTGTGCACAGAGGAAGCAAATGAGCACTCATTTGTGCGCGGGTGTATGTGCACACGATCCATTTTGTGCAAGTGCACGCGCGCATGCAGCTTAAAAGAGACCACTGCTCAAGGTAAGAATTAAAATTTATTTCATCCTTGAAAAACCTCTTGTTTTTTGTTGTTGTCTATGCTGAGGCTACTGGGCTTGGATCAGAATGGGGACCTCGGGCTACTGGGCAAGTTCGACCACAGCGGTGGGAAAGTGTCAGGGATCAGCCATGGTAGCAGGACTTCGGGCTTCTGGGCAGAATCTGCGACAGTGATGGTGAGGTGTCTGGGATTGGAGCGGGGACCTCGGGCTCCTGGGCAGGTTCGGCGACGGCAGTGGAGAGGTGCCGGGGATCAGCGATGGCCGATACAAATATTCTTCTGATGCTGCTCAGCTGTTTAAAGACACTTCTCAGTTATCTGAAAAATGCAGTTAACCGATATACGTCTTTCTCCACATACTATTAGAAAATAGTGGTGTGCTACAAGTTCAAAAGATTATTACTTATTCTTGAACAAGTTAATTATGTTAAATGTTTATTTGTGGTGCTTAAGGATGTACCTTTATTCCTCAGAAGATTGAGGATATTCA
Organism: Narcine bancroftii; assembly: GCF_036971445.1. Taxonomy (NCBI): domain Eukaryota; kingdom Metazoa; phylum Chordata; class Chondrichthyes; order Torpediniformes; family Narcinidae; genus Narcine; species Narcine bancroftii. The sequence continues at coordinate 16,148,165 of NC_091478.1, forward strand.
GTACACTACCTGCATCCCTGAACAACTTCCTCAGATGTTCCATCAAAAGTGTCTTGTCAAGATGTATCACTGGTTTGGATGTAAACAGTGCCCAAGACTGTAAGAAGCTGCAGAAAGTTGTGAATGCAGGTCAGACCATCAAGCAACAACTCCTCCCCCTCCTCCATCTACACTTTCTCCTGCCAACATATCAAAGGATTCATCCCACCCTGGACGCACTCTTCTTTTTCCTCCCATTGGAAGAAGATCCTAAGTGTTAAGGATTGTTTTGTTCCCATTGCCATCATATTTCTAATCAAATTGGATGAAAATAATGTTTTGCCCGAGCACTGTTCCAATTGATCTTTCTCTGTAATTCTGTACTCTATATGTTTTTATTACACAATATATGGACTGGTGAGCTGGATTGCACACAAAACAAGCTTTCTCACTGTACTTGATACACTTGAACAGGTTCCCAATAAAAGATGGAGTTCTATCTGGGAACCTAATCTTACTCATGAATGGGAACCAACAAAAGGAACTCATCTCTGTGGTTGGTATTATACAAGCCAGGGCAACCTATCCTGTTTTGTTTACTTGGGTTATAGACTGCCAATGTTGTCTGACCCACCCAGGGTTCCGTCTTGACAGCTTCCAATTTGCAATTTTCACCTGTTGATTTAGACAAGTGAGGTTGTACTTCATCAAAGATTAACACAAGATGTGCTTGTGTTGATATCTCAATAGTTGGTTTGAAGACTGCAGAGATGGTGGTGAGTTTCCATATGTCTAGGAGACCCTGATGACAAATAGCAAATACAAAGCTAAATATGTGAAACCTCAGCATATTCCTGCCAGTGACTTTTTATTAAGTGTAGGAATAAGATGGATCACCACTCTACGAAACCATACAAGCTTTTTAATTTTAAAGAGTAGGACAAAAGGAATTTCATCATAATTTTCAGCTTTTCATTGCAGTTTTTGCCTCAAAATAAGCTTGGCAGGCTTGAAACTTCTGCTGTTGTTTAAAAGACTGCTATAAATTTCCAGTTTACAATATTGAGATACGAATAGTAATTTGAGACCAAATAACAAATCAGTGATGTCTCTCGAGATCATTATAGTGTTAAAGTGTCATTGATTTCTTAGAAACAATCTGGCAAAAAAAATTGCTTTATTTACAGATGTAATGTGTAGTGTGTGATTTATAAGAGATTGACATTGTGGTGAGACAGCTTCATATTCTTCCAGATTGTCTCCTAAAAAATGGTATGCCAACCATACCTTTTGGGGTAGCAAGAATATGTTGAAAAACACCAGGCAAAACCTTCGTTGCCATGTTCTCTCCTTTGTTTTCTATCTCACATCTAAAATCAACCATGAGTCCCAATGTATCTACAGTCTGCATGCTAGAACCAACTTTACAATTATTAACACTATTTTGTTGTCAGATATGCTAGTGTTTTCTGGCCAGATGCTTAAGCAAGTCACTTCAAAAGATGTTGGCACACATTCATCCCACCTGCTGAAATATTGCAAGGTCATCCGAACAAAATTTTGAATGATCAGCTTACTTAAAATCAGAATTCACAAACTTAATAGTTTGATCATGAAACTGGTAAATTAATTAAAATCTGGATAGACCATAGGTAAAAACAATGTCATAATATTAATGTGAAACCTTTTCAGCAGAAAGAGTGCATGAATAAAATTACTGCAAAGGAAGATGGGCTCATTGTCCATAGATTTTCACATGGAATGAAAAAAAAGCAGTTCCAAAATTAATGATGTTGCAGTTAGACAAGTCTTTACAGTACACCCTTGTATAAAAAGAGTGCTGAAATAACTTAGTGCATTAAGCAGCAAAAGGTATAAGTCAATGTTTTAAGTTCAGGTTCTGCATCAGGAATAAGAGGGAAGGAGAAACAATGGCAGCATCTAGCAGTATGAGGGATGTAGGTGATGGGTGGGGACATGTTGGGCAGATGGAACCATGTGAGACAGTTCAGAAAGTGAATGAAGGGAGGAGAAAGCTAGCAGTCAGTGAGCATGAGGGGGAGGGGAGCCCCAGGTGTGTGGGTTACCTAAAATGGAAAAATTCAATGGTTACATCATTGACATGTAAACTAGCATTATAATTGCTATTCGATCTTAGCATCTGCCGTCTTTTTCTGCCTTCACACTATTTTGTACGTTCAGCAGTATTATTGCAAGTTTTATAATAATGCACACCATTAAGGTACCAAGTTTGACCTGGGTCTTTTGGCACATTGTTTGTCTTTCCTGAGTGAATGGACCCTTGAGCAGAGCAGCTCCCACACCCCATGGAGACGCTTCCAGTAAGAATGCTTTTCAATAGGTGCCTGTGGAAGTTGTTGAGTGACATGGGCGACATTCCGACTTCACCTTCTCATAAAGTAGAAGCATTGGAGTATTTTTTTGACCATTGCAACAATGTGCCTCTCCCAGGCCAGGCCATTGGATATGTTCATTCTTAAACACTTCAAGCTATTTACTCTTGCCATTTCTGTACAAATGGTATGGATTCTTCTCCCTCTCAATGATCATCTCTGTGGCCATATTGACATTGAGAGAGATGTTATCTTGCCACAATGCCACAAGACTTTCAGTCTCTCTCTTGTATCTGTCTCGTCTTTATTTGATATGTGGCACACTATTGTGGTGTTGTCAGCACATGGAGTTGGAACAGTATTTGGCCGTACAGTTGTGAGTGTAGAGGGTGCATAGTCAAGGAGTGAGTGCATATCCTTGAGATGTGATCGTGGAGGAAATGTTGTTACCCATCTTCACTGATTGCAGCTTGTTTTCAGGAAATCTACGAGCCATTTTCTGAGGCCAAGATCCCAGTGTTTGGGTATGAATTTGCTGACCACCTATGGCATTGAAAGCAGAGCAGTAGTTCATAAACAGCAGTTTAACATGGGTATCCTTGGCATCCACAAATTGAGTCCTAATGGATCTCTTCTAAGAAATGTCTTCACTTCCAATGAATTGATTCTATCTGCTGGCAACTGATTTTTCATTCTGAAAAATATAAATAAAAATATATCAGGCAGTCAAAATCAGGATGAGAAAATTACATAAGATTTGTTACTGCTTAAATGCAAGTGTTTTTTAAATTTTTATGGAGGAAACTGGAAACAATTTCCTCCATAATAATCACAATATCAATGTCCAATCTCCGTTAACATTCCCCTCCGGTCTCTCTCTTTCCCTCTCCCCTTCTTCCAGCTCCCCATGCCCTTCCCTTCTCCTGTCAGAAAGCTATCTTTCTTAGCCCTCTGCTTTCTCAATCAGTTCTCAGCTTCTACCCTCCCACCTGTATCCAGCAATTGCCTCTCCCCCCCCCCCACCACAACCCCCACCCCTCTTCCCACAATACATTTTATTCAGGTGCCTGCCTGTTTTTTGACACTTTCTTGGATGCTGCGTGACCTGCTGAGTTTCTCCTGCTCTCTCGTGTAGTACACTAGACCCCAGCGTCTTCAGATTTTCGTGTTTACCTCCATTTGGTTTTCATGAAAAAGTTTGGAAATTACAAAATGAGTAGTTGAATACATTGAACACAATCGGTGTTGCATGCTCATTCTGAATGAGTGAAACATGAAGGTCTGCGACGCAGTGATTGAAGTAAAAACAAAATGCTGGAGAAACTCAGCGGATCAAACAATGCACTTTATATCGCAAAGATAAAGTTCTCTCGAATAATCCTCCGGAAGAACTCAGAAGAACTCTAGCAATTCAAGAATCTAGCCCAGTATCATCTTTTCAAAGACAATTATGGATAGCTAAACAAAATACTGATCTTGCCAGAAATGTTGCATGCCATGGTTAAAAAATAAAACTGCCCATAATTTGGTGTAAAATGAATTACATTGGTCAGAGAGTAAGAAATGAATGAAGATAATGGAGTACCATACATGCAGGCATATAAGAAGGAACAAATTTTAAAAATGTCACCCCAAAACTAGGGATTGTCTTATATACTAAGAATAAATCCAAACCTTGACAGCAAAGTCTCAGTTCTCCCATGCAGCAAGTATACAATGTGAACCTTAACAGATAAGTCTCAGCGTTCCCCTGCGGCAAGTGTACAGTGTGAACCTTGACAACAAAGTCTTAGCATTCCCCTGCGGCAGGTATACAATATGAACCTTGACAGCAGAGTCTCAGCTCTCCCCCCATAGGGCCCATCTGCCCAGTCCAACTACCGTCAGTTCTGTACAGGCTTTAAACGGCCTGTTAAAAGAGCCGACAGTGGTTTATTTAAAAACATGCTAATAAAATTCAAACGTTTACTGGGTAATTTGGCTTTAAAATTTTGTGACAGCAACACTCCACTGGTCAGCAGTAAGTGTAGCTCAAAAGCTACATTGGAAATGGGCACAGAGTCATGGGAAGTAAGGAAAACAAGCAGTGGTCATGGAACCTAAACAGATTAAAGAGGAGAAAGTGCTTGCTGTCTTAATGCAAAGAACGGTAGATAAATCCCCAGGGCCTGACAAGATATTCCCTTCAGGACCCTGAGAGAGGCAAGAACATAAATTGGAAGGGCTCTTGCAGAAATATTTAAAATGTCCTTAGCCACAGGTGTGGTGCCAGTGGGTTGGATGTTAGCTCATGTTGTTCCATTATTTAAAAAAGGCTCTAAAAATTATAGGCTGATGAGCTTGATGTCAATTGACATCAAATTATTGGAATGTATACTAAGAGATTAGATATACAATTATTTGGATAGCCATGGACTGATTAGGGATATCAACATGGCTTTATGCACGGTAGGTAGTACTTAACCAGTCTTATAGAGTTTTTCGAGGAGGTTGCCAGGAAAGTTGATGAAGGAAAGGATGTTGTCTACATGGTCTTTAGTAAGGTCTTTGACAAGGTCCTGCATGGGAGGTTAGTCAGGAAGGCTCAGAGGCTAGGTATTCATTCATGGTGAAGTAGTGAACTGGATTTGACGATGGCTGGATGGGAAAAGCCAGAGAGTAGTGGTGAAAGATTGCTTCTCAGATTGGAGGCCTATGATTAGTGGTGTGCCTCAGGGATCATGGGACCATTGTTGTTTGTCATCTATATCAATGATTATGTGGTAAATTGGATGAGCAAGTTTGCAGATGACACTAAGTTTGGAGGGTTGTGGACAGCGAAAAAAGTTTTCAAAACTTGCAGAGGGAACTGGACCAGCTGGTAAAATAGACTGAAAAATGGCAGATGGAATTTAATGCAGACAAGTGTGAGGTGTTGCATTTTGGAAGCACAAACCAGGAAATGACATACACAGTAAATAGTAGGGAACTGAAGAGTGCGGTAGAACAGAAGGATCTGGGAATACAGATACATAATTCTCTGAAAGTGGCGTCACAGGTGGATAGGGTTGGAAAGAGAGCTTTTAGCATATTGGCCTTCATAAATCAAAGTACTGAGTATAGGAGTTGGGATGTTATGGTGAGATTGTATAAGACATTGGTGATGCTACATTTGGAGTATTGTGTGCAGTTTTGGTCACCTAACTACAGGAAAGATGTCAATAAGATGGAAGGAGTGCAGAGAAGATTTACTAGAATGTTGCCCGGACTTCAGGAACTGTTACAGGGAAAGGTTAGGACTTTGTTCCCTGGAGCATAGAAGAATGAGGGGAGATTTGAAAGAGGTATTTAATAGAGGGGGAGAGACAGAATAAATGTAGACTGGCTTTTTCCACTGAGGGTAGGTGAGATACAAACCAGAGGACATGAATTAAGGGTGAAAGGGTAAAATTTTAGGGGGAACATCAGGGGAACTTCTTCACACAGAGAGTGTTGGGAGTGTGGAATGAGCTTCCAGCTGAAGTGGTAAATGATGGCTCAATTTTAACATTTAAGAAAAATTTAGATAGATATATGAATGGGAAAGGTATGGAGGGCTATGGGAAGGGTGTAAGACAGTGGGACTAGGAAAAAAGATTCAGTACAGTACAATTCCGATTATCCAAAATCAGATTATCTGAAATCCTCAGTTATCCAAAATCCTTTGGACCCAGAAATGGCTCTGAAAATTTTTTTGGATAATTGAGGATTTCAGAAAATCAGAAATCCTCATTTATCCAAAAAAGTTTGAAGCTGAAATGATGTAATTTCACCTCCGAAAAAAATTTGGATAACTGAAGATATCTGAAACAATCATAAATCCTCAGTTATCCAAATGTTTTTCAGAATCAAACTGACATCACAGGTTGAAAAAATTTTGGAAAATCCTGAGTAGAATTTTGAGTTTTTGGTATTGGATTTATCTTATTTTGTTCAGATTGTTTTTTGGAGAGAATTAAACATTCTTTCTTCTTTGGCTTGGCTTCGCGGACGAAGATTTATGGAGGGGTACGTCCACGTCTGCTGCAGACTCGTTGGTGACTGACAAGTCCGATGCAGGACAGGCAGGCACGGTTGCAGCGGTTGCAAGGGAAAATTGGTGGGTTGGGGTTGAGTGTTGGGTTTTTCCTCCTTTGTCTTTTGTCAGTGAGGTGAGCTCTGCGTCTTCTTCAAAGGAGGTTGCTGCCCGCCGAACTCTGAGGTGCCATGATGCACGGTTGGAGGCGATATCAGCCCACTGGCGGTGGTCAATGTGGCAGGTACATTGAGATTTCTTTAAGCAGTCCTTGTACCTCTTCTTTGGTGCACCTCTGTCTCGGTAGCCAGTGGAGAGCTCGCCATATAACACGATCTTGGGAAGGCAATGGTCCTCCACTCTGGAGATGTGACCCACCCAGCGCAGTTGGGTCTTCAGCAGCATGGATTCAATGCTTGCGGACTCTGCCAGCTCGAGTACTTCGATGTTGGTGATGAAGTCATTCCAATGAATGTTGAGGATGGAGCGGAGACAGCGCTGATGGAAGCGTTCTAGGAGCCGTAGGTGATGCCGGTAGAGGACCCATGATTTGTAGCCGAACAGGAGCGTGGGTATGACAACGGCTCTGTACACGCTGATCTTTGTGTGTTTCTTCAGGTGGTTGTTTTTCCAGACTCTTCTGTGTAGTCTTCCAAAGGCGCTATTTGCCTTGGTGAGTCTGTTGTCTATCTCTTTGTCGATCCTTGCATCAGATGAAATGGTGCAGCCGAGGTAGGTAAACTGGTTGACCATTTTGAGTTCTGTGTGCCTGATGGAGATGTGGGGGGGCTGGTAGTCATGGTGGGGAGCTGGCTGATGGAGGACCTCAGTTTTCTTCAGGTTGACTTCCAGGCCAAACATTTTGGAAGTTTCCGCAAAACAGGACGTCATGCGCTGGAGAGCTGGCTCTGAATGGACAACTAAAGCGGCATCATCTGCAAAGAGTAGTTCACGGACAAGTTGCTCTTGTGTCTTGGTGTGAGCTTGCAGGCGCCTCAGATTGAAGACACTGCCATCCGTGCGACGCAGTGAAGATGCTGTTATTAAACATTATTTGATGCTTAAAAGGCCTTCCCTTGTTGCTTGTTGTTGTTTAAACACTGTTACAAGTGATTTGCTGTTGCTACTGGGCTGTTTTTAAAAAAAAGACCAGTTATCCAAAAATATCAAGTATGTGAAATAGGCCCAGTCCATTCAGATAATTGGAGTTGTACTGTATGTTGTAAAGAACAGATTTTCAGGGTTTTTATTTTCTCTCAAGATTTTATACAAGTAGCAGCTAGGTTGCAGGTTAATGAAAAACGTATAAAGTTTTTCCAATTCATCTCCATCTCTCTTCTCACTAAAATATAACTATGTTCCCAACCAAATGTTCTGAATCTAGTCTATTGGCTTCCCAGTTTCACTATCTGCTTTTGCATTGATACAAATATGCATCATTTCTAACTTTCTTAGAGCCAAGGAGCCAAAGGCAGCATAGCCCTCTAGCACATTTTACATTGTAGTCAAAAGCAACTAGTCTCAGCTGATCTAGTGGCTTTCATAAAGGAATAAATTGTGCCAAAATAAATTAAAAAGGATTACCAACACTTCATTAATTTGTAATTGCATTTATTTAATATATATATATATATATACAGTATAAAGTGAGTACAGACTCCACTATCTATGTGGACCAGACTTGTGGCAAGTCAGGCCAACTGATTATATTAGGAAATGTATTTTCTTTAAAATTGCAAACATTCTTGTGACTAAATTGAAATTTTAAAGGATTAAAAGTCAAAACTATTGGGGTGAAAGTATGCAGTGCTTTAAATGAAGTGTTCTTGTGGTTGTTAATAGAAGAAAGAAATTTCACTCAAATATTCAGTCTATTTATATGGTAATGTCACAGTGGAAGTAATTTTAACAACTACAGATCGCCTATTCTTTGGTAGAACTTACCTTATTTTTGTCACATGAAAGTTCCCAATGACCATTGCTGATGGGTGTGTGAAGAGTCTTCAGTGTGAAAGTTCCCAATGGCCATTGCTAATAGGTGTGCGAAGAGTCTTCCCGATGATTTTGTCCTTCCTGGGTCATATACTCAGCATAAAATGTAAAATATTCTGTATGGGACTAGAAAATATGTGGCTTTGTTGCACTATGCTGGATGTCATCTACGTTAGGTCAGAAAAATACCTGTTGTTCAAAAAATAAATTATAATGTATTTTGAGCAGAAGCTATCACATTAGGAATATCCATCATACCACACCACATCAATATGAGCAAATTTAGCAAAAGTCAACCTGGACAACAAATAACCATATATCTGGCCTCTCACCAGAGGTAATGGGGACATTGTTTTCCAGAATATGGAAGAAATATATTGGTTCACTTGGTGAGTGGCACTGCATCTTCAACCTTTCCCAAATTAAAAATTGGAGTGCTTGCTTTGACATCTTAACCAAAAATTTAGCATTTGTTCAGTCATACATTGAGTTGTCACTCTTAGTTTGCCATCTATTTTATTCTGTATCAGAGCCAAAGTGTTTCCACAATTGCACGTGCTTCAACCAATATTGAAAATTCTCTTTGGTCGAAGGGAAAATTGGTGTTAAATCATTATTATCGAGTCTAATTGCTCAGAATAACCCTGTGGTCCCAACTTATCCATGCTGACCATGTTGACATTCTGCGCTTGTCCCTGAACAATGCTATCCATTTTTTTGGTAAAGGCATTTGGCCCAAACCCTTCTAAATCCTCCCTATCCATATACAGTCTCTATCCAAATGTTGTGAATGGTGTAATCATATAGACCACCCTCTGAGTGAAAATTTTATCCCTCAAGTCTCTCTTAAATTTCTCCCCTCTCACTGTAAATCTATGACCTTTAGTTCTAATAGCACCTACACTGAGGAAAAGACTGTAGACATCCTACGGCAGGGCAACAAGAACTGTACACACTACTTCATGTGCGGTCTGACCAAAGGCACACATAGCTTGCATCATGATGTGAAGTTTTAATGTGAGGATCTTACGCAAGTGTTTGCAATTTATTCCAGGGACCATTGCAAACGCCTCTGTGGAGCTCTCTACATCCCAGACAGTAATTAGTCCTTGAAGAGGGTAACAGCCTTAACGTAACAATCACCATTAAAATCAATAATAAATATTACAAACTAGATATGGCAATGTTCAAAGAATTATTTATCGCTCTGCCAAACCATGATAAAATAATCACATTTCTAAAAAATAAATTTATAGCATCAATCATTTTTTTAACAGTACCCTTTACCCAAAATATGGATAGCATTGTTCAGGTAAAATTATATTTAGTTTGTTGCAATAGAATTACATTTTACTTTTTCAAAATATCAAATATTAATGGTAACAGAAAAATGGAAAATATTGAAGGAAATGTTCTGTACACAGAAATGGTTACAAAGTAATGTCCAGTATTTAAAGATCCATTCAGAATTATATTTTATTGCATATCCCTTTGAAAAATTGAATACATTTTATTGCAGCAAAATCTTTTTGATTTTCATTTTGCAATAGTGTTTTGTTTGCACCTTGTTTGGTAAAATCTAATATTATTATCTCAAGAGACAATCTCTCTCAGCTGGAGAAAAGAGCAAAAAGCAGATTACCTCTAACATCACCAAATGCAAAGATTTATTAGTTAAAAACATTCAGTTGAATGCTGTCAAATCAAGGTACCATCTTTGCATTTGTGGAATACTATCAGCCAACAAATACACAGAAGCGTACACATTAGATTGACTGCATCTTGATAGAATTCCCTCCCTGGACCTTTGCAAAGAGTTTTTTGTTGTGTTTATAATTTTAACTGGTTCCAGCCTCGAGCCATGGTTTAGAGATACTATTCAATAGGATAGAGTGGCAATCCTTGAACATAATTTAAACAATCTTGAAGTGCAGGTAAATGCTCTAATTAGATTAAGTTAACTTGACTGAATGATTAATTGTTGATTAAAAATATAACTTCTGAAACAATAATTTATTTGTTGGTGCTTCTGTAATCTCAACAGAACAAGGGCATTATGAGTGGTACACAACAATATTTGCAGTCTTTTATAAAAATAATTGTTAAATAATGTAAAAATAGTCGCAGATTCTGTTGGTCAAAAACAATTTGCAATTTTTGTTTCTCAGAAATGTTGAATATTGATTTCATTTACTTCTTCAAGGACATTAAAAGTTTGAGGAATTATGTACAGCTATACATTTTGATGGTCCTAAAAAGCCTAATTTAGGAATTGTACTTGCACAAATACAATGAATTTAACTGTCATTTATTTTTCAAAATAAGATCATAGATAATAATCTAAATAGTGCCATAAAGGTTTCAGAATCAGAAGTCATGAAATTTGTTTTTTTGCCGCAACATCACAATGCAAACATTCATATTATAACCATCTTATGACATTACTATAAAAAGTAAAAATAATAGAGAATGAAAAGTAAATCTTTAGTTCATTGATTATTCAGGAATCTGATGGCAGCAGGAAAGAAGCTATACTTGTGGCATTGAGTGCTCATCTTTAGACTCCTGTACCTTTTTTTCCCGATGGTAGTAGAGAGAAGAGGTCATGGTGGGGGTCTTTGAGGATACAGAGTTCTTTTTGAAGACACCACCTCATGTAGATGTCCTCAATGGAATGGAGTCTGGCTGAGTTAACAACCCTCTGGAGTTTATTCTTGTCCTGAGAGTTGGTGCCTCTGTACCAGGCAGGGATGCAACCAGCCAGAATGCTCTCCACAGTACACCTGTAGAAGTTTACGAGAGTCTCGGACACCTCACAAAGTATAGCCGCTGGCGAGCCTTCTTTGAGATTGCATCACCATGGGGACTCCAGGATAGGTCCTCAGAGATGTTGACACCCAGAAATTTGAAGTTCTTGACCCTCTCCACTACTGATCCCTGGATGAGGACTGTGTTGTGTCCCCTTGACTTCCTCCTGAAGTCCACAATCATCTTCTTGGTTTGCTGACATTGAGCCCAAGGTTGATGTCGTTGCACCATTCAACAAGCAAGATAGACCTGACGAAAGTGAACTGCACTGTTCAACTGATTTTCAGGAAAATAAATGACTAATTTTTTTATAGTTTCTGAGACAAAAAGTCAGCTAGCATTGCACAATGAAATTGTCTTGAATTTACCTCAAGTGATTTCCCATAAATTGATAACTATTTCATGTGTAATATTGTTTTACATTATCTCCAAAAGAGTACTGCTGGCTTTTGAGACTCATTATTGCCAGGTTCTTCACCGTACCTCATTGCAGTGCTCTTGCGCAGCCTAAAATTGCAGGCAAGTGACATGGAGTAATAAAAGGATTTTCCTTTCAGAGTAGCACAGTCAATATTAAGTGTACTGTTGATCATTGTGCCATCTGAAAATCAACATTGTTAAAAGCTTTTCACACTAAGAAATTTTAGCACATTTACAATGATTGACCTATTTTCAAAATTTGTACAGTAATAAGGGATCGATACAGCATTAATGAATATTTATCCCACAGATTTTGTTTTATCCTTCTCTCAAAGTTGTTTCTTTGTCAGGGAGGCTGAATTTCGATAGAAACTCACTTCATTAGTCATAACTCTTTCTGTTATATAGGGCAGCATGGTTAGCGGAGAGGTTACCGCAATGCTGTTACAGTGCCAGCGATCTGGTTCGAACTCACACTGTTTGTACATTCTCCCTATGTCTGCATGGGTTTCCTCTGGGTGCTCAGATTTCTTTCCACCCTTCAAAGTGCGTGAGGGTTGTAGGTTAATTGGGTGGCATTGGCTTGTGGGTTGGAAGGCCTGTTACCATGCTGAATGACTAAATTTTTTTAAAATGAAATGTATGTGAAAGAAAAGTATTTTTTCCACATTTCAAAGTAATTGTTTCCTCTTGACTGCATTTATAATCCTGGAATGTCCAAGAAAGTTTGTTTAACAATACCTTAAGAGTGGTATTGCATTGGTTGATTCAACAAGGACATTTTCACATTGGTTTTGTGTTCAACCATTGCGGTATCCAAATATTGTTGGACGTATGATACAATCCTTCCAACATCCTTACCACTTACTTGCTCATCTGTTGGGCAAAATGTCATCTCATTCAGGTTTATTGGATTTGCACACTGCCAAAGCTTAATGCCAAAAGACACCTCATATTGGTGGTACTGAGAGGCAATTTGTATTTTAAATGTAAAGGTTTGCACTATACTCAAGTAAAATGCCATCACTTAGAAATTGCATTTGACCTTTGTTGCATTAAACATAATGTTTTCCTCAAATGTGGAATCTCGTCAAAAAAATGTTGCAAAATAAGACAAAACGGTGTTTAAAACAGTTAGGGTGGTTTACACCTAGAAACATAGACTTATGCATTTTCCATTAGTGGTTAGTGCAATATGAACAGTCATTTCTCATGTTGCTTGTTGCCATGGTGAAGTAATGCAGATTAATCTTTGTGAACATTGCAGGGAATTCTTTCAGTTACATCAAGAGGTTAGTGCCTTTGTGAGTTCTGTTGCAGAATACACAGTGATAAAGTGTCAGAAATCTCAACAGGATAAATAATATGTTCAAATCCACAATTGCCTGAGATACACAGTGAGTTTAGTCATGCGTATTTTGGTAGTTTTACCCAGGTGACTAATACAGCATTAAATTCAGGGTAGACATATATTCCCAAATCTTTTCACCCAATAGAACAAGCTCATGCCAAACTTTCTGTGTATCCAACTCTTTGAAAGTACCTAAAATAGCACTTTCTATCTATAATGATAAGACAGTCGTGCAACATTGGTTGATGTGGAAAATATGATTGCTACTTTCCAGTGTATGCAATTAAGTCTCAGAAAATTTTATTGCAATTCTCCTTGAGGAGAAAATGGCAGAAATTTGGTCCATAGTTATTTTTACTCCATAGATTGTGGTAAATGCTGCTTTTGCCATTGCATCCATATTTTCAACGTAGCTGTGAATACCATACTACTCGAACAAACCCTTCAATTTGTATAGTAAATAAAATTAAAATATTTGAAATGAAGGTTCTACCTTCCCATTCATCATCCTCTCTTCTGCCCCAATCTCTTGCTTCTTTTCATGTTTTATATTTAACATCAAGCATATCCATCTAATCAACCCAATTCCATCTATTCTATTATATTTGTTCTCCCAAAGAATACTCTTAACCACTTTTCAGGATCTGGGTCTCTGAGGACATACTACAGGAATGAAATGTTATCAGTGCAAGAAAAAAGAGATTACTTTGGAATTATCTTTAAAAGGAGGTATTCACAGCCTGTTTAACTTCATTGTTCTGCAAGCAGTTCTCCTTAGAAAAACTCCAGAAATTAGAATACTTACTTTTCCTGCACAAAATAATATATTTACAGAACTTTTCAGTTAGGAATTTGGACTGTGGTGTTGCACATCAATTATGTTATTTAATAAATTATCCTTTACTGACAGATTGACAAATGCGACCAGCAGTTGAATTAAAAGACCACAAGATGTGGAGTAGATTTCAGCTCATCAAGTCTGCTTAGCCCTTCATATCATGTCTGATCTATTTCTCCTCTCAACCCCATACCCCTGACTTCTCCTCATCACCTTTGACATCCTTGCTAATTAAGAACCTATCATCCTTGCTCTAAATAAACCCAATGACTTTCCCCCAACAGCTGTCTGTGGTAAATAATTCCACAGATTCACCATATTCATCAAAGCATTCAAAGGTAGATATTACTAGTTATTTCTCCATTTGTATAAAATTAGTGATGGCTTTGATCATATCATCCAGGTTTACAGTTCTGTAAACATTTATGCCCACGCACTTTTTTTTAACAGGCACTTTGGACGGTAACTCTCTGCACTATTTACAATAACTAGTGTGAGAACATTCTATCCCTTCTGATTCCTGGGAATGATCTTCTAAAAGGACAACCATATCTGATAGTTGGCGAGTCTATAATTGAAACAATAGCACTATTCACTCTAGACTTACTGTTGTTTATGAGCGCTTTGAGACCAATTCATTGGAGTGTTCGGTGTGCCCTCTTCTAGCAAAGAAATCCCTGGGAAAGGTCCCATCTTACTGATTTTATGCTATTGAATTTGTAGTTACTTTCCTCCATTTTATCTCATTTGTCTGCCTGGAGGTCAGTGACTAGTGGTGTTCGGCAGAGATCTGTTCTGGGAACCCTGATCTTCGTAATTTTTTAAAAATGACATAGACAAAGAATTAGAGGGATGGGTCAGTAAGTTTTCAGATGACAAAAATTGGAGGTTTTATGGATAGTGTAGAAATTTGTCATAGGTTACAAGAGGATATAGACAGGATGTAGAGTTGGGCAGAAAAGTAGCAGATGAAATATGATCGGTGTAAGGGTAAAGTGAGGCATCTTGAAATGTCAAAATTGAAGACTGAGTACATGGTTTATGGTAGGATTCTTTTTCCCTTTTCTTTTAAAATATTTTTATTGAGATTAGCATATAAGCATAAATACAGAAATGGCAACTACATAATAATTCATTTGCATACAAGTAAGCAAGCATAAAAAAACCAATGAGAAAAAAGTACCTCATTGATTATAATATATCAAAAACATTTAATTAAAATTATTTATGCAACCATGTTAAACCCATTCATTGAAATTACGAATAAAATAAAGAAAAACAAACAAAAATCTAAAACTAAATCTAATCTATCCCCTCCCTCTAATCAAGGTTACCTTTAAATTAATTTTAAAATTCAATAATGTGGAATCACTGGCAACCCCAGGCAATGAACCACCAGAACATACAATAAATGTTCATTCTTCCAGTTAAAAAAAAATTCTAAGAATGGGCTGGACACTGTAACAGCGTACTCTATGTCTGGGGCAAGCACTCCAGGTGCAAATTCCCAGAGGACACCGGAGCTGAAATCCGTGTCCTCCCTCCTTCCACGATACGCGGAACAGAAAGGCAGGGCCAGTGCTGACAGCAGTAAACAACAGTGCCACCTGCACATACGGTACTCGGATCATACCCCGTGGTTTTGAGTCAACAAGTTCATTTGGGCATTCACGCAGGCTGTGGTATCCCAGCCTTTACTTGGGGCGGATTTCCTCAGAGCCCACTCACTGCTGGTCGACTTGAATGGGAGATGGTTAGTGGATACCAGAACTTTTCAGACATTCTCCCTTGGGAGTCCATGCACGTGGACTCTATAACGTATTGGGGAACAAATTTGCAAGAGTTCTTGCAGTTTCCAGACATAATAATGCCACAATTCTCTTCGGCAACACCCAAGCATGGCGTGTCACACCACATCCTCATGCAAGACCTCCACTCAATGCTCGGGCCCACAGACTACCGCCTGACAAGCTCCTTCTTGCAAAAGAAGTGCTTCCGAAAATGGAGGAGATGGGAATTGTGCACAGATCCGACAGCCCGTAGGCCTCCCTGCTCCACATAGTATGTAAGTCAGCAGAAGGATGGAGACCATGCGGTGATTACAGAAGGCTGAATGACACCACTACCGCGAATCTCTACCCTATGCCCCGTATAGAGCATTTCACCCCCAACCTGCATGGGGCTCATATTTTCTTAAAGATAGATCTAGTAGGTGAGTACCACCAAATCCCAGTCCATCCTGATGATGTACTAAAGATAGCTCTGATTACACTGTTTCTCAGAATGCCATTTGGTCTGAAAAATGCTGCACAAACATTCCAACGGTTGATAGTCACTGTGGGGTGAGACATGGAGTTCTTGTTTGTTTACTTAGACAACATGCTCATCGCCAGCCACTCCCACAAAGAACACCTACACCACCTGTGTCTGCTCTGCCACTGCATGCACAATTTCGGCCTCACGATAAACCTCGCCAAGTATCGATTCGGGTTGCCACCATCGACTTCTTAGGGTACCGCATCAGTCGTCACAGCGCCGTCCCATTTCCGGCAAAGGTGGAAGCCATCCGCCAGTTCGCCAGACCCGACGCAGGTTAAGGTTTATGGGGATGGTGAACTTTTACTGCTGCTTTTTATCTTCAGCAGCCCACATCATGCAATCCCTGTTTGGTCTCATGTCCAGCAAAACCAAGGAGATCACGTGGACACAAGAGACAGCAACGGCATTTGAGAAGACCAAGAACAGCCTGGCGAATGTCACACTTTTGGTTCACCCCCACATGGGCATACTGACCACCCGCATGGTGGATGCCTCTGTCTGGGCAGTGGGTGATGTCCTGAAACAGCTCATCAATGGCTAATGGAAGCCCCTGGCATTCAGCCAGCATCTACAATCCTCCCCCCCCCCCAACCCCACCCCCACCCCGGAGGTCAAATACAGCATCTTTGACAGGGAGCTGTCCAGCACTTTCGGTATTTCCTCAACTTAACCTTCACTGTCGCTAAAGTGTCAGACACGTGATCGACCCGCCATCAATGCCACATCTCATATCTTGCTGTTTACCATCACTAGAAGACACATCTTCGGGAAGAGCAATGCGATTGCTGAGGCAAGCACCTCCATGAAACCAATGGATTCCCTATCACCGGGGATGGACTAAGCAGCCCTAACCGAAGCTCAGCGCCAGGACACCAGCATACAGGACTGCGGTCTCGAGTCTTCGCCTGGAGGCCATCACCATCACACCAGGGGGTTCAAAACCCTTTTCCATGTATCCACAGTTCAGCCTCGGCCCATCATCC
Source organism: Narcine bancroftii (assembly GCF_036971445.1). NCBI lineage: Eukaryota > Metazoa > Chordata > Chondrichthyes > Torpediniformes > Narcinidae > Narcine > Narcine bancroftii. The sequence continues at coordinate 16,165,242 of NC_091478.1, forward strand.
CAGCCATTTGGAGGCACCACATTTTTGACACCCTGCACAGTTTAGCCCACCCCTCCATCTGGGCGATCATTCAGCTATTTCCGATAAGTTCATGTGGCACGGCCTCCAAAAGTAGGTCGGAAACTGGGCCAGAATGTGTACAGACTGCCAAACCGCCAAGGTACAAGGGCACGTGAGGGCTTCGCTCCAGGCCTTCCAGCCATCACAGTGGAGATTCGAGCATGTGCATGTAGACATTGTTGGCCCCCTTTTGGTGTCAAGAGGATCAAGGTACCTGTTCACCATGATAGACAGGTTCACTAGCTGGCCAGAGGCAGTTCCCCTAGCAGACGCCTCCACAGAGTCATGCACCAGGGCTCTTGTTTCCATATGGGTGGCACGTTTCAGCCTCGCAACTACATCACCTTGCATTGTGGACCACATTGTTGTGCCTGCTGGGAACATAGCTCCACTACATAACAGCATACCACCCACAGTCAAGTAGCGTGGTCAAGTGCTTCCACAGGCATGTAAAGGCTGCCCTGATGGCACGCCTCCACAGGCTAGACTGGGGAGGCAAACTACGCTGGGTGCTGCTTGGCATATGAACAGCGCCAAAAGAGGACCTGAAGTCGGCATCGGTAGAGCTGGTATACACCATCCCACTCATGGTGTCCGGACAGTTTGCGCCGCAGCTCCAAGGCAGGAAGATGCACCATCAAACCTCAACAAACTGCATGAGCAGCTCGGTAAACTGGCCCGGATTCCAATGTCCCAGCATAGCCCTATGACACCCTTTTTGCCTAAGGACTTACAGTGCTGTTAGTATGTCTTTGTCCAGGGAGGCACGCTTAGTCTTCCCCTACAGCATCCCTGCAAGAGGCCATTCAATGTGATATGCCTTAACAGCATGACTTGTGTCCTGGATATCAGCGAGTGTGAAGAGACATTCACCATTGACTGCCTCAAACCAGCACACCTAGACCTCGACCGACCAGTAACAGTACCCACACCATGAAGGCGAGGACACTCACCCAAACAACCAGAGCAGGCACAGGTGCCAAACGTTTGCCTCCAATTGCTGGTTCTGGTGGGGGGGGGGGGCATGTAGTGGCTCGCCTAAGTGCAGTTCAAACTGGCTCAGAAAGTCGCAGGCGAACCGCTGACATCAGCAACTGGGATGGCTCTGTCTGCGGGGCAAACCACAGACTGGAAAGTGATGTAATTTCCATCCGCGGTGTGCAGGGGTTCCTGGGAGGAATGTCTAAAGCCCACATGTATGTGAACAAGTAAAGGGTTTTCCAACTGGACACCTCTCAAGTCAGACTCCTTCTTTCTCTCACAACGACATTACATCATATAACCACTGTGTATGAGTAGGGGATGATTCATCTTTCTAGTTCAGCTCGTCTGGCTATCAAAGTGGTAAAGGCTAAAACATTTTCCTGAGATGCCAATATAAGTTATCTGGATCATGAGAAAAAACTAAACAAAGCAATTAACAGGCAAGGTTTCGAATTAATCTTAAGAATCGTTGATAAAGTTTGGAAAATATCTTTCCTGAATCTCTCTAAATTTGAGCACTCCCAAAACATATGTATCAGAATGGAAGAATAAAGGGACCTGGGGTCTAAATCAATAGATTGCCACAGAGGTTGATAGGGTATTTAAGAAGGATTATGATATGTTGGCTTTATTAGTTGGGGGATTGAGTTTAAGAGTTATGAGGTAAAGTTGCTGGTTTGACCATACTTGGAATATTGTGTTTGGTTTTGGTTGGCTCATTACAGGAAGGTATGGAGAGGGTGCAGAGGAAATTTACCAGGATGTTTCCTGGATTGGAAAATATGTCTTATGAGTCAAGGTTAGCTGGGCTAGGACTTTTCTCTTTGGAGTGAAGAAGGATGAGAGGTGATTTAATAGAGGTCTACAAGATTATGTATCTTTACAGCCAGCATATTTTTCCCAGGGTGGGAGTAGAAAACACCAGAGAACATCTGAACAAAGTGAAAGGAGGAAAGTTCAGGGGAGACATCAGGGGTAAGCTGTCTTAACACAGAGAATTATGGGTACCTGGAATACATTGCCAGGGGTGGTGGGGGATGCTGGTACAATATGAACATTTAAAAAACTCTTAGATCTGCACATGGATGCAGGTAAAATTAAGGGTTATGGCTGTGAGGTAAGAAAAGTTTAGTTTTGTTGAGTAGGTTTATATAGTTTGGCACAACATCAAGGGTTATATTCATTTCAAGTCCTGGTACCAATCCGTAGTGTAGTGAATTATTAAATATACTGATAATGGACTTACACTGCACACATGCCATCCCTTTGAGGATCCTTGGGTGGACATCATCCAACTCACTTCTAGCCATTTTAAGGCTCCTAATTCTACCAAGAACATTATATTAGTCCTATATTTTGGCAGCATCATTCAATGCTAGTGAATCTTGTTTAAGCTCAGTTCCAAAGGTTCATCGTGGTCTTCTGACAATTCTGAATCTTGAAACTTCTGAAAAAGCTTTGCTGATTACTTTTCCGATAGGCTACCAATTCCTTTTCCATTACCCTTTCAGTTGATCTAATAACAGTCTTCAATTTCTCCAGCCGATCCTTGTACATAATCCCTGTGCTGTTGAAAATTCGATGCCTTTGCTTTGCAGAAATGTGAGACTGCAATATTGTGGCAATAAAATAGATTTGTTTCATAAAAGGGGGGATTAGGATCTTATTTTCTTGACTACAAAGTACTTAGAAAAGATAGGGAAGAAAAAATTGAGGAGAAGGGATAGCAATAATATTCAAAGAAAATGTTATAGTGGTGTAGAAGGACAGAGTTGATGAGTCAGATCGATTCACTTAGATTGAAACAGCAGTTGATCAGGTGATGGAATAATGGGTGCGTGGTGGACAGATAAAGGAAAGCAGATACTTATCAAATGCAGAAATATACAGGAACAATTGAAGTTTTAATTATTCTAATATAGTATAAAAGGCAATTGCAGGGCATTAAATATGGTCAAGAGAATTTTTAAAATTGTGTTCCCAGTACATTAAGAAAGGATCTATTCGGTTTAGGTCTAGAGGATTAAGTAAGACAGTGAAGGGCATTTGAAAAGGTTACGAGCCCAGAGGACCCCAAAACCCAGCAGCAATAGAAATTCACCAAGACAAATGGTTACTTAAACAAAAGTTGCTTTTAATTATCTAAGTGCACTTGTATGTAATGTGTGTGTAAGTTCAGAAAAGTTCTTTGGTTCACAGTCCAATCTCACTTCTCATTCCTCCAAGTTCACTGGTTGCAGGCAATTCTTATACTGTGCACAGAATTTAACATTTATAAAGTTTACCAGGCTTTGGTGCTTGAAAGGTAAATAGTTACTGTTCAGGAAGGTTCTTGTCAGATTTGCTGTCCCTGGATACCCACAACCGATTCCTTTTTAATCAGCCACTTCAGGGTCTTGCTGACTAAACTTGGCCCATCAGGCCCCACATGACCCTCCTAGAACAGCAAGTTCCACTCCAGACAATCTGTGACTCCGACAAGTTGCCTTTCATCTGTTGCCTTTTTGTAAACAGCAATCCATTAGTGAAGTTACTTGGGCACTCTCCAAAGCTTTTGCAAAGGCTCTGGGCCAAAATTTCTAGCATGAGCAAAGTTCCAGTATTTTAAATAAAATCTGTTTTTAAAGTTTGTATGTGACCTACACTAAAAAAAACCTGCCCAAATTTATCTCCCAAAAACTTATCTATATACTCTGTCACAGAACATATTGATCATAATAATAATAATATAAAATATAAGGTATAATTTAAAGTTGTGGAGCACAGTTAACTTTAATGAGTTGAAGCAGGGCTTCACAGATTGGAATCAAACATTGGAAGTCAAAATACTTATTGAACAATTGGATGCCAGGTGGAAAGCATTGTCTCAGGTACAGAAATGTTATATTTTCATAATTAAACACGTTCTGAATGAAAGGAAATATAGATGGTAAAAAAGGTGTTTTGATAAATCAGAGGTTCAAAATGAATACATTACAGACAAAAATCCATAAAAGAGACAAAGAATGCATTTGCGACCAACACAAAGGAAATTCAGAGTACTTTATAAAAGAAAGTGGCTGCCTCATAGCTTTAGAAACCCAATTCAATTCTGACTTTGGCTGCTATCTGTGTGGAGCTTGCATGTTCTCCTTGTCACCGTGTAAATTTCTTCTGGGTGCTCCAGTTTCCATCTGCATTCCAAAAACCCATGCATTAGTAAGTTAGGTGGCCACCATCAAGTGGAGGAACCTGGGGATAATTGTTAAGAACATAGAGAGAAGAAAAAATGGGATTACAGGAAAGATGTAAGAGGTAAGTTTTACACACAAGAGAGTGATGGGTACATGGAATGCACTGCTGGCACTGGTGTTGGAAGGTACCTACAGAAGGATTTTTTAAGAGACTATTAAATGAGAGAAAAAAAGGAGGTGAATGCTGTAGGGAAATTCTAGGCAGCTGTTAGAGAAGGTTATTGGGTTGGCAGTACACTGTGGGCGAAGGGTTAGTGCTGTGTTGTGAATTTATATGTTCAGTGTAAGTAGGTGATGGATGACCAGCTTGTTCTTAATGGGCCAAAGCACCTGTTTTCAGGATGTATCTCTCCTGTACTCCAGAAGAGTAGGGCTGATTAAGGATCCAAAAGAAGTTATTTTCATACTGGCAGAGAGCATGACTTTGCAACTGATATTACCACAAAAGAGAATACTGCCAAAGGAGGAAGTAACTGCAACATAAAGTGTGATTAAAAAAAAATCGATAAAATAAGAGAGGCACTTCAAAGGCTGGTGATATTCAAAGCTGAGAAGACACCTGCTCTGCACACCACACACCTGCTGATGCACACCACACACATCCTCTAGATGGTGCCACAGGGCATGATGTTGTCACTCCGTGAATGGCAAGCATCATTTTGCTGCTGAATGACAAAGTATAGCCATTGCAATTTTATATTTTATGTCTGTACACAAAGGGCATTGTTGTTGTTTCCTTTTTGCAATTCTTTTTGTTCTATAATCCTTAGCTATGAAATGTTGAACCATTTTGGGTGCTGACTCATTTTGGTTTCTGAATTTAATTTAATTCTCATTCTGGTTTCAAATACCTCTGCGATTTTACTCTTCCTTATGACTGTAATGCCCTTCCGATCTGCAACTTATGAGATTTTTTTTTCATGAATTTAGAGTTACCACACAATAACAGGGTCTTCCGGTCCACGAGTGCATGCTGCCCAAATACACCCATGCGACTAATTAACCTACTAACCCAGTACATCTTTGGAACATGGGTGGAAACTGGAAGAAACCCACACAGACTCGAGGAGGACATATAAACTCTTTACCTATAGTCCCAGATTCATATCTGGATCACTGGCGCAGTAATAACATTGTGCTCCCCAGTACACTAACTATGCCACCCACAATTTTGAAGTTAGAGTCTCTTTTTCCTTTGTTTTAATTGCAAAAATCTGAAACTCCCTCCAAAACCGCTCAATCTATCTTTTAAGATGTTTCTTAAATAACCTTTTGATCAATAGACATATTTTCTTATCAGCTTAATATCAATTATTTTCTGATTCCTATTCTATGAAATTCCAATTGAAATATGTTGGATGTTTTGCTGCTTTGAATGTGCTTTGTAATTGAAGACATTCTTGTGGAAATTTGTGAGGTTCGAGTAATTCCTGCCCTGGGTAGCTCATTGGGTAAAGACACACAACCATTGTGTGGATAGGATAGTCTCTTGTTCATTTCTACGTGTGCATTTATTTATTCTATTTTATCTTGATTAACACAAACCACTTAAGGGAAGGCTGACTGAAGGAATATTTGAAAGCAAAAATGGGCAACCTTACATAGTTTCTTTCTGCTCCATTAAATTTGAAGATCAATATGATCAATATGTACCATTTCCCCTATTATATTGTGTTTTCCACTGTTAAAATAGTTCTGCTTTTGACATTCCCGGCAAAGATCAGAAGGGAACGATGTGTGCCCAGAAATCTGCAGTTCTCTTGGGAAGTGATAATGTTCTTGGTCACGTCGGAACCAGATCGTAAAATAGATGAGGCAGGCCTGGGTCCCACAAGATCTTTACAATATAATAAAAGGTAAACTATCTCTTAATCTTCACCATGTTGCCTCAATACTTTTAAACATGCACAGGAAGTTGCCGCCATTGCCTCCTGCCCAAGGAATAAAGAGGGGAGGAGGAGAATGGACACTGCCTTAAGCAAGTGAGGAAACTGGGCAAGTCTTATTGCAGATCAGTAATGGTTCTTGACTGGAATGGAAGAACTTAGTGTCAAGCAGCATCTGCGAGGCGAGGAGGCGGAATTGACTCAGAACCTTTCCTCGAGAGCAGATAGCCAGTAAAAGGATCCAAAATAAGTCTTGTTGAAGGGTTTGATTTGAAATGCCACCAGTTCCTTTTTTTCCCTGAATGAAGCTGCTCTATAGTACTTGTCCGATGTCTTTATTTACTTGTGGAAGATTGCCAAGTTACATTGGCAACAGGGCAGTCCTCCCAGAATCATTGGACTGTTCTCTACCCAGGCCCACCCAATGATCTATCCTAGGCACTACCATGTATCAATGGCAGCTGGATGTCCTCCAATGGAATGGGGAAGCCAAGCCTCCCTGATTGGCAACTGGGAAAGCAAGATTCCCGGCTTTGCTGGTGTAAAAGTAGTGAGAAGGATTTTTAATAGTTTAAAATATCTCTGATATTCAGTGACATTTTAAAAAAACTACACCTTCCTCCTCATATTGCCATAGCCAAAGACTAAGGTAAAATAGGAGAAAGCCATTTGCTCCACTTCCACCCTCGCCTTGCTACCCACTCATATCTCAGAGCCTCTTTCCTGCAGTAACCCCATATTACTTGATCTTCTTAAGAAATGAATTTATCAATTCCTGTCTTGTGCACAGTAAAACCCCCAGCATCTGATACCTATGGGGATTGGTATATGCCGGATAACTGAATTTTCCAGTTGCTTGAGATGGTGTGTTGACAATTTTAAACTTCCATATTTTTTATTCATTTATTTTCCACGATGTTTTTTGCCAGTTGCTTGAGGTTTCCAGTTGCTTGAATTCCAAATAACGGGGATTTTAAATTTAAATTTTTTAAATTTAGACATACAGCACAGTAAACAGGCCATTTTGGCCCACGAGTCCATGCTGCCCAGTTTACACCCAATTAACCTACACCCCCCCGGTACATTTCGAATGGTGGGAGGGAACCAGAGCCCCTGGGAAAACCCATGCTGACACAGGGAGAATGTTCAAACTCCTTACAGTGTAGGATTTGAACCCCGGTCCCGATTGCGGGTGCTGCAAAGGCATTGCTCTAACCAATGCGCCAGTCGTGCTGCCAAATTTTACTCTGCTTGCAGGGACTGGTCCTCCACCACTTGTGCAGGGGATTCCAAAGATTAATGGCCCTTTGGTGTAAAGTTTTTTTTTTAATTTTTCTCACCTCAATCCTGAACACCTGACTACTTATATGTGTGACCAAAGGTTCTAAACACCCCAGTAAGGGAAGCAATGTTACTGCATAACCCTGTTAAGCCTTGTAAGAATATAATATTACAATGAAATTACGTATTCTTCTCAGCTCTATAGTATTTTTGCATCTCCCAGTAGGGAGATGCAACATCCACCCACCCTCCCAATCCTCAGAGTCAATCTGGAGAACCTTCTATCCCACATTTTCTTTCCTTATCACTGCCCTGGTTCTTCTTTTGCTGAAATCTGACACTGGAAGATTAGGAAACTTTGTTAATATTATAAGCCTTCTCCTTTGATCCAGTACTGTCCTTAACTTGTCTTATTAATGCGACTGGACCTATTTTCCTGTTAGGGTTTTGTGTAAACAATTTCATAATCCTTTGAATATTAGTCATTGCTTTTTTTAAGCATCATACCTTTGAATATTTCCTCCCCCTCACCCCCCCCATCTACTTTTCTACTTTTGCCTGATCAAATTCTCTTGCAAGACTAACATACCATTTGCCACCCTAGTGGCAAGCAGTGCCCTGCAAGTTTACTTGTGATGCAAATACAACACAGCCAGATGCCTCTGATCATGTGACCCAGCTGTTAAACTAACCATATTTGAATGAGAAAACCATCAAATGCATTCCATGAATTTGTTTACCACTAACTTGACTGGATGAATCTGTATGTGGATTATAATTTCCCATATTTAGGACGTTTCCGGTACCTCTAATTTTCTAATACAGTAAGACCCCTGGTATCTGACACCCATGGAGATTGGTAGATTCGGACAAGTGTATTTTCTGGTTGCTTGAGACTAACTCTTGCAATGCCTAATGAATACTCCTGCATTAAGTATAAACAGTATAAGGACAAAAATACTACACTGTACTTACACTGAACAAATTTCACTTGCATGAATATATAAACCTTAAAGCATTTTACTTTCCTTTCAGCCACATTCTTTGAAAACATTCAACTGTTGCTGCATTTGCAGGTTCCTCCCCCCTCCATGGAGCTGCCCAAAATTTGAACAATAGCATTATAGATAATTAACACCCCCCCACCCCCAAGTTTACAGTCCGAGATGACTAAGCAGGAATAAGGAGACACTTTATGGGAGTCATCCAAACGGCGAGCAGCATCAACCAGCTCTTCATCCTGGATGACACCATTTTATTCAAACACAACTTTATTTAAGAGCTGCTATGAGCAAAGCACAACCAAGGCCCTCTTTTGGCTGAATATTTGCTCCCATTTTCACTAAAGGTTTATGTGTTACTTCAGAGAACATTTACAATTTTAAATTTTGTATTTTTACCTATTATTTTCTTCTTATTTATTTCAAGTTTTTTTTGTGTCATTTGCTTGAAGCTGCTGGTGCCAAGGGTTTTACTTCATAATTGCTATTTTTGACATTACCAGTAATTCTTGGGCCCATATTCAACTCCTACAATTAGTTTGCCCGGCCCACAAATCTAAATGTTTCTACTTGATTTTCTGATCTATGATCCCACTTCTCAACCTTTTATTCAATTCTCTATTATCAAGACAACTCCTCCATTTTAAAAAAATGCTTATAATCCATAATATCCTGGACAATTTAAATCTCTGCCATGATTACAGTGCAGCCTCATCTCCATAATTGCTAGTAAATAATAACCATTTATTTCTCTTTGTTCTGGAAGCTGTGGACATTCAGGTAGAGTTTCATTTTTTGTCTTTTTATATTTTTTCCAGTTCTGACACTAATTAGAGATATACTGTATGCTCTGTCTCTTCCTAGCAGACAATGGTTATCATAATTGATGCAGTAGTATATTGTCCTCTTGCTTTACCTTCTAAATTTCTTCTCACCAGAATCCTCTCCTGTCTGTTTATTTTAAGTCTTATCTACAGCCCGAGTTAATGATTCACTGAGACACTGCCCATAGGCTGATTCAAGAGCTCCCTTTTCCTTAGTATCATTACCAGCACCCCATGAATTAAACTCATTTCCCCACATCAACTCCCTGTTGATTCAATGCTAATTTGCCCATGGTTCAGCCTGTAATGAGATGATTATTTCCTTCACTGTGCTGCATTTTAAATTGGACTCGAGCCAATCATTCAGCAGAATCTTTGTCTTATCCATTTTAAAAATTCCCACATGGAGCAAGGATAATTATAATTGGACCTTTCCTCTCTCACATCAAATTCCTCTTTTGCTCTAACAAAATGTCCTCAGCTCTTGTTAGAGGTAGACAGCACATCCTTTGGTACCCCTGCTTATGCTGGACAAAACAATGCATATAAACTATTTACACTTTCATAATTACATTCCTTTTCACTCCCTCAAAATAAATGTCCTCTGACACTACACACTTTACTGCCCATCCTTCTAACAGACTCTTCTTTCTTGACACAGATTGGAAGAATTATTTAGCTGGTTTACAAATACAATTGGCAGAGACTCCTCCAGTGTAACATTACGTCAAGTACGTAGAAGTCCCCGTTCCACCGATGGTGATTTATTTTGTATTATTATTGCCAAGCTGCCAGTAGGTGACTGACAGAGAGAAATTGCAGGGTTGTAAAGATGGTATGCTTTGCTTTTTGTGGCAGGGCCCGAATCATGAAAAGGGCAAGGTTATAAAGTAGTTGATGAGTGCCAGCCCAATAATGCACAGGTTAGCCTTTTTATAATCTGTATGTGTGAATCTTTTGATTTATGGTTAATGGTGACAAAAGTAGAGGATCTGGACTTTTTGAAAACTCTCAAACTTTTTAAATTTAGCGGGCTTTTATTTACATGCGTAAGTGCCACAGGGGCACAGCAGCAACCATGTATAGCATGTGTATTTACAAACCCATAACAGTGGATCCTAAAAAAACTTTGTGGTAGGAAGAGAAAGAAGAACATGTTGAAATTGAGTGACCAACTTGAAATAATTAATAAACCAATACTGTTCTACTGGAAACATACGGTTACGGCATAAAAAAAAGGCTACTGCAGAAAAGTCCATGGGAACAGTTAGTAAATGTGTGGAGCTTCAGCTTCAAGATGTCCTGTATGTGCACATGGTGCAGAATGATCTTATCACCAAGAAATTACAAGGTCATATACGAAAGTATTTAAAGAAAGCAAAAGAAGCATCAGGCAGTACAGTGTTCCATCCACAAGGCAGTGCAGCTTTATTCCTCCTTAAGTGTGATTTTTAAAATTACTGCTCGAGAATTTGGTAAATACCAAAATTTGGGCAGACCCAATCTTTGAACAGTTCGGACTTGGACTGTAATTTATCTTCTGCCCCACCTTCAACATGTGTGCTCTCCAAGGCAACAATTTTCCAAAGTTGCCCCTGTATTGTCCATAAGGTTGAATTCAATATATTAAAAGCAGAAACATTCAGGAGGTAAGGAAGCATCTGTTGAGAATTAAAATGCTCACGTTTCAAGTGTTAAGACCCCTGATTAAAACTGGAGGCTTTATAGAATTATGAGCACTGGCTTCCTCCAAAATAGATGCTGAATGATGCCAGAGCCATTGTTAATATTAAATTTGAGGTTGATAGATTGCTATCCAATATTTATGGTGAATGTTTTGGTGTATTGAGTTAGTCCATAGATCAGCAACAATTGTTTTGAACAGCTGGAATGTTTTGAAGGAAAAATTAGACCATCGTATGTCATGTTTCTGCTGACTTGACACATGAAGTTCAAGTTGTCTAATAATTAACACTATAAAAATTATATTGTAGACTTCACGCTTCACATGCTCAACCTTCTAAAAAAATGAAATGTGAATCATATTTAGTATTTATGGTTAAACTGACTGAAAGAGTGATTGCCAGCAATCATTGCTTCATCTAGTTTTTTTAAAACATACCTGCATAAATTAGCATTTCACCGGAACACTCTGAGTTTGGTTTCAGTAAATCGACTTGAAATATGCAGTAAGTGTTGCTTTTATACTTCTGCTGTCTTTCTCTGATGGACCCTTGGTAAAGTGTTCAGAAATATATCCAAATTCATTATTGTTTGGACATAATGAATATTTAGATATGGAAAGTTCATGAATTTTATTACAATGGTTTGTGCTGATAGACTCCTGGCGTAATTGTGATTTTACTTCAACAAATAACTCCATCAGTCTTGTGTTCTTATTTTGATTATCTAATTGAGTAACTAAATTATTTAAAAACACGCACGCACGCACGCACGCACACACACACACACACACACACACACACACACACACACACACACACACACACACACACACACACACACACACACACACACACACACACACACACACACACACACACACACACACACATCCATCAGTAGCAAAATCAACTTTTGTTGCCCATAGACTCTTAACTTTTGTTCTGTAGATGGTCAAAAAATGTTGATATGAGTCACACAGCAGAGCATCCAACTTCTAATCAGCTTTGTAGACACAGGATAATTGTGACTGTTGTGGTAAGTGACCGGCATTGATACTGGAGAACTGTGTTCATGGGGAGAGGGGTTAGGCTCTCTTATGCAAAAATGTGAATGAGTTTGTTCTATAACTTTTTCTCCAAGTTTCTCATTGATCACAATAGTTTTTAGAATGTGTCGGGTTAAAGGTAATAATTGTAGTTTTGGTTCAACTGCATATTTTAGGCCATATGGAGATACAGGTATTCTAAATGTATTAACATTATTTACTTTGAACATGCTGGTTTGCATATTTTTATCAAGAATAAAAAGTGGTAATTATCATGACTTAATTTATTGTAGCATAAGTCCTTTGCAGTTAAATTATTTAAATAACATACAAGTACAATATGAAAAGGTAATATTTTCCATGTCTATACATGAATGCAAAGAGAAATTATTTTCCTTGTTTCTTGTTTATTTTTCACAGAAGGAAAAATACCCTGTTGAAAATATGCTTTCATCCAAAACTTCAACGAAATGGCTGGCTTATTTTTAAATAAGCTCTGTTATAAGAAGTAAAATATTACTGATACTAATTTAGTGACATATTTTGTTATCCATGTGCTCAAATGGCCAATGTTCTCATCTCATCGCTCATCATCAAATTCACTTTTGTATTTAAAATATCTCTTTGACCTCTCAAAAGTAGTAACCAAAATAGTTCAAAGCGTTCCAAGTGAATTGATAAAATTAAGTGCCTAGCCAAATTGAAAACTTGAAACCCTGTGTTTATACAGAAGGCTTAAAATGTAAATGAAGACCAAGTTTATTTGACCAATGCTTCTGTAAATAATCTTGGCATAGTTAATGATGTTCGTTTAGAGTTCAGATTTGAGTAATGAATTGCTACTCACTTAATTGTATTGCTTTGATAACCTGGAACAGCACTGACCAGGGAACAAAATTAATGGATTTCATATGGTGATTTGTGTGACATTCTGAATAATGATCTTCAATAGTGACCTGATTTAATAGAACACATTTTATCGAATTTGGAGTGGGAAGTCTTTTCACTGTGATATTATGCAGAGAGGCGACCAGAATGTAGAAAAGCCTAATAGAACTCCGTCATTCATTTCTCATTTTTGTACTTGCAGGTCTTGCTATAGCCAGTGCACTTGTAGATATTTCACAACAAAAGCCAAGTGAGAGCAAAGAGAAGACTTCAGCAGTTAGGAACAGAAAGCAGCTCCCTCCAACACATCAAGGAACTTGTGTATAAAAAAATTAAAACTGCACTTGTTTATTCTTTGAGCTGTTCTCATTTTTGATATGGCTTTGATTTAAAGCCACACAACAGCCTCAGTTTTTCAAGAGGCTGCAAGATAAGAATATTTTAAAAAAAATGTGCCCCGTCATCTTCTATAAGAAGTCAGCAATGGGTCTTACACCGGTGGATAGAGGTCACACTTATCTTCCACGCCGTCAGTTTGATTTATTGCGTTTTCACACCATTAACCGTGTTTGTAAATATGATTGCGGAAATAAAATTAGATATGTTAAATGACCACAGAAATGTTATTTTCATTTTAGCCACATGCTGATGGCAATTGATTGTGTTTGACTATCAATATTTAAGGATGTTAAAGTATTAATGCAAATGTGTTAACAGAATGTTTTTGAAATATGCAGTACTGCAACTTTGGTAAATGTGAAGGGAAGGAAAGAAAGGCATAAATATTAATGCATTTGTTATCGTCCCAGAAATTTCCAATTATCTGCATTCTGAAGAGGTCATGGAATAATACTGTAGTGTGCAGTTTGATTCATGGTTACTTGCATGTTACAGTGTTGGTGAATCAATAATTAGAAATCCATTGTATGTTAATTATTTGAACAAAATATACATCTGCAATTTATGATACTCCTTGATTCTAATTGAATCAAGTGGGCATTTGCATCCAAGAGAAATCCACACATAACCACATTTTCTCAACATTTCTATTAAACAAAGCCTTTTAGTGTATGTTGACCAACAACTGGCTGTAACTGAAGAAAACACAATGCATCCAAGCATGGAAAGCAGATGGTGCAGACACTCTCGGCATTCAACCAACTTTGATGAACATTGATTGGTATGGTAACAAAGAAATGAAGGACATGGGGTGGAAGAAAATGAATTTGTGGTCTTTTTTCAGGTACTGGATGATTTAGATCATTGATTTTATTGCAATAAAATTTTCAGAAGAATATATATTTTCCTTGATTTAGGAAAGTGCTCTAATTTTTTTTCTGTTAAAGTGCAACCCATCTGATAGTTGCCATGAAACACTTGGTTCTGTAAAATATCTATTCTGATTTTAATATTTCAAGGCAGGCAATCTAGTAAAATTATAGGATCAATAATCTTGGACTGCCCCCATTATATAAATAGAAGCTGTTCTTTTCATGAAACATATTTGTGTTGAATTGCACTGAATTGTGGGATTTTAGTTCCAACCTATAATGGATTCACTTTTAAGTCAACACATATTAAGGATTGATTGAAGCTCATTTTTTCATGTCTCATCTTTTGAGCAAGGGGTTCAGTGATTTTGTTTTTTTAACTCATTTCTGTCTTGCCACCCAGTTCATTAATTTGTAAATACCACATCTGTAAATACACATCTGACAACATTAGTCAGGTGATTGCACAAAGATGTATTTTACACTGAAATGTTTAGATTTGTATCATTAAAGAACAGCTCACTGAAGTTCTGTGTTAATCTGGGCCTATGTAAAACAAATTTGAAGTTTCAACATAATAAAAAAAAACTCATGTCATTTTCTTCTTCAGCACTCTTTCCTGTTTCACGGACAAATATTTTACCATTTATTTTCTGATTTTTTTTTCCCAATGTTCATGGCCTGATAGATGGTAAAAGAAACAAACCTGAATGAGTCCATGAAATGACAACATAGAAATTGCTACAAAATGCGGATCAGAGCTTTGTTACACTTTGAAATTTGATTTAATATCGTATCTTGAGCTCATCTCCCACACTGCTAACAGAAAATTGCACATTTCACCCAAAGGGCAAAGCAAATGGATTCTGACCAAGATGTAGTAACTTATTTGTTTAAAGAGTTAGTTCCAATAGAGGAACAATTCAACAGAAGATACTGATAGCAGCCATAATCAAAATCTTTTGCACAAATTGAATCTTTTAATATAGCATGAGGGTGGGTGGGTGGGGGAAAATGTGGCATAAAATTTCCCTCAGAGGATAAAATTGAAGATTTAGATCGAAAGGCAAGGTCAGTCTTCACTGAGAAGTTTCAGCAAGCGAAGATCATCTGAATTCCATGCTCGACAAGTCCTTAATATAATGGAAAGGTTCAATCGTCTACAGATTTGTCATTCACATTTGTACCAGAGATCAACAAGGAAAAATCTTGATTGTGCAAATCTTATCATGATTAATTGAACATGGTTTTTATTGTTGACATTTGCAATTAAAAGTACCTATTGACAAATTTCTAAGGATAATTCCCAATGCAAAAACCTATTTCAATTGCTCTTATTTCAGGCTTCCATCTTTGATGGTAGAGTTGGTAGTTTCACTTTCCTGTCTCATTTCCTTTGTTCTTTTAGACACTGATTTTTTTAAATTCTGTTCATTGGCAGGTCCTCAACTTCCGGCCTTCTTTTCAGTGGTGCTGTAGATGGCATTTCCCTTTTTCATCTACTTTTATAAACCAATGTCTGATAAAAGCTATTTTATGAAGAAAAGAACCATTTTACCAAAAAAAAAACCTGGTTTTAAAATATTGCATCTCTGATTCATCATTTGCAGCACAGTTTACAGCTGTTATGGAGCCAGTGACCTGGCTTCAAATCTGGCACTGTCTGTAAGGAGTTTGTATGTTCTCCCTATGTCTGCATGGGTTTCCGCTGGGTGGTTCAGTTTCCTCCCACCCTTAAAAAGCATACAGTGGTTGTGGGTTAATTGGGTGTAATTGGGCACCACAGGCTGGAAGGGTCATGTTGTCAGTCTAAAAACTTATAGCTAAACCACAGGAGATCCAGTGTTAAATTAATTCTTTTGTGTGTACCCACATTAGAACTTTATTATTAGATGGGTCACTGTGCAGATTTGGAAAGCAATATTCCTTCCACTTGTTGAAACGTTCTTTTGAAATGCATACTTTATTTGGGGTTCATTGAAACATTTTGTAGAGATTGTGGAAATAATGAAAGAATACAATAAAAATTACAAAGAACAAAAGCTAAAATGTTAGCACATTGAAGAATATGTTTCACTATTAATGTAAGGTAAATAATAATCTGTGGTAAAAAATCTTTCTCAGACTAAGAGCTTGACCCAACTGTGTGTTAGAGAACAACATGCAAAGTACTGCTTTCTTACTGGTGCTTGCAAAGGGATTTCTGGATTTTATTTCTAATGCCTCATTTACTAAGAAGCCATTGATAATTTACCCTTTCATTGATGGGATCCCACTGATTTGTAGAACATGGAAAGTTACAATATCTCTCCAGAATATGTCTTGAACTAAGCAGTTAATAGCGTTTAACAATTTTTCTGGTAAAGAAGTTCAACCATATACAATGTCCTTCAGTCGTGGGAAAGTTGCCAACATATTACAGACTAATCCCATCCAGGTCACGCTCACTTCTCTCCCCTTCCATCAGGCAACATTTGAAAGCTTGAACCTCCAGATTCAACCACAGACACTTTCCTGCTCTTACCATACACTTCAATGGGAAATGATGATGCCCTTGCCCTGTTTAACAGAAAATCTCTACCCTGAACTCCATAACACCATTTTCTGCACTCTGACTTAGTGTAACACTACACCCTGCAATTTTTGTTTTATTACTGCACTATCTACTGTACTTAAGTACGGCTTGACTTTCCTGGCTAGCACGCGTGATAAAGCTGTTGCCCAATACATGTGACAATATACAATTACATTTTTAAAAAGTTACATTTATTATCTTTAAGACTTTTTTGAGAGAAAGCTCTTGGGGGGGGGGGGGGGGGGATTTGTGATAAACCAGAGTAGCAGTTACTCTGAGAGATATACACTTTACTGATAATTTTAACATGAAATAATCTTGAAATGAATATTAAACATATTTAGTAATAACCCATATTCTGTTGTTTCATGTACATCAATTTTTGCAACCAGTTAATGTGTATGAATTGCTAAACTTAATTCGATCTCTATAATTATTGCTACATTGTCTAAATTATTAGATCTAAAAATATCAATTTTAAAATCAAATTTGTTCAGATGGGGAAAAAAAGGAAATTCTGTTTCCTTTAAACACTTGGTAGAGTAGAAAACTGAATTTTGTGAAAATTGACGAGAATACAGTGCGTGGGCTTTTTCAGAAGATGGTCAATTTTATATTTCGGCTGCATGTGAATATCAATAACATTTCCAATGTGAAATGGGATCCAAAGGGACCATGCATCAATGTCACTTTCATATGGTGGAGAGAGGCAAGCTAGCCAGAAAGAGGCAAGTGTGGTTAAGAAGCTATCAGATTGTGAGGATAGAATTGCTATTCTTTTATGCAATCTCAACAAATAATGGATAATATTCATGATGTATTCCACTCTGTCCCATAGTCCGTATCATTTATCAAATTGTATTTTCTTTGTGTTCACTAGTTATTTTTAACTCCACAGAGGATCACAGTGAATGATAATATGAGATCGTTGCAAATGTACATTACTTTCAATACTTTTGGGAAAATAATTAATCTCTCCTACAAATTTTAATTCCGTTTTCCAATACAGTACTATGTGGTAGTCACCTGATGTGCATTCACAAAATGTAGCTTTCCCTACTGGACATCTGATGTTTATGTCCTGCCGGCTTTGGAAGTTCTGAGTTGAGAACCACGGTTTCCCTCTAAAATGTACCTCACTGTATCTGATGCATCGTCAGGCTAGCTCTGCAAGTGTACACATTCCTACCTCGTGTAATCTTTTCACCCTGAATGACAGTGCAGGAAACAGGATGATTGTCGCTCGAGATCATATGCTATTTCACCAGTAAAGCTGCCATTTTTCCTCCTCAGCTGCTTACAGAGTATGCATAACACTGAATAGTTTATCAGCCAAGGAGAGAAACTAAATGTAGGCGTGTAGATGATAAGTTGGTGGACAAAAAAGTAAACTGTTACCAATTCCATGGTTGTGTTAACTTCTGAGATTTCTGATTACATTGGATAAATGTAACATAAGAAAGCACTCCTTGAGCATTCTCTGCAATTCAGCCAGGTCATAGCAGATCTGACCATCAATTTCACTCTTCTCTTAGTTTTTCATCAGCCTTTATTCCACAAAGGATTAAATCTGTCTATCTTGGCCTTGAATTTACTCATATTCTTTGCGTTAGAGAATTACAACTAATTAATAACTCTTCTGGAAAAAGAAATGTCTCCTCATTCTCCGCCTAAAACAAGCAACCCCCAATTGAGAAAGCAGGTTTCCCAGTTCTAGATTATCTTATTTAGCATGAGGTTGGACAAATTTTGGGTTCCATGGCTATCTGCATACAGGAATTGAAATCTCCATGATGAAATGTACAATTCTGTCCCTGGAAATGATGAGAGCTTCTAAGCTGCTGCCAAATGCAAAAGATTAATTTTGAAATGTCGACCTTGATCAATTGACTTTTACACCAAGGTTAGCTGTAGCCAATCAGGAGCCAAATTTTGAGGGGGTACTACGCAAGCCCATTACCACGAGCAGATATGCACAAATAATTTGGAAGATAAATAAGTGAATTAATCCTTATTCACTTGAATTCTGAGGCCATATTCTAATGAAGACGTAAATCTCCCATGTATCCCTTCACTTTTTAATACACTTTTTAACTAGAATTATTTTGTGCCATAACTCAATAGACATGTGAGTGTTTGGTGCTGTGGCAAGACCAATGTGAGCATTTGGGGAATGCTGATGTGCATTAAGATCAAATATTCTCTTTAACTAAAAGTTGAATAATATTGTCAAAATTTACTGCAATCTAACACAATTTTTGCATTAAAAACATCATTGCATAATAAATAAAAACAGATCACCTCTCCACTACCTTAAATTAGGCAACTTGTGTTACACCCAACACTGGATGAGCAGAAGCTTCCTACAATAAAATACTGAAGTCATTTTTTTCCACCATGGCACATGCGATAAAGTTGTGTCAACTGAGGTTGTATAACTTTCCCTAATTCGATCTATTCTCTGTATCAATTGACAGTGACTTCCAGATAAACACCTGAGATTTCAAATTCTAATTTTGCTTTTGACTGCCTCTTTGTCCTCGCTCTCCACCCTCTTATCCTACTCTGTCGCCAAGTCCAGAATGAAATATGGTGATTTTCCAATAATATCTTGTGCATCAATGATTCAATTCATTCCACATGGTTCCATAGTTTCAGCCTCTGAGGGCCTAAAGAAGAGAATTTCCTCCTTAAACTCCCCCATCTCTACCTCTTTTTCCACTGAGATCCTTATTAAAGCCTTCCTTTTTAATCAATCTCTACTGGTATAGCCGATGTGCATGGTGCCGAATTATGTTTGATCGTACTTTTTTGAAGTGTTTTGGGACTGTTTGGGACATCAAAGGATTCTAAAACATACTACTTTAAAGTACTAATTAACGCACTAATCCAACAACTACAGTGTAGCTCCGAGCAAGACTGCACATGTAATATAAGCAATGCTGTGGCCTAGATCAAATTCTGAAAATTAACTTATCACAGAACATCTCCTCATGAATTTGCTGACTAATTTGAGCAGTATACCATTAACTACCCATTATATTTTCCAGCAGTATTAGTTTCATTATTCAGTTTCACATCTGTTTAAATGTTCACTGATAAACCAAATACCTCCAAGGTCTGGAACAATTATGCTTATAGAATGTGAATGTCATCTCAGAAGAATGAACTACAAAAGCCTTAATCTGAAAAGTCATCCTTCAATCTTGTGGTAGTGGACACAGCCCAAGACATCACAGGCAAAACCCTTCCCAGCATTAAGAACATCTACAGGGAAACACTGCCGTCAGAGAGCAGCGACAATTAGCAAGGACCCACTCCACCCAGCACATGCTCTGTTCTCTCTGCTACCATCAGGAAAGAGGTAACGGTGCCACAAGACTCGCACCACCAGGTTCAGGAACAGCTGCTACCCTTCCACCATCAGATTCCTCAGCAACCAACTCAATCTGGTACTCGTACTTTTGCACTTTATTGATTTTTTAAAATTCTCTCTGTATTGCACAGTTTGTTTACATTTCTTTATTTACATGTGTACGTTGTGTACAATTTATTCTGCACTACCAATAAGTGGTGATTCTGCCTCGCCTGCAGGAGAAAGAATCTCGGTTGTATGTGATGTCATGTATGTACTCTGACAATAAATCTGAATCTGCGTGCAACATGATCCGTAAAATCATTCTCCATGAGGTGTCAGTTCTTCTGGTGACAAGAAGAAGGAATGCATGAAAATAATATCACACGACACTACTAATGCTAATTGGGGTAATTAATGCTCTAATTTTTTTTAATAGAAGACAAAAACGACAATTACTGACAGCGATATCATCAAGGAAAACTGTGCTGAATACTTTAACATTCCATTTTTTAAATCAATTCTTGTAAAGTATAAATGATGTGAATGGACTGATATGAGGGTGATTCAAAATTTGCTCCCTTGAGATGTTTTCAAAGAACCAATCTGACAATGTTTGAACCTAACAACAATGTACTGCCAAAGCAATAGAATCATCTTTTGTGTCTGTCTTGATTTAATGATGTTTGGCTTTAAATATTCACTCCAGAGACTGAAGCTCCTTAATGCAGGGCTGTCCTTACTGCAGTAGTGAGATGCTCCTATATGGCCGAAAGTACAACAATGCAGAAGAGACATTAAATTCTGAGAGCATAAGAATTAAGAGCAAGACTAGGTTACATGGCCCTTCAAGCCGTCTGCACCATTCAATAAGATCACTGCTGATCTGGTTTAGCTCTTGGCTCCACTTTCATGTCTGTTCCCATAACTCCTGATTCCCTGTGGAACTAAAATCTGTCAGCCTTGAATATTTTCAATAATTCAACCTTCACAACTCTCTTCAGCAGGGAACATCCAATGATTCATAACCCTCTGAGAGCAGAAATTCATCTTCATTCCTGTCTTAAGTGGGTGACTATAAAGGACACATGGCTTGTAATGGATAAGATTTGGGGTGGAAACAAGGCTCCAAAGCACTTTTTAAAAAAACCCAGCATGGCCAGCTTTTAAGTAGTTATTTTCATAATTGCTGGTTGTGGAACTTTACGGAAATTGCCTGCTGTGTTTGCCTATGTTAACATAATGAGTGACTACTTCACGAGTACTTCATCGGCTGTGAAGGACATTGTGATATCTCTAATCATGGGAGACACTACATAATGTAATTTTGTTACTGTTCAAAGTAAACTTGGTGGAGATTCCAGCTATTTCACTTTCTGGCCTTCATGTTTTAATGAATGAACTATTGGTAGGTCAATTAGTTGTTTGGATATGCCTTTAAATAATCCCATTGAATAAATTTACTCTGTACTGAACCTTCAGTTGTTTGCAAAAAAAAAAGCCTATCTGATCTCTAACATAGTCAATAAATTCAGGTTTCTTTAATAACATTTCATTAAATCTCCAATGGTAAGTAGTTTCTGCCAATACATGAACTTAGTAATAACAAATGATCAGACAAAATCCTACTCTTATATTCAGCTTGAGTAATTCTACCTTGCAATTGTGCCAATACCAAAAATAAATCAATTCTAGAAAATGAATCATGATGGCCAGAATAGAATGAAAAATCATTTTCAGTTGGATTCATCTGCCTCCATATTTCCACTAAATTTAAGTCTCTCATCAACTCAGTTATTCTTTTAGCCATTTTAGTTTTTTTCACAGTTTTTGGAGATTTATCCAATAATGGATCCAAACAGCAATTGAAGTCCCCTCCTACCAAAATATTCTCATTCAATTGATTCAGATTCAAAAATGTATCGTAACAAATTCTACATCATTTTTATTTGGTGCATACACATTCATCAGGGTCCAGGCTTCTGAAAATATTTGAATTAACCTTCAACACTCTACCTGCATTGGCAGAAAAAGACTCCAAAATAAAAGGCACTTTTTTATGTATCAAAATTTCTACCCTTCTAGCCTAAGAATTAAAAGATGATGCTATCATATGACTGAGCCAATCCTGTTTCAGCTTCAAGTGTCCTTTCTTGGTCAAACGAGTCTCTTACAAAAATGCAATATCCACCTTCATCTTCTTAATATAGTCATTTTATCGGATGATTAAGCCCTTTTACATTAAATGTCGCAAAATTCAAATTATTCATTGTTCCCATTAACGTGGCACCTGGCACAGCTAACCCTTACACAAATTAAAAGCTCCTAAAAGAAATTCTGAAACTACTACATATATATATTAAAAAAAGGTTTTAAAAAATTTTAAAAAACATTTTATTAAAAACCCCCTTCCAAAAATTAAAAAAAACTCACCTTAGTGGTACCCCCCTCTATGGACTGGGTTTGGCCTAAACTACTAGTGGCAGACAACTTCAGAAGTTTTAGAGTCATCCACCCCCCCCCCACCCGCCAGCCGATCATCAAAAATAAATTTAGACATTCAGCCCACAGACTCCATACCACCAATAGCTTGATCTTCTCCTTCAATCTTGATCAATCGCTGTACTTCCAGAACCTTCTTTCCATTCCCATTCCCGTTCTTCTTCAGAAATACCCGCAACTTCGACTGTTTCTGCAACTCAGATGTTGGGGAAAGGTGACCTATGTATGTATTGGAGTAACCAAACATGAACACCCAAGGATAGAATGGTGCTGATACCAAATTAGACCCAAAAAGAAAAGTGTATTGGGGTTGATAAATCTTTCCTATTCACCAAGGCAGGCAGGAAACAACAAACCATCCCGTGAGATAAAAACCTGAGTTCAACTTTGTCAAACAAAAATATCACAACTAGCTAGAAAACACACAGCCATAAAATGATTGGAGCAATAGTGTGATTAGTGTTAGGGACAGGGTTTGTTTTGGAACTGAAATTGGAACATCAATATTTATGATACTTCAAAGTTATTTTGAATCCCTCTGAGTTTTGTATTTACTCCATTATCAAATAGAACAGCAGAGGCAAGTTAATCAGTTGCATGTTAATCACACTCAAATGTTTAACATTGTAAATAGCTTGTTTTCAAGAAGCAGAAAATAGCACCAGAACCATATTCTCGACAGAGAAACAGAGATTTCTAAACCTACTTTAAATATTCAGAGTGGCCATGCAGATCTTTATCCTATTACTATTTATGGTAGAGGAAAAGGCTTTACTGGCAATGTTGTCACTCAGGTTCATAAGACAATTTCTACTGGTAAAGCATAATTCTATAATTATCTAATAACTATCAGCGAACATGGTAAGACAGTACAACAAGGAAATGAACCAACAAATACTTATCCAACACAGAATTCTTTTGCATGGAAGCAATTATTCCAATTGTTACTTTCCCTGGTAGATTGGCAGTTAATTACTGGGATAAAGTGCCAGAGTGAATGGGGCTTGTTTCGAAGTGGAGGAATGCAGTTTTGCACTGGAGAAACCTGCCATGGCAAAAGAACAAAATATAGCAATACACCTTTTAATGACTTTGATTGATTTACAAAGTTATTGTTTTCTGGGAAGATGGAATTTAATCAAAGAACTATTATGAATCAAACACTTGGCTCATAACTATACCTGTATTTCCTGTAAATTCATACCGTTGTGAGAATTTTTTTTAAACTATTTTAAATCAGAAGTGGCAAGTGAGATTTGGTTTTAATTTCATGACTTTTGGATCTAAAAATGGCGAATGGATAAAACCATTAATGGATAAATTATTGTATAAACCATATTCTAAATGTGATTTTTAAAAATCTTGTTTTTTTAAAGATCCTCTCTATTTTAGGTTGCTATTTGGAAGGCTCCAGAAATTGAAAAAAGGAGTCAAATTAGGTTGGATAATAAGCCCAAACTAGTATCGCTGAGAATTTGAACAGACATTCCCAGTTGGGAGCGGGATTTACATTCTGATGTCAACCTAATAATTAATTTAAGGTTCAAATTACAAGTGGAAATTGGTCCCATAGGATGACTGGCTTTACTGCAGGGATCGTGTATGGCTGGCAAAGAGGTGAGAGGAAAACTTACCACTTGCCCATGTAGCCCCTCCTACTCTTCTAACGATGACCGTGGTCCTATTGCCTCAACACTGTGACATCCACATTGCACAGAGGTGAGTGGTGGCTCTCTCTCATAATTTGATCTACTCTGGTCCAGAATAATTCTCTCATTTCTGATTAAAGGAAGAGCCAGCAAATCAAACCATCTATTTGGGTTCTAAGCTTGAACAGATACATATGATAAATAATCCTCTTTGTTTCTCTCTTTCTTTCTGCTGTAATGGACCCTTGTAAAATACAATTTTTTTCTATTCCTTCAAGTCTTTAAAATGCCCAAGTACACATTTCATTCTCTGACACCCTCATGTTTGCTAACCTTTATGTGTGAGCATTATGCATCAGCAGATGTGACCTTTGCAAGGCTATTCGAGATGCCAAGAAGCAGCACCAAAGCAAGCTTGAACCTCATGGATGCCCAACCATGGTGCCAAGCCATGCATGTTATCACGGGCTACAAAGCAAAGGCGGGCAGAATAGCGAGCAACAATGTATCCCTCCCTGACGAGCTCAAGAAGACCCAAGTTTACTTCAAACAGGAGCGAGTGGACCCAACCACAACAACTTCATGTGACCCTACGCCCAAGGTCACTGCAGTGGAAGTCAGATTGGCCTTCCAAGAATGAACACATGGAAAGCCCCGATGGAATCCCTCGATGTGTCCTGAGAACTTGCCCGATGTATTTAGAGATGCCTTTAACCTCTCACTGCAAAGGGTGAAGTTCTTATCTGATTTGGGAAGGCCACTGCCATCCCGATACTGAAGAAAAAAATAATAACAGACCTTAATGATAACTACTCAGTGGCTCTGACATCGTCTGTCGAAGTGCTTTGAGAGGCTGGTCATGGCTTCCATTATCTCTAGCCTCCCAGCCAAACTTAATCAACTACAATTCACCTACTGATGCAGACCCCAGCTCTCTAGCTCTCCAATTAGGATCTGGACCACAAGGATGCCTATATCAGATAAGATTCATTGACTAAATCTCTGCCTTGAACACCATCGCCCCATACAAACTTATTCCCAAACTCTGATGCCTCAGACTCAGCAATTTGATCCTCAACTTCTTCTCTAAAAGAATGCAGGCAGTGAGGATTGGTGAGTTCACCTCCTCCATGGTCACCCTCAACCCTTGTGCTTCTCAAGGCCAATGTACTCAGAACACTACTGTACTCCCAATCAGTGCTCCATCTCTCTCTGCTTGGAAAAGGCAACCAACATCCTGAAAAAGCCATCACATCCTACATACATTTTCTTTTCCCTCCTCCCATCAGGGACAAGGCTTAAGAACATGGAAGCACACACCAACAGGCATAAAGATAGTTTTTTCCTGCAGTCATCAGGATCCTGAATGAACCCCTTAAAAGTGCTCTCATGCTGCGCTTGCTTGATGCTAATTGATCTTCCTTTTCATTGAAATCCTATACTGCACTTTGTAATTATGCTTTGTACATGATTGTATGTAACACAGGGTATAACACCTTGGTTTCTTTGCAGAAGAACCCTTCTCACCTTACTTGATATTTTGTGATAAGCAAACAAATTTTGTGCGGGCTGGATCTTAATCAATCATGATGCAGAATACAGAAATGAGATAGAGGGTCTTATGGTATTCCAAGGGGTAAATTCCTCCAATGTCCAACCATGTCAACATGATGGTCAAGAAAGCACACCAGTGCCTCTAGCTCAGCAGGAACCTGAGGATATTTGGCCTGTCCCTGGCATCCCTCAACAACTAGAATCAAGGTGAAGACAGTTGAATGAAATCTTGTGCCAAACTCTTTTCTGACTCCTCTTATGGATTGTAAAGATCATCTAGAATTGTTCGGATGACGAGGAATAGATTTTTTCTAGTTAACTTGACTGTTAATGATCTGTCAATTTAAAGAGATGATCAGATTATAATTGGGGGAATATACTGGCTGACCACGTTCCTACATTACAGCATTGTAAAACTTATTTCACCGGCTGCAAATTCCCTGGTAATGTTTTCAATGCGATGTGTAAATGTCTGTGTAGCATCTAATTTTTCTTTTTTTAACTCTGGTGTTCTGTTTCCAGGTTATGGCATGTTCTATTTATCCTCTGTCTTTATGTGCAATATGTATTATGATTGCATTTTGAGAAGAAGGAAGTCATGGTGAGGTTGTGTTCAGCTACAAAGCAAAAATTCCGCTCCCAGTAATTTCTCACAGCATTGTTGATGTGCCGGTGCTAATTAAAGTAAGAACAGAATTCAATTGTAACTTGCAGAATGCCAGGGGAGCTGCTCTGAAATGTAAAAGGATATCAGAATTGTTCGAACTTAAAAAACCAAAGGGCTTTTCCTGATCCTGAGATGACTTGAGATTCCAGCACATATCTTCTTTATAAAATTCGGTATACCTGCAGCGAAATTACCATGTGTATTAATCTTACATTTCCAAATAATCATATTAGCCATATTTTACACTTGGATGCACACACAATTCTCCTCCCGCTGACCTTAATGTGGTAAATTATGCATGAATTTATCTCCAAATTCTGTCCAACTGTGATCCCTCAAGGAGAATTCACATTCTAGTTTATTAAGCAAGTTTTCTATCTCAATGTAAGCCAAGTTCAGAGTTCAAAAGTTGTATTGTAGTGAATTCCATTTGAGAGGCTGCATGTATTGTCCAGAGAATGTCTCTGCAGACAGACTGTCTGATTGCTCTAAAGTAATCTTAAGGCGTATCTTTTGATTACACAAGCAGAGATTGAGGAAATAATTTTGCATTTGCAATTTAGTGGACAAAATGCCTTGTACGAAGCACTCTGCGGAATATCTTTTCCCTTCTTCTAAATTAACAAGAAATAAGGAAGGATTGTAATTGATTATGAGGTTAAGGGATGAAGGAGGCCATTCCAGGAAATTTTATTTTCACATGCACAAAACTGTAAAATTTACATTTGATCGGCTTCTTTTATTTAACATCAGGCAAACCATTGCATGATTTTGATTAGAAATAAAAACAAAACTGAGGTTCCCAGAAATCAGAAATAATGGAATACACAGTGTCCTCCATAATGTTTGGGACAAAGACACTTTTTTCCCTTATTTGTCCCTGAGCTCCGCAGTTTTAAATTTGTAATCAAACAATTCACATGTAATTAAAGTGCATATTCCACATTTTATTCAAGGTTATTTATATACATTTTGGTTTGGGCATGAAGAAATTACAGCACTTTTTATACATAGTCCCTTCATTTCAGGGCATAATAATGTATGATGCATTTGGCTTCACAGGTGTTTGTGAGTACTCAGGTATCTTTCATTACTTTATTGGTGCAGATATAAGAGAGCTATGTTTGCTTCTAAGCTTTTGACCACCTTTGGAGTCTATAGTTGCCATTTTTCACCATGAGGACCAGAGTTGTGCCCAATGAAAACCAAAGAAGCCATTACGAAGCTGAAAAACAAGA
The DNA here is from genome assembly GCF_036971445.1 of Narcine bancroftii. NCBI lineage: Eukaryota > Metazoa > Chordata > Chondrichthyes > Torpediniformes > Narcinidae > Narcine > Narcine bancroftii. The sequence continues at coordinate 16,192,941 of NC_091478.1, forward strand.
ATGAGACAGGAAGAGACGTCACCCAAAATTTAGGATTACCAAAATCAACTGTTTGGAACATTATTAAGAAAAAAAAGAACATGTTGGTGAGTTTAGTCATTGGAAATGGACTAGTATTCCTAGGAAGATCTCCACTGATGATGACAGAAAAGCTCTTCAGGTGTGGATATATCAATGACTTCATGAACAGAAATACAGAGGCTAAACTGCAAGATGAAAACCAAGACAAAAGTATTAAGCTTTGGATTCTAGGCTGTTTCTTTGCACCTCCACTCTTTTCTCGAGCCATCAGTCTGATACAGGTGAATCTTGGTCTCATCTGTCCACAAGATCTTTTTTTCCAGAATTCTGCAGGCTCTTTTAAATGCTTTTGGCAAACTGTAATCTGCCATCCTTTCTGTGACTAAATAATGCTTTGGACAGTCGTCATTGACGCATCCACACTTGCCTCCTGAAGAGTGCATTTCATCTGTCGAACAGGCGTTTGGGGATTTCTGGAATGTGCTCTTTAATTGCATGTGAATTGTTTGACTACAAATTTTACAAGGACAAATAAAGGAAAAAAATTGTCTTTGTCCCAAACATTATGAAGGGAACGTTATTGTGAATGCACAGAAAATCCTACAGTAAATTCAGAAAAGAGAAACACTAAAACTGCAGATGCTGGAATCCTAAATAAAAATGAGATCCTGGAGGGCCTGAGCCTCGATAAAAGGGCTTCAACCCAAAATGTTGGCTGACCATTTCTACCCATGGATGTTGCTTGACCTGCTATCTCTCCAGCTTTTCATAAGTATGCTTCAGCTTTTAAGCTACATAAATGGCTCCAGGGGGAGAAATTAAATGGACAGAATGCAGATCCTTTTTGGATGCTACTTTGATTGTAGGGAGCAACTGTAGGAAATACATTCAGGGTAATTCTTCAGTTTTAGATATGGCTCTATAAAATAATAATTCTAGGCTGCTGGTCCAGCACAGAACAGCTGTGATGGACATGGTCTCTCAGATGAGAAGGTAGAGCAAGTTCCCATCTGCTCCTTGTAACATTCCCATAGAAGAGCAAGGGGACGGTACCAGTCCCTCACTCAAAAATGTTAAAGCATCAGTGGTCGAAGAGTAAACTTGCATGTCACTTGACTGAAGCAGTCCCTATATTGCGTCAACACTTCATTGTTCTGTGATGAAAACATGAAAAGCTGGAAGCACTCATCAAAACAAGCCGCGTCTGTGAAAAGAGAAACCTTTCAGGTCCAAGAGAAAATTCAGATGGATGGTCTTAGGCCTGAAGTGTTAACTTTATTTCTCTTTCCTGACTTGCCGACTTATTTGCAAGTGCTTTCTGTTTTTATGTCAAATATCCAGCATTTGAAATTTCATTTCATTTCTTTGGAATGCCTTGAAAGATAATTATCAATGCAAGGCTATTTTGAATTCAGAGTTAAGAATCTGATTAAGTTGATTATTTTACTTGTTGGATTTTTAAAACAATAAATACAACAAACCCAATTAAAAATACATTAAAACTCTTAATTCTACTTTTGGAAAATAAGATGACATTTTTATTGATATCTGCCTCATATTTAGTCTCGTCAAAATGCCTTTTGATGTCTTATGGATAGTTTAAAAGATTTTTCCCTTGACTTATGAAAAATGACTTCCCCGCCCCATCCCCTTGGGAATCGCAGCAATGTGAGGATGTTGGTTTGTCTTGGAGCAGGTTCATGGTCCAGGTTATGATGAAGCATGGCTCAAACTCCATCCACAAGTTTGAAGGTGACACTGCTGTTGTAGGCCAGATCTCAAACAATAATGAGATGGAGTATAGGATGGAGACAGGGAGTTTGGAGGCATGGTGTCAGAATAATAACATCTCTTTCAATATTAGAAAACAAAATAGCTGTCACTAACTTCAGAAAATTCTCGTCCCTATTTATATATCAACAGTGCTGAGGTGGAGATGGAAGAGAACTCCAAGTCCTTAGGAGTAACTATCAGCCTTAACTTATCCTGATCCAACTATGTTGATACTGTGACAAAGGAAGTTCACCAACAACTCAACTTCCTCAGACGCTTGAGTCATCTGGTGGTATGTCTAGATGAAAATAAACCTGACTTGAAATTCTACAAGGATTCTTATCAATTTTCACAGATTTTCCATGGAAAATATCCATTCTGGATGTATCGCAGCGTGGTACAAGAACTGCTGTGCCCAAGGCCGTACAAGCAGCAAGACGGGGGTAGCGGTTAGTGCAAATGTACAGTGCCAGCAATCAGGATTGGACCGGGTTTTGAATCCCGCGCTGTCTGTAAGGAGTTTGTACGTTCTCCCTTGTCTGCGTGGGTTTTCTCCGGGGGCTCTGGTTTCCTCCCATCGTTCAAAATGTACAAGGGGTGCAGGTTAATGGGGTGTAAGTTGGATAGTACGGACTCATGGGCCGAAATAGCCTGTTACAATGCTGTATGTCTAAATTTAAACTTAAGCCTGCAGAGAGTTGCGAACACAGTTCAGTCCATCATGCAAATTAAACTTCCCTCTATTAAGTCCATCAATACCTTCTGCAGTCTTGGGAAAGCTGTCAAAATATTAAACAACTCACCCCGCTCTGATCACACTCTGCCGCCTCCTTTTCTGATCAATCTTCAAAGTTTAAAGTTCATATTTACTGTCAGAGTACATATATGACATCACTTACAAGCCCGAGATTTTTTTTTTCCTGTGGGCGAGGCAAAATTGCCATTTATTAGTAGTGTCTGCCTGTCCCGCATCGGACTTGTCAGCCACAAACGAGCCTGCAGCTGACGTGGACTTTTACCCCCCTCCATAAATCTTCGTCCGCGAAGCCAAGCCAAAGAAAGAAAAAAACTGCACTCAAAAAGCAACGTATACATGTAAACAAATAAAGAAATATAAACAAACTGACTGCCATACAGAGAGAAAAAAATCAATAAAGTGGAAAAGTAGCAGTCCTTAAATGAGTCTCTGATTGAGTTTGCTGTTGAGGAGTCTGATGGTGGAGGGGGAGCAGCTGTTTCTGAACCTGGTGGTGTGAGTCTTGTGACACCTAAACCTCTTTCCTGATGGCAGCAATGAGAATAGTGTGCGTGTTGGGTGGGGTGGATCCTTGATGATCGCTGCTGCTCTTAGACAGCAGCGTTCCCTGTACATGTCCTCAATGATGGAGAGTGTCTTACCTGTGATGTCCTGGCTGAGTCCACTTTCTTTTGCAGGGCTTTCCGCTCGGGTCTATTGGTGTCACCATACCAGACCGTGATGCAGCCGGTCACGTATCTGTAGAAATTTGCCAGGGTTTCGGATGTCATACCAAACCTCCTCAAACTCCTGAGGAAGTAGAGGCGCAGATGTGCTTACTTCGCAATGTTATTTGTGTGTTGGGTCCAGGAAAGATCCTCCGAGATAGTGACTCTCCCCATTGATCAGAGATAACGTGTGCTTGAAAACATGAATCTCCAGATTCAAGTAGAGTTTTTTTTCCTTAGGTTAATCAAACTCTTAATTGGACCTCTTACTGATAAAATATGGTGGTTTTGCACTGTTTTAACTGTACTTTCCTCTCTACCCTGCACTTTTAATGATGTTGTAACACTGCATCATGCATTTTTTTTTGTTGTGGTACAATCTGTTATACTTAAGTATGGGTAATTCAGTGAATTGGAGATAAAAAGTAATGATATTTGATTGCCATTTACGTATGTACATGGACCAATGTACAATAAGTACAATGTACACAGGGATTGAGAGAGAGAGAGAGAGAGAGAGAGAGAGAGAGAGAGGGGTCAGCAGGAAGAGGAAATGTGTTTCTGGGACTGGTTCATATTCTGTGGGGAGGCGGTTCTAGTTTTTGGCATTCCATTGCTAATCCTGCTCTTCCAATAAAGGATAAGAGAAGGAAACAGAATTTCATTCAGAGTAGCTTTGGCAAGTGGCACAGCCAGTATACAAGGCAACCAGTCAGTTAAACGGCTTCTCACCGATCAATACGACTTAGTGCCGGCATTACCAATGGCATCTTTCTCTTAAAAGCTGGCAGTTAATCCTACACACAGCTTGTTGGAAGGGATGGGGCACATAATGAGAATATTGTAAATGCCTCCTCTCCAGATGCTGAAATTATGCTGAGTGAGTTGGAAGTGGCACAGGAGGGATATTTTATATTGATTCCCTGAGATCCTCCAGCCCAGGGATTAGGAGTATTCTTTGGTATTAGAGCAGAGTGGATGGCATTGTTTTCCTTTGGTCCGCGGCTCAGGAGTTAAAGGAAAGTATTTCCTACCTTTCCGGCTTAGGATGAAGACTGCTGAACTTCAGTTTTTTTGTTAGGTTTCTTGTGTTCTATGGGAGCAATTAAAGAGAAAAGAAATCAATGCCTGGATCCTGATATGCAACACTATGTTGCAATGCTTTCCTTTTTGCAAAAGTATAATTCTCAGCGAAAACTTAGAGGCGAGGCTTTGAAAGGGAAGTTGTAAGGTGTACCTTCCAAATGTAGTTACTTGAAAAACAGTCACATAATGGGAATGATTAACTTGACAGATGTTGATAAACTACTTTCCCTTCTTTCCTTGGAGCCATTTCCTTTACTTTCAGTGTACAGCTTGCTTTGTCGTAAATCAGGGGGGGGGGGGGTGGTGGGATCCAGAAGATGCACTTAATGGCATATTTAAACTGCTGCTCTAATTTTTGAACCTGTGCAGTCTTTTGCATTGGACATCCCAGTGCAACGCACAAAAGGAAGTCCAACAAAAACGCACACAAAGCGGAAAAAAAAACTCTGAGATGGGAACAGGGCACTTAAGCTAAGCCAGAGCACAAAGGGCAGTGTGAAATGGAAAATATTAGATGTTCAGAGAAATTACCATCAGCATGTACCTAGTTTGCCTAGGCACAGAGAAGACCATTAAAAAAGAATGCTGGGTCAGGGCATAAATCTGAAAGGATTTTGCCCAATTTTCTCCCACTCTTTGATCCTTTGAAGTGTGGTCGTTGAAGAGTTGAAATCAAATCCCCTCAAGCTGTTGGAAAACACAGACAAACCTCTGTCAGCAGGAGAAGAGACATATAGGGACTAATGTTGCTTGCTCACACTGCCAATGAGACCCCACGTGCCTTGCCTTGGAATTAGGAAAAATAGAGCTCTCTCAGAGTGATGCAGTTCTGTACCATCAAGAAGGAGGCACAGGAGCATCAAAAACAATATCAGAATTCCAAGGCTTCTTCTTGCGGACTGTGAGATTAATGAACGGCGATATCCTGTAACCGAGTAAAACATCCCAAAGTATTTATATACATTTATTTTAAATTATACTTTCTGTATAATGTGTGATGATTATGTACTGTGTATACCATGTGTACACCGTGGTCTGGAGAAGCTCTGGTGTTCGTGGGATTGTATATGTAGAATTTGATTATGATAAACTTGAATTTGAACTTAAGTGCAAAGAGACAGATATATAAAAAAACCCACATTTATATCAATAGTTTTCAAATCAATTCTGTGGTCTTTATTTCAAGAACTTATGATTGTTACAATGTTGATTCTAATAAATCCAGGAGGAATAGAGGGATATAACTACAGAAATGAACAAACGTTCAGGAAGAGGTGAGTCAACCTGTCATTGTTGTGCTGGCTGTTAAAAAAAAATACTCTCCAGTCTAATCCCAACCTTTGGTGGATCCCTTGCATGTTAAGGGACTTCAAGAATTTATCCAACCACCCTTTGTGGCTGAAAGTATATATAAGCTCCCTGCCATCATTTGGGTGAAAATAAACCTCTGTAGTTCCTTCTGTTCCTTTCAACAATTTCCTTAGATGCACATTTCCTATTTCCAGACTCCTCTGTTCAACAAAATAGGCTGTTCCAATTCATCCATAGAATTGATGAGATGGAAGGAAATCTGGATAACTTGTTTCTACACTGTAATTACTGAGGCACACATATGAAAGGGGAAGTATCTCAACTTTACAATGCATATTTTTATAACTTTCAGTTCATGAAGAAAATGATAACCCATGAATCGTTATTTGTCTACAATGGTGGAATTGCTCAATCCGATAAACTTTAGAAAATGATTAAAATATTCAGTTGGTTAGGCAGCATTTGAGATGATAGTTTCACAGTAAGCTTTCAAGTCATTTAACTTTCAACAGATTTGATGTGAGAGGGAAGAAGGCAGTCTGGCATCTGGGGGAATGTGCAAGGGCAGCTGGCGATCGAGAGGGCATGACAATCCAGCGTGAACATGGGCCCAGGCCATGTCAGACCCTTGGTTTTTAAATACTTACCAATATGCAATAGGAGTACGATGTATAAATGACCATGGTGTGTAAATCCTAAATCTGCTGTTTTCTTCACCCCATTTAAAAAAAAATCCGATCAGACAGACCCAAACACCAGATTTTAAGATGAATCTTTTGCACCTTCTTCAGCATTTCTACCTCATTCATGTGAATTCTTAATTGTGCTTTAATTCAAGTTTAAAGAAACATCTTTGCTTTTTTGCATCATTCCTCCAGAAGTCAGTGTTTCATTGTTTTTACATGATCATGTTAATTCAGCACAACCTGAGAGACTTCCCACATCCCAGAATGTATAGCACTAATCTCCAATTCACTGTCCATGTCCAATGTTGAATCAAAATCTTGATTTATAGGTGAAGAATCTAACCAAAACATGCATTCATATGGGATTTTTAGTATTGTTCATCATCCAAGTGGATTGTCAAGGAGCAGAAAAATGGTGCTTGAGGGAGATCAGGCATTATCTTGAGTAAGGACAGAACAGGCATAATTGTTTGCTCCAGTTATTATTGCTTAATTTCTTATGTTCTTTTGAAAGTTGATTGATCTGACCCTCATGGGTTGAAGGGCCAGTTCTTGTGCTGAACTGAAACTTTACCATTCTCCAAAGATGCTGTCTAATGTGTTAAATAATTTTTGCAATTCCTGTTTTTTTATTAATTCTCAATGTCCACAGTATTTTAAGTTTGCTCACCAGTCAGTGAGAAGCCAAAAGCAGATTGGGCAATTGGTTTGTGGGGAACCCATATTTAGACCCAAGGGATGACTTTGAGCTTCCTTTTGCTTCCTACTCTGCGTTATTTCAAGATTTAAGATTCTTTTTATCGTCATGTAATAAAGCATAAAATGTAATATAACACCAAGTTTCCTTTAGTCTGCTGTAAGGCAGACAAAGAGTCGTGATTAGTATTGCCCAGAGCCCCTTACAGCACGAGAAAGAGAAGCCTGTGTAGGTTCTTCAGCCACTAAAAGTCTAACTGGTCCCGCAGGGTTTCCTCCTATGCTTTTCCTTCTCAACGTGGGTGTTTTTTCCCCCATTTTTTGTACCCTGCACCTATCCGATTCCCCCCCCACCCCCGAGTCTTCAACCCATCAAGGCTGCTGCCTGGTCAGATGATGCTATCTTGGGCACAGACCCGCGGATGTAGGATTTTAAATAAAAGCACCGGCGGTTCCTTTAAGAGGCCAGTCAAAGCCTGAATGGATCCATTGGGGTTGGAATGTGTGGCTGGACCCTGTGGAGCAGCGCTGTGTCTCCTCTCCTTGTTCGCCCTGAGTCCACACCAGCAGAGATGAGTTCCAGTAGCACTGGTACTGCTGTCATATTTTTCCTGAAAACTTCAATTTCAGAGTAAGGAACTCAATCATTTAAGAAATTCAATAATATTTATTAAATTTTCAACTTGCTTTCTTTGTCTAGATCAGAATTGGTCACCCACACTTTGAAATTGCCTCCATTTTCCCCTCTCCTTTGGCACAATTTGAGCTGACAACTATGTCCTGTAGCTCTTGTTTTTTTTGCAATTCCTTTGTATATGTTCTTACTCTCTAGCAGTTCTCATTTCATAGATTTCATGTTCTTTGATTCAAATTCATCTCTTTCAACAGCCCCCATTAATCCATTGAACAGATAACCTTATTTGCCTCTTATCCCCATGGCAGGCCTGGCTTCACACTATCACAAATATTCCCTTTGTTTTATCAATCCCACCCCTACCCTCTCTGCAACTTAAAACCAATGTATTTTGCCTGCTCTTTATGTTTATGTCTAACTGCATTTTCAAAGCATAATGTTATATAAAGATATTCAGATAGATTTAGAATTATCAATTTAAATTTAATTTTAAAAATTTATTTAGACATACAGGCCCTTTTGGCCCCCGAGCCCTTGCCACCCAAATACACCCAATTGAACTACAACTCCTGGTGCAATTTGAACGGTGAGCGGAAACTGGAGCCCCTGGGGAAAAACCAAGCAGACCCAGGGAGAAGGTTCAAACCCCTTACAGAGAGTGTTTCAAACCCCAGCCCTGATCGCTGGTGCTGTAAAGGCATTGTGCTAACTGTCCCACCCTGACAGATTAGGTCTGACAATTGTACCAAACCTGAAAGATGATGCATTAACGGGATACCTGTCTACTTGCCTTGTTGGAAAAAAAAATCATGTTAAATCAATATTCTTCAGTAGGAACAGTGCACTTCACTACCTTAGATCTGCCTCAAGCTACGACGTGTTATGGGAGCTTACTGCCCTCTGAAATAGTCCCTAGCTAATCAGTCTCCATGTGTGCGAGACCTGTCTATATATAAGCTTTCAGCGCTTGCAGAAGTGGAGCCACATCATTCCTTTCAGTTTACCACTCCAGAGACCTGAGCATATGTAGGATATTGCCCTGGTCAGCAAGCACTGACAGGTATAAATTTTAGCTGACCGTTCAATACAGTAATGAGGGGAGTAATACGCGGTCTTTTAGATGTGTTGCTGAGTTGAAACCCCATCTGTTTGCCCAGATGAAGATAAAGACTTGTTTTGTTTTGATGATGAGATCATAGGTTTTACTCTAATATTTTTGAGTTAATCTCTATCCCTCAAAAGCACAAAAATAGCCAATTAGGTATTTTCTGTTTGTGGGTCCTGTTATGTACACCTTTGTTGTAATGTTTCCAGAACTGCATGAGCACATAACAAGCTGTACACTGCTCCCTAAGGTATGTATGGCTATGTTCTTTTTTTTTTAACCTGGTGTCTACATTGTCCAGCTTTGATGTCAATTGTAGCCCATGTCCCATCTTTTCTCCACTTTGTCCCTTTGTCAGCGATAGATGACGATAAATATCAGGTCCACCCCATTGTCTCCATTGCATTTTGGAACAACAGAAAGAAAGATATTTTAATGAGTCATTGCTGGATTTCCTTCCATACCGATACATGACTGCACCAGGGTCTAAAATGAAAGGAGGCATTGTACTGTCAAAATGTATTTGATAAACCTTTGTTGAAGTTATCCTTTGATATGCTTTATATTAGAAGCAACAAACTTCCTTTTCTATATAGCACTTTTCAAGTCCTCGGGATATGTCAAGGCCCTTCAACACACCGTGCAATACTGTTGTAATGGAAAGAAGCAGGGTCAGTAATTCACATAGAATAAGGTGTCACAAACAAGAAGATAAAAATGGCTAAATAATCTCTCTCAGGCTGTGTTAGTTTGCCAATGAACGCTGACTTGGACAATATCCCCTGATTGCTTTGAAAGGTGAAACAGGGATTGTGAAGTCTATCTGTAAAAACAGATAACCTTGGTTAAACATATCAATCATGGAAACTGACAACACAGAAATGGGGGCTTTCGACCCACCTTATCCATGCCAACCTTGATGCCCTTCAACACTAATCCCAGTTGCCCGCATTAGACCCTGTACAGTGGAGGGCCATTCCAAACTGACAGGTGCATTGAACGCCATTAAAACCCATGCCTGCTGCACATTAAGGTGCTGTCAAAACACAGGAGAGACACTTACAATTAAACACATTTTAAATAAAATAAATAAATAAATAAAATTAATAAGTAAGTAAGCATATAAAAGGTTATGCATCCAAAACACTTGGAGATATTTAAAATCAATTGGTTTTAAATAAACCCAGTTTAATTAAAAAAAAGTAAATTGTCCCTGTCTATAAGCCTTTCCTTCCAATTGAAATAAATGGACCTGTGGGAATAGAGTCGGCTTAACCTGTCACAGGCTCAATGAGCAGAAAGCTCAGAAATCTGCAAACGTTGCACTTCTCTATTGAAAATCACAAGCTGTGTGATTGTAATTATAACACAAGAGTCCATCAGCCATTAGTCCTCTGTTCAGGGGCCCTGTGCTTCTACCCAGTTATGCAGGCAATAACCAAGCAGAACAAATGGCTGTGAATATGAAGGCCGGTTTATGTTTATGTTTACAAACAGGAAGAAGTTTCACAGATGGTTCTTAAATCCTTCAAAAATAAGGTCAGTATTCTTAGCTGTAGCAAAAAAATGTATTATGTCAACCTGGAAATCAGAAGCCTGAGAATACAGCAATGGTACATAGAAATGAATAAATGTATTCCATTGGAAAAAATAACATATAATTTAAGAAATAACATCACAGTATTCGAACAAATTAACCGTACATGGAACACAACAGAGAAGTCCTACCGCGGACCTCCACCACCTAAAATGACAGAATGAGAAGAAGACGAAATGAACGGACCCAGTGTGTAAAAGTAGATGACACAATTTTCTTGTTTATTTTCATTGTGTGATGACATTGTTTAATGGGTTTAATGTATTGTATATGTTGAACGTTGAGTGGGTGGGGAGGGGTGTGGGAAGGAGGGAGGGAAGGGAAGGGGGAAAAAGGGGAGAAAATGACACTGTGTATATTCAAGAGGGAAAGGTTTATGTGTATTTTGGTCAATACGGTTCATAGTGTGAAAAATAAAAAATGTAAAAAAAATAAGGTCAGTATTTTTGTTTTTAGTCTTACAATCGGATTGTCTATTGTCTGGTAAGATGGTATACGTATTCAGACTGGCTGGCTTTTATTTCCTGATTTTCTAAGTGCCTAGGTTAAGTTTTAAGAAAGCAAGCTAGAGTGTGGCGTGATACCAATGGCACCAAAATGTCAAATGTACAATTCTGCCAATATGGTTATATAACCATTTATGCCACAGAAACAGGCCAGTTTGGCCCTACTGGTCTGTGCCGAACATTTTCTCCCAACTAGTCCCACTGATCCGCATTTGGCCCATAACCCTCCACACCTTTCTCGTTCACATACCTATCCAACCTTTCCTTGAATATTAAGATTGATCTCGTTTTTACCACCACTGCTGGGAAGTTCATTCCTTACCCCCACCACCCTCTGCATGAAGAAATTCCCTCTTATGTTTCCCTTAAACTTTTCCCCTTTTACTCTCAATCCATGCCTTGTTTGAATCTCCCCCACTCAGTGGAAAAAAGCCTATCCACATTGACTCTATCTGTCCCCCTTATAATTTTGAATACCTCTATCAAATCACCCCTCAACCTTCTACTCTCCAGGGAATAAAGTCCCAGCCTGCTCAACCTTTCCCTATATCTTAAACCCTGAAATCCCGGCAATATTCTCATAAACCTCCTCTGCACTCTCTCTATACTATTTATATCTTTCCTGTAATTCAGTGAACAAAACTGCACACAATATTCCAAATTTAGCCTCACCAATGCTAAGGCAATTTCAACATAACTTCCCAACTCCTGTGTTCTATACTCTGATTTATGAAAGCCAACATACTAAATGGTTTCTTCACTACCCTATCCACATGTGATTCAACTTTCAGAGAATTATGTACCATGACTCCTAAATCTCTTTGTTCCACTGCACTTTTCAATAGTCTACCATTTAATGTGTATGTCCTATTTTGATTAGTCCTACTAAAATGTAGCACCACACATTTATCAGTATTAAACTCCATCTTCCATCTTTCAGCCCACTCTTCTAACTGTCCTATATCACTCGGTAAGCTTTGCTAATCATCTTCATTGTCCATAACACCACCAACCTTTGATTCATCTGCAAATTTACTAATCCAATTTTCCACTCTATCATCTAGATTGTTAATGTATATGACAAACTGCAATGGACCCAGTACCAATCCCTGAGGCACTCCACTTGTCACCGGCCTCCAATTTGACAAACAATTTCCCACAACTGCTCTCTGGCATCTCCCATCAACTATTGTTGAATCCATTTCAGTACTTCATCATTAATATATAATGCTTCTTCCTTCCTTACTAACCTCTTATGGGGAACCTTTGCTACTGGGTTCTCTTTCTCAGTTGTTGGTTTCGAAGGGGCACCAAACAGGAGGGAACAAATTGCAATGACTTCCTATTGGATGGTGAAAAGTGGTCACAATATTCAAGACCAAGATTGTCTTGACTAGTAAGGAATATGAGCTGTTGTGCAATGGAGCAAAGAACTAGTATAATACACTCCCGAATCACACTGGAGTGTAGGAATCCAGTTTGATTCCAGCAAGGTCGACGGGATGTTTACTGGGATTGAAAGTATAGAAGATAGCAGGTGAGTTTTAGGGTCAAACCCAGCTCCTGCCTGCAATTATCCCCCATCCCAACCTTTAATTGGCCTCCCACCCCTCGAATCCCTTGAAAGCTGATGACTGTGTGGATGAAACTTGTGAACTGGGAGGGGAGTAAGCCCCTCCAACCTGCTTTATCATTAAATACAGTAAAGTCCAGAAATCTGGACCACCTAAGAATCTGGTCTTTTCAAACACTCACAAACTTATTAAATTTGGCAGGCTTTTATGTGCATGCATGCATGTGTAAGTGCCACAGATGCACAGTGGCAACAAATGACCATGATTGTTGACTTTATCTTTCTTTAACACTGCTGGTTTTGATAGATGAAGCATCTCTTCTTCATGCCTCCTTAAATGCCCGAGAATCCAGAAAATCCGAAAATCTGGACTGACCCAATCCCTGAGCAGTCCAGATTTTCGGACTTTTGTAATATCCTGGCCAATCTTTCTGAAACCTCATCTCCCCATTTCCATCCACCTCCAGAAGCCTCAAATAAAAGTTGGATAAAGTTCCTTTGCAGTATTTATATCTTGAGAATGCAGCCAGTAATTAGACAATTAAAAATAAATGTAAATAGTATCAATCAAAAGCAGACTAAAATTCTTTGTTTGAAAACAAGCAAACAAATAAAAATAAGTTTACTGCTTACTATATATTCTGCCTAACTTTCAGCTAAGGAGTTCCCATTCAAGCCTTTGCAAAGAGAGAAATTATTAATGTAATCCAGCTATATTTTGGATGACCTTTAAAAATAATACCATAGCTGCAACCTTTTCCATGAAAAAAGCTACAAAAACCAGTTTCTGCGTAGGTCAGTCTCTGAGTGATGTGGATTCAAGCTGGCTGGCCTTTAACTGTTGCTTTCCAAGGCATCAAGAGTTTACAATCCCTTATATTTAAAAAAAATAAATGGCAGGGTAATATGATGCCAACATGCCAATGTGCATGCAAATGAACTCAGTTAAGTTAGAATTACTTGATGACGTGCTTACTATCTCCAAATTCTGCAAGAAATTCAATATATAGACTGGGAAGGAATTTTCCATGAGTAAAACTGATGGTATCAGATCATCTGCTGGCCATGAGACTCTCCAGCCTTTTAGCTATCAGATTCTCTGTGGTCTCAAACCAACCATCTCCAATCTTTCTCAATCCTTCATTCTACCCTCTATGCACAAAACTCCAATTCTGCTGCATTGTCCCTCATGCTTTCTTGAACATTTTTACTGATAGAACTTAGAGCATTACAGCATAGTACAGACTCTTTGGCCCACGACTGATATATACCTAAAAAAAACTAAACCCTCCCTACTTCATAACCCTCAATTTTTCTTTCATTAATGTGCCTGACTAAGCGTGTCAGAAGTGCCCCTATCATTCCAGCCTCCACCATCATCCCTGACAATACATTCCAGGCACCTATAACTCTCTGTGTAAAGAAAGCTTATCCCTGAGGTCTCCCCAAACTTTTCCTCCTTCCACTTTGTTCAGATGTCCTCTGATGTTTTCTACTCCCACCCTGGGAAAAATATGCTGGCTGTAAAGATACATAATCTTGTAGACTTCTATTAAAGCACCTCTCATCCTTGTTCACTCCAAAGAGAAAAGACCTAGCCCAGCTAACCTTGCCTCATAAGACATATATTCTAATCCAGGCAACATCCTGGTAAACTTCCTCTGCATTCTCTCCATAGCTTCCACATCCTTCCTGTAATGAGATGACCAGAACTGATGGTAGACATTCCAACTGTTTTCCTCTGCTCTTCAAGATGTTTTTCCTAATTCTTCTCAATTGTGAATTATTTTCTCTCCTTTTCTTCAAAAGCCCTGTCCAAACTCAGCTCTTTTCCATGTCCTTCATACAGATTCACTGCAGCTGAATAAAAACGATGGCTTCTTCACCTCAGTAGTGCTACATAAATATTACTTGCTCAGTGGAACAACACAAAGTATTGAATGATGGAAAACATTCAAATGCACAGCAATCTCTGGTCTCAGGACAGTGTTTTTAATTTAAACATTAAATATCCCTGTTGGTGAAGTTTGATGCCCTTATATTCATTTGTTTTTGTTATTTTGTACAAAATTTTATTCAGTGATCCATTTGAACTGGCAAATAAGACATTAATAGGACTAGATTCCAAAGATTATTAAATAATGATCCAAATGGAAGAATCCTTTGCTAAGTGCTTGAATGTTGTGCAAAAATTCCCCATGCTGGTAACCATTTGAAAGATGCTACTGATATATGATGTCAATTATTGCAAACTTTAAAGGAGGGTAAATTGGGGTCTTTCCTGAAAGCAGCAGTGGGGAATGCAGTTGATTTTAATCCTTGCCTTTGTAAATATCTTGTTGTTTCAATGTGAGGTTGCATTTTTATTCAAAACAGACATTCACAGAATATGAGGAGTTCAAATTCACATGGTTTTATCATCAAATGAATTTCCTGTGTTTCCACATCTTTGAATAGATTTGGAATGTCAATGAAGACTTGAAAATTTCTACAGGTATACTGTGGAGAGCATTGTGGCTGGTTGTATCACTGTCAGATATGGAGGTGCCAATACTCAGGACAAGAAAAAACTCCAGAGGGTTGTTAACTTGGCCTGTGGCATCATGGGCACCAGACTTCACTCCATCGAGGATATCTACAAAAGGCGGCATCTAAAGAAAGCAGCCTCTATCCTCAAGGACCCCCCGCAACACTTAGGCCATGCCCTCTTCATTCTGCTACCGTCAGGCTCTGTATCTGAAAACGAGCACTCAGCAGGACAAGGACGGTTCTTCCCCTCTGCCATCAGATCCCTGAATGAATAATGAACCACAGACATTGCCTTCATTTAACTTTTTTTTTGTTGCACTATTTTTACTTATCTTGTAAAGTGGTTTATGTAAATATTTGCACTGTGTTGTTGCAAAACAACGAATTTCGTGACATGTTCATGACAATAAATTCTGATTCCGATTCTGATTATTTTCTCTCAACTCATAATTACAATCCCTTACCACATTAGAGAGCATGGTACAGGAGATAGTGTATTGATGTGGATAGAAAACTGATGCCAGGTAGAAAGCAAAGAGTGGTAATAAGTGGGACCTTTTCAGCTGACAGGCAGCTAGTAATGGGGTACCACAATGTCCACTGCAGGGACTCCAGCTATTTACAATATATATCAGTGATCTAGACAAGGGAATTAAATGTAATATCTCTAAGTTAGCTGATGACACTAGGCTGGGTGGCAGTGCAAGCTGTGAGAAAGATTCCAAGAGGCAGCAGAGGAAATGGGCAGATTAGAATAAATGGGCAAATACATGGCAGATGCAGTATAATTTAGGGGAATGTGAGGTTATCCACTTTGGTGGCAATAGCAGGCAGGCAGCTTATTATCCAAATGGTGCCACAGTAGGAAAAGGGGAGGTGCAACCAGACCCGAGTGTCCTGGTGCATCAGTCTTTGAAGGATGGATGCAGATACAGCAGGCAGTTAAAAAAGCAAAAGCCATGTTCGCCTTTATTGCAAGAGGTTTTGAATATAGAAGCAGAGATGTCTTATTGCAGTTGTATGGGGTTTTGAAAAGAGGCCACACCTTGAGTATTGTACACAGTTTTGGCCTCCAAATCTGAGAAAGGGCATTCTTGCTATTGAGGGAGTGCAGCAAAGGTTCACCAGGCTGATCCCTTGGATGGCAGGACTGATGTATGGATTGAGTTGGACTATAGTCATTGGAGAGGGGATCAAATTGAAATATATAAAATTCTGACAGGACTAGACAGGTTAGATATGAAAGAATGTTCCTGATGCTGAGGAAGTTCTGAACAAGGGGTCATATTCTAAGGATAAGGGGCAAGCTATTAGGACTGAGATGAGTTGTGAACATGTAGAACTTTCCGCCAGAGAAAGTCATTGAGACTAGTTTATAAATCACGGTCAAAACAGGAGTTGGATGTA
Organism: Narcine bancroftii; assembly: GCF_036971445.1. NCBI lineage: Eukaryota > Metazoa > Chordata > Chondrichthyes > Torpediniformes > Narcinidae > Narcine > Narcine bancroftii. Next base: position 16,209,329 of record NC_091478.1, read on the forward strand.
TCCCTATTGGCTGAAGATTCAAGATTTTATTGTGATGTAATAATACAAAGAATGTAATATACATAAAATTAATTAACCTTTGCCTGGCATAAAGCAAACAAAGAGTCACCATTAGCATTGCTTGGTGCCCCTAACAATAAGCAAAGAGAAGCATAAGTGAGACTCTGCAGAGCCACGGAGTGTCCGTGGATTCGCCTCCAGCGCTACCACTGCCTCTGCAGCTTCACAGTCTTCTTTTCATTCCATTGGCAGTCCAAGCTCCAGATCCAAACCTTCGATAAGGTTCAGGAGACCCTTCAGGAGCCCTTCTTACCCTCAGCACCCTCTTGAATCCTGGTTCCGATACCTGGTTGCCACGAGCCAGTCTCCAGCAGCCCACAGCCTGTATGAGCCCATTGATGATAAGTCAGCTATAGACAGCTGCCTGTATGGGTCCTTTAGCCGCTGAGCCCCTCACTGGTCCACTGCTATGGTCAGCTCCCTGTAGGGTTGACTCCCAAGCATCTCCTTCTCAATGGAAGGTGTGGGGGAGGGAAAGGGTGGTGGTGGGTGATCTCCCATTTCGGGTGCCCTGTCTGGTCCATGCTCTCCCAGAGTCTACAATCGCTTGTGGTCCTCTGACAAGCACGTGCACTTCCATCTTGGGCGCAGATCTCCAGGATGTTAAAAAAAATATCCTCTAACATTTTGTTTAAAGCCTGCACAGAGCTATCAGAATCAAGGGTTATGAAGAGACAGCAGGCATGGGGTATGGAGAGAAAACAGGAATAAGTATTGAAGTTGCATGATCACCAATGATCATATGAAATAGTGGTGCAGGCTCTGCCCTTTTCGGGCATGTTTTTTCTGATGCTATGAAGAATTAGGTGCATGAGTAAATCATTTGCCCTGTGAAAGCAGTTTCATTAATCAGATCCAGGTTGATCTATTACCTTAACCTTTCCTATCCTTTATCTCTTGATTCCCCTACTATCCAGGCACAATTGGTCTTAGTTTTGAATGCGATCGATGACTGAGTCTCCATAGTCTTCTAGGGTAGAGAATTCTGAAACTTCATTACCTCTCTGAATGAAGAAACTTCTCATTCACTTCTAAATGGGTTACCACTTATTTCAAAACTGAGATTCTGTGAGCACTGATTGCAGACTCCATAATCCAAGGAAACATGGTCTTGGCCTCTGCTGTGTCATGCCTTGTAAGAATTTTTAAAATACTTCTATGAGGCCACCTTTGATTCTTCTAAATTCAGCAGAATATAGCCCAAAACTATCTCTCTCCTCATATGAGAGACCTAACCAACCTGGAAACAGTCTGTTGAATCTTTGTTGCAAATGCCTTAGAGGAGATATATCCTTATTAGATAGAGAGACCAAATCTGTACACACCACTTCTGCTCTGGTCTTACAATGCTCAAAATAATTAATCAGAGTGAACTCTATTCAATTTATCAGAAATCTTCTTCACATTTGATAGAGGCAATTTAATAATAACACACTGCCTCATTAAGCAATGCTGTCATATAAAACTAAATATGTACAATATGCAAGATACATGAAGGTAAAATTGGACAGCAAATTGTCCAAGGGTTTGCCTGTTGTTACCTCAATTCCATGTGCAAGAGAGGTTTTTAGATGTTGACTTTAAACAGCAAATTGGAGAATAATCAAAAAGAAGAAAAATCCTTGCATTTACATCATGTTTTCCAAGCCAAAGTCTTGAATGCTTCAAGTGTTGAATTTCTCTACTATTCCCTGAGTATAGAGTAATACAGGTTGCTGGGTCCATATTGGTTTCTTATTTATCTTTTTGGCATGAAGACCTGCTTTGAACTAATGTGTTTCTACACATCCTATTCCTGAATGTAAAGATGATACTTCAATGCTTCGACAACGGTGAAAGTTAGTATCTGCTTTGGTTGGTGCTCGTGCTGGTGCCTTTGAGGCAAAAGGTTATGGGTTCAATTTCAATTGAAAGGATTTCAGCGTCAAATGCGCATTGATGATCCTGAACAGAATGAAGAGAATGCTCCCTCCATGGTCAGAGGCATAGTTTCTGGATAGCATGTTAATCTAAGGCCTGCCCACATGTTCAATTGACTGTGAAAGCATCCATTGGTGCTTTTCAGAAAGAACAGAGGAGATGCAGCACAAAAAGGAACCCAAAGGACATTTATCTCATTGTGATTCGTGCTATTTAAAATTGGTTGAGACTTTTCTTTTCCATTATTACAAAACAAATTAATTAAATGGCTGATAAAATATCTGGGGTGTCATAAGGTGCTATAACATTAAGATTCTCTGATTCTTTCTTCCTAAGTATATTGGCCTTCTTGACTGCATGGCCAGCTTTTCACTGCAAGCTGAATCATTAGGGACTGCACTACTTCACTTCCAAAAGTATCTGTATGCAGTGTAGTGCCTAATTCTGTAGCTTGCAGTGAAAATCTCTCTCTCTATCCTTGGCGCAGACATTTACTTTTGCACAGTAAATATGTAACTATTTGTTTTCTCTTTGTGAGTATTGAAATATTGTGTTGAAGATTTGGAAATGATTTAAATTTCTATAGTACTATTTTAATTCAATATTAAGCAAGTAAAATAGCTAAGTTTCAGGATAACCCAGAAGCGGGGGTTTGAACCAAAAGATTTACTGCCCTCCATTTCTTTCCATGGATGCTGCCCAACCCTCTGAGACCCCTGCCAGCAGTTTGTTTTTTCTTTACTCTGGATTACTCTTGTCTTCCGAATATTATTGATGATTTTTCAAACTGCAGTGGATATTTGTATACATTTTTCAGTTAGGCAGCTATTAACAAATGCATAATTGAAAAGACAACCATATGAAACTTGTGTAATTACAATATTTTAAAGATTCTCCTTTTCGTCATTGAATTGTAGTGATTAACTGGATATGTTCAATGTACTTCTGCTTTATAAATCATTCAATGCCTTAGTTACGTTTAGCGTTGAGGGCGGCATGGTTAGCTGAAGCAGTTAGTGTATCGCTGTTACAGCACCAGTGATGTGGACCGGCCTTCATATCCCCACATTGTCTGTAAGGAGTTTGTACATTCTCTCTGTGTCTGCCTGGATTTCCTCTGGGTGCTCTGGTTTTCTCCCACCGCTTCAAAACGTACCAGGAGTTGTAGGTGAATTGAGTGTAATTGAGCGACATGGGCTGGTGGGCTGAGAAGGTGTGTTACCACGCCGTATGTCTTAAAAAAATTAAAATTGATTGCTGGCCAACATAGAATTTAATGATTTACAATAAATGGGATTTCAGGAAATGGAAGGAACTTGTTATGAAGCAAGTCTCAGTAGCTAAACTATTTTTTTCTGCTGGATGGCTGAGTCCAAGAACATTATGCAACATTGCAGTTATAATCTTATCATAAGGTCATTATTGACAAGAAGCGGTGGAAGGAAGACAACAATCCAACTGAAAAGCAAAGAAATGATCTCACTGGAATTAGCAATGGAAATTATGAAATCTAGCGACAAGAAAATCTGTAATTACAGCATAATTAGTTGCTAATTAGTGAGAGGGTTAGGGTAGATTGTAGTGTGTGATCTACCTCTGCACTTGTACACTTTCCATTATTCTCCAAGGGTCTGACGATTTGGTTTATGAAAATGTTTAAAAACTAGCTTATAATGATGATTTTATACCACTGCTGTGTTACATACAAGATACGAAAAGAGACTGAGGTACATGTTAGAAACTTTAAAGGCATATTGGTAAATTTAAAATAGTCCTGCCCAAAAAAGGTCCAGGTAGATGGCTTCATGCTGAACACACTTTAAAAAAGACCCCACACCCCCCTCCCAAGTCTGTGATTGTCAATTTGTTGACACTAGAACTGGGCAAAGTGAAACACAAAAGTCCGCCGGCACTGAGATTTTAGTAAAAGCACACCGAAATGCTGGAGGAACTCTGCTGGTCCCGCAGCGTCCATAGGAGGTAAAAATATATTGCTTAAGTCGTGTCCAAAAAAATTTAACCCTATCACATAACCAAGTCGAATGTAAAAGAAAAGCCTACGTCTTTACAACATCTAAAACATAAATCTGAAGAAATTAAAATATCTTTCTTTAATTTCTGAGGTGTTAAATGCAATTGATGTATAAAATTATAATGAACTAATCTATATCGCGCATTAGTAATCTTAATCATACTATCCTTACATTTAGTTCTCCAATCCTCTTGATCAATTATTATCCCCTAATCTTTTTTCCCATTTTAATCTCGATTTATGAATGTCTAATTTAGGTATCTTATTTTGTAATAATTCATACATTTCAGAAATAAACTTTTTTGTACCATCTTCCCTAAGCAAAGTTCCAAATTTTGATTGTCTTGGTAATCTTAAATTAAATCCAAAATTGTGCAACGATTAACTTGACAGAAACAACAAAAAAAGCAATTTTTAGAGAAAGTTTTCAATTACCAATGGATCCAACATTATTTTTATTAGGTTAAAGTGCTGGGTTTGAATTTGAGGTTGACTATGTATCAAATTGCATTTTTAAGATTGGCAATGGCTGTGGCAAGAAAATGTATCGGCTTTATTTGGAAAAATTAGATTGATTTGGGGTGGCAGAGATGGCAACTGGAATTGAGATCATGTATTCCTTTGGGGGAAAAAAATTATGTGATATTTATCTCTTTTTTTCAAAGTGTGGAGCCCTTATTTGGATTATATGGGTTTGAAATGTTGAATTCCCTGGGGCTTGTTGTTGTGGCGGTGTTGCTCTGATCAATGGCAGTTTATTGTGTTTTTCATGATTTAAATCTCCTGCTTTCTTTTCTTTCTTTTGGGCTTTTTTGAGGTGGGAGGAGGGTGAGTTATGGGGGGGGGGGGGGCGGAGAGGAAGAGTAATTTTCATTTGCATTCTATCAAAATTTTAAATAAAGTATTAAAAAAAGGTCTATTGCTGATGTTTCGGGCCTGGGCCCTTCTTCAAGGTAGAAGCAAAAATCAAGCAAGCATGAAAGACTAGAGATTAGGGGAAGAATGGGAGGGAGAACAGACCTAACACTCAAAGGATGTTAATTGGATTTGATAAGAGGCAAGGTGAGAATGAGTGAGAGAGAGAGAGAGAGAGAGAGAGAGAGAGAGAGAGAGAGCAAGAGGAAAGGAGACAGAGGGACAAAGATTGGGGTGGGTGTGGGGGGGGGGAGTTTAATGGAACTTGGAGAAGTTGAAGTCAAAGCTAGCTATCTGTTTGAACTCAGTAAGACTGGCTGTGTTCCTCCAGCATTTCTGTGTGTTTTTACCAGAATTGGGCAAGAGGAAAGGAGACAGAGGGACAAAGACTGGGGTGGATGTGGGGGAGGAGTTTAATGAAACTTGGAGAAGTTGAGATCAAAGCGATCTGTTTGAACTCAGTGAGACTGGTTGTGTTTGTGATAGTACAGATCTATCACCAATGTACATAGTGTATATTGTTACTGTATCTAGACTGTGCTTACAGCGATTGGCTGAGAGCTAAGCCACACCTATTGTTTGGGCCTTAAAGGGTTGTGTCCCTAGCCAGGTCGGATCATTCCGGACTGGTCGGCCACCTGTGAAGAGCTCCGGTCTTTTGCTAATAAAAGCCTTGGTTTGGATCAACAAGTCTTTGGTTCTTTCGACGAGCTCTACAGTGTTCCTCCAGCATTTCTGTGTGTTTTTACCAGAATTGGGCAGCTCCTATCCTCTCCATGTATGTGGATCGGATACTTCTGCATGTTCTAACGGCCATATGATACAACCAGGAGCAGCTATTCTACATGGCTTTCTGCTTTTCTTGTCTCATTTACCTTCATCCCTACTCTCTCCCCTGTTCTTGTCCAGTATGCATTGTTCTTTATCTTTGTAATCTTTTTTATGTTGTTAGATTTTTCTTTGAGTCTTTTTCATTATTTTTATATGAGCTTTGGCTAATGGTTTCTCTCTCTTTTCTGATTAATTATTTTGCAAATAATTATCTGTAAGTGATTTGATATATTCCTTGACTTATTGAACTCTACATGTATCTTCTGCTTTTGTAAAAACCTGGGGCCATGTGGCTCCATGATTTCAACCACATATTGAACTTGAAGCTCCTGGACCTATAAAGAATTAGGACAGCATGGTTAGTGTAGTAGGGTAGCATAACACCATTACGGCACCAGCGACCCGGGTTCAAATCCACCGCTGTCTGTCAGGAATTTGTACGTTCTTCATGTGCCTGTGTGGGGTTTCTCTGGATCCTCAGGTTTCTTCCCACCCTTCAAAAAGGTAAGGGGGTTGAAGGTTAATTGGGATATTTGGGTGGCATGGGCTCATGGGCCAGAAGGGCCATGTAAAATAAATAAATAAATATTTTGATAGATTGGGGAATCCTGTACCATTGTGAGATGCATATAATGCAAATGATCAAGCTTGATTTAGCAACAGATAGTTGCTCATTCCGATGGAACTAACAAATGTTTTATTGGATCACAAAATAATAAATATAATGAATTTCATATAAATGTGTATAGGGTGCTCCTTATGTCATTTATATATCAAACCAAATATGATTTAAAGTATTGTACCCATTATAAAGCAATGAATGTGTTAGATGTAGGATAATAATCCATGCATGGAGAAAACCATTAGTCAAAGCTCATGCAATGGGAAACAATCATCAGTCTTATACAATAAAGTCCAAAAATCTAGATGCCAGAAATCAGTCTTATACAATAAAGTCCAAAAATCTAGATGCCAGAAATCAGCCTTATACAATAAAGTCCAAAAATCTAGATGCCAGAAATCAGTCTTATACAATAAAGTCCAAAAATCTAGATGCCAGAAATCAGTCTTATACAATAAAGTCCAAAAATCTAGATGCCAGAAATCAGTCTTATACAATAAAGTCCAAAAATCTAGATGCCAGAAATCAGTCTTATACAATAAAGTCCAAAAATCTAGATGCCAGAAATCAGTCTTATACAATAAAGTCCAAAAATCTAGATGCCAGAAATCAGTCTTATACAATAAAGTCCAAAAATCTAGATGCCAGAAATCAGTCTTATACAATAAAGTCCAAAAATCTAGATGCCAGAAATCAGGACCACTCAGAATCAGGAGTTTTTGGAAATGCTCAATTTTTAAAAATTTTGCATGTATGCACAAATGCCACAGATATCAAGGTTAAAACCTTGTGTTTTTGATTCTTGGTGAATTTAAGAAAAAGTATTGTTTGTAGTGTTACCATAGTGACCATGATGTCCGCGCAGACTAAGAACTTGCATCTTAATCTTTCACGAGCTACAAAGAGAACGTGGCCTTAAGGTAATTTTTGAATTAGTCTTATTTTGCCTTATTTATTCTTGTAAATCTCTTTAAAGTTGAATATCGTTTTATCTTTAAATACAATATATGCTTTGCTTATGCATCATTATGAAGTTATGTAAAATCTTTATCAGTTTTATCAACAAATTAAAGCTACATAAAACTGCATCTACAAAATTTGGTTTATTGGATTAAAAAGATAGTAATTCGGAATATCGTCTTCACGTTTCCTTGAAGATGACACGTTTTGAAATCAGGAAATACTAGAACCTGGAAAGTGATGGCTATAACAGCAGCAACAAGCAATCACTTTGTTTTTTAAAACTGTTGGTTTTGATAAATGTAACATGCTGTCCATTTGCTCATGAATAAATGATCAAAATTTACCTGATCATCTCTTTTTCATTCCTCCTTAAATTGGAATTTCAAAAGTACTGCCCGAGAATCTGGAAAATTTAAAAATCTGGACTGACCCAAACCCTGAGCACTCCAGATATTTGGACTTCTATCTCGAGTATGCCTGCAGGAAGTTACTCTGCCATGGTCACCACATTTCTGGAGGTGAGAGACTTTAAATCAGAATTGGAGAATTTAGCTTTCGGTAAAGTTTTAGTAGGCTGCAATTGGTTTCCATGTATCAAATTATGAGATTCCTTGATTGAATAAATACGGACGACTTCTTTCCTATAAAAGGAAGACAATGGCCTGTGGCCATAGATGTTAAGTAACTAGTAGAGGAATAGACAGAAGTTAAGGAGATTTCCTCTATCCTAGAGCATTACAGCCCAGTATGGGGGCTGAACTTAAAACCTGCAAAGGGTAGTGGACATAGCCCAATACATCACTGGCAAAACTCTCCCCACCAGTGTGAAAATCTACATGGAACTCTGCCATTGGAGAGCAGCAGCAATAATCAAGTATCCACACCACCCAGGCATGGTATCTTCTCACTGTTGCCATCAGGAAAGAGGTACAGGTGCCACAAGACTCATACCACCAGGTTCAGGAACAGCTGCTACCTCTCCATCATCAGACTCCTCAACATCAAACTCAATCAGGGACTCATTTCAGGACTCTTCCATTTGCTATTATTTATTGTTGAATATTTATTTATTTTATTCTGTATTTCACATTCAGTTTGTATACATTATACAAGATAAATAATACTGATACAATTAAAGTGATATCTAAACCAAGGTTTTAATTTTAACAGCAAAATATCCCCCAAAATTCTCAAAAAATGTGTGCACCGAAATGAAACAAGAATCCTTTTGATGCTCTGAGAAGAGGCAGAGCTCACCAGCCTCCCTATCCACTGCCGTTCACTGGATTTGATATAGGTGGTTTGTAGCAAATAAAAGAGTATTTAATGTGCTCTGTGGTTGGAACCACTGGTCTTAGATGATACAGTCCCAGAGCACTTAATCTCTCCTCAAACCACATTCCAGCCAGGTACATCTGAGCTGTATTTTATCTAAGACAACTATATCATTATAGATAAGGGGACAGAAGCTGCCTACAGTGTTCTATGTGGTTTCACACAACATATTTGCAGCAGGACTTTATACATCTATCTAAATTTTTCTCATCTTAAAAGATAATATACTTGGATTTAGGATTAATTGGGTGTAATTGGGCAGTACGGGCTTATGGGCTGAAAGGGCCTGTAAATCTAAATCTAAAATACCATTTTCCCTCCCAATTGATTAAAAGAGTGTAGTTTAAAGGGTTTGCAACCAGGTGGTTTGGCACAACGCCTTTTCAGCACCAGATATTGGGAGAGGGAAGTGCTGTTTGTAAGGAGTTTGTACGTTCTCCTGTGTCTGCGTGGGTTTATTCCAGGGCTCCAGTTTCCTCCCACGTTTAGTACCATGCCTGGGTTTAGGTCAATCGGGTATAATTGGATGCTATGGGCTTGTGGGCTAAAATAACCTGTTTCTGTGCTGATGGTTTGAATTTTTTAAAATGTGCACCAAAGTGAAATAGTTCACATTTTCCACTTTATATTCCACTTACCATGTCCTTACTCACTTAAACCAGCATACCAATTTAATCGCCATTTTAGTCTTTTTACTTTGAAGGAAACAAAAGAAATTAGACATATTCAATACGTTGTTTGCAATATTTTTAGATTCAAGATTCCTTTATTGCCAAGTAATAGTTACAAAACATGTAATATTACATGAAATTGCCTTCTAACTGCTGCAGGGTCCTTTCTGTCATTTAAGAGAAGGTTGGATGTGTACATGGATATGAGGGGGGGTTTGTGGGTTATGGACGAAGAGTGGGAGGGGGGAACTAGTGGAGTTGTTCGAGTGAACCGGCGTGGACTCAAAGGGCCAATATGGCCTGTTTCCGTGCTGTAAACAGTTATATGGTTATAAAGTAAATAAAGAGTTGCCATTAGTGTTGCCCATTCCATACTGAATGAATTGGCAATTGTAAGGCAGTAAGTTAAGGTTCTATGTATGTTCTTTTTTCCTACTTTGTAATGGGATGTATGCAGTTGAGTTTATAAAACAGCTTTTTGATTAGGTATATACTCATTCACAAACATACTACAAAAAATTATGCTATTTTTCAAAAGAAGCCAACTGGCTGCAGTGACTCATGGATAAAATAATTTCACGTGAGGTTTGTGTGCCACAATTTCACAACCTAGTATTGCTGGATGTCAGATTTAGGGTTCAACCAATCAGAGACGGGTGTGAATGAGTACTGATGGACGGTGCCACTGCAACATTCCTTTGGAGTGAAAGGATACAGCCAGGATGGCCTGAATTGCCCATCACTGTATACCTGTACTTAGCACCTATGTATGAGGTTCCAAATGTTTGGTGCCTGTGAGGTTTGAATTTGATGTAAAATATTATGAGAGAAAGAAAAAGTATTTTTTGTCCTTTAAAAACATGCTAAACAGCATCGCTGTGAAGGGGAAACAATGGAAGCTATCTCAAAACATCACTGGAATCAAACGCTGAGTGAATGAATGACAGAAGTATGAATAAATTACCGTGAATGTCTCAGATGGATTGTTTATCATATAGTGCAGCTGGTGAGTTACAAAACCATGTTTTTAGCATTCCTTGGCTTTTAAATAACACTCCCAATCCATGGTTATATTTGAGCTATAAACAGCTATAATTTATGGACTGGTAATTAATTAAAAAGTGAACATATGAAATGGAAACTTACCTGTGACCTCAGCTTCTTCTTGCAGCTATATCTGTGGGCTATGTTTTCCATTACTGGCATTTTCCATATGTAGAATTTCCAACAAAATACAGTTATTTGAAGATTTGTGTACACCATTAAGTTTGAATTAGAGTAGAACAAATCAAAGGGCCAACAATTTGATGTTTCATATTTTCACATGCATAAATGTCTATAAATTAAGGGGTGATTATTGGGGCTATTAGTTTCTGAGGATTGAGAACTTGGTTCTGACTATAAAACCATAAGACATAAGAGAGAAATAGGTTATTCAGCCTATAGAGTCTGCCCCATCATTCAATCATGAACTGATCCATTGTTCTACTCAGCCCCACTGCCCTGCCTTCTCTCCATAAGCCTTGATGCCTTGGCTACTCAAGAACTTATTCATAACTGACTGTGGCAACAAATTCCACTGATTCACCACCTTCTGGCTAATGAAATTCCTCTGCATATCAGTTCTAAGTAAATGCCCTTCAATCCTGAAGTTGTGTCCTTTTGTCCTGCACACCTCCACCACAGGAAACAACCTTTCTATGTCTACTCTTGTCCATGCCTTTCAACATTCAGAATGTTTCAATGAGAACCCCCCCATTCTCCTAAATTCCAATGGGTACTGACCAAGAGCCACCAAACATTCATCATATGATAACGTTTTCATTCCTGGAACCTCCTCTGAACCCACTCTTACATCACCACATCCTTTTTTAAATGAGGAGCCCAAATCTACTCACAATACACCAACCGAGGTCTTAGTGAGACCACAAACTGAAATACTGCATAAAGTTGTGGTCATCTTTTGTACTTTCAGATTGAGTACTCTGTTGTATCGTGGAATTAAATGGTTGTATTAAGAATATTGGATTTACAAACAGGAATGGGCATCTGGCCTTTTGGATTTGCTCCTCTGTTCAACAAGATCACTTATTCGCACCATATGATCCGCTGGATGAACTCAGTGGCTCCAACAGCATCTGTCGAGGTAGATGAGGGGAGGGGAGCAAGGAGTGATGGAATGTCTCGGCCTGAAATAATGACAATTCCCCCCCACCCCACACAACTTCTTCCACAGATGTTGCTTGATCTGATGAGTTTCTCCAGAGAATTGTTCATCACTAAATTCTAGGCTCCGTGGTCTCTTGTGTCTTAATTTTTCTGCATAATGCCCCTAATATCCAGAAATCTATCAATCCCAATTTTAAAAGATATCCAGGATAAGGAATTCCAAATATTCACCTCCTTCTGTGTTAAGAAATTTCACACTGGTCCGATCTCTTTTGCTCAAACTGTGGCTCTGTATCCAACCTATCAACCCCTGTAAGAATTTGTAGGCTACACTGAGATCATTTCTCATTCTTCAAAACTCTAGAGAATACAGAAATAATCATCAGTTCAGGCAGCTTCAGAGGAAAGGGGTGCAACAATCAACAGAGTGGAACATATTAATGCTTCAGAGTAATTTAAATACTGCTTGTCTAGCTATTTCCAGCAGTTCCAGTTTTTTTTTCATTTCAGTTTACTAGCACCTGTACGTTTTAAAAAAAAAAATCATCTAGAGAGTACAGGCCTAATCAATTTGCTCTCATCCCATATTGCAAACCCACCACCTTGGAACCAGTCTAATGAATCATTGCTGTTTTGCCTCTGTGGCAACTATGTTCTTTTGTAGATGTGTAGACCAACACAGTTCATGGTACTCCAGGGGCTCAACAATCAAATAAGTAGGGCACATTGGAGTTGAGAAGAATGATGGGTGATCTTATTACTTGGTAAAGAAAGGCTGTAAGGATAATTTCCCTCATGACAGAATCTAAATTTAGATGGCATAATTTCAGAACAGGGTATCAGAATCTCTTCTCTGAACATCAGGGTTCTTTGAAATTCTTTATTCAGGCTGGAATATGTTCCAGTCTAGGCTGCAGTTTTGGACTAGTGAAGAAGATAAGATTACTCAGGGGAGAGTTGAAGGTAAAATTATGGCAAAGGTCAGAGCAGCCTTTTAAACAAGGGATACATACTGCACAGTAACAGGCCATTTCAGCCCATGAGTCCATGCCGCCCAATTTACACCCAATTAACCTACATCCCTGGTATGTTTTGAACAGGGAGGAAATCAGAGCCCCAGGGAAACCCACACAGACACAGAGAGAACATACAAACTCCTTACGGACAATGAGGGATTCGTATCCTAGTCCCAATTGCTCGCCATGTAAAGGCATTGCGCTACTGCTTTGCCAACTATGCCACCCAACCATGATTTTGTTGAAAGGTGGAGAATGTTTGAGGGACCAGATTATTTAAACCCGCACCCATTTCTTATTTGTTAATGGTCTCACATTTCATCTAACACTTTATGGTTGATCATTTATTATGCAGCACATTACTTTTTCTGAACCACTAATATCTCAAGCGTATCTGGCTATATATCTTCAGTTTTCTTCAAGTACAATGTTCCACGTGTTTCTTTCTCTCCAATACCAATGGATTCTACCAGTTATTATTCACTATTTGTCTCAGCAAATAATGTGGGAGCAGGATGCAGGATGTCAAATTGCACTCTATCTTTTGAGGACCAATCATTTTAAATTCAGGACTGATCTTTGAAGATAGAACGGAACAGATTAACAGTAGCACAGGACATTCCTTTAGCCTCTGTTTAATTAATCGGTTCATTGACCCCAGAGAACTGTAAATTCCTGCTAGCAGTGGGAATCCTGCTCCTTACATGAATGGAAAGAAAGCAGAGACATGGAAAAATTATAACTTCAGAGCACATCTGTGTCATTCAAAATCACCCTGACAGTCAGCAGTGCTGATCCCTTGAGCCAAGAAAGTGTGAAGCAAAGAAGGGCACAGGGGGATGTGACGCTGGAGGAGAGGGAACCAAGAGGATGTGACGCTGGAGGAGAGGGAACCAAGAGGATGTGACGCTGGAGGAGAGGGAACCAAGAGGATGTGACACTGGAGGAGAGGGAAGTAAGAGGATGTGACACTGGTGGAGAAGGAACCGAGAGGATGTGACACTGGAGGAGAGGGAAGTAAGAGGATGTGACACTGGAGGAGAGGGAAGTAAGAGAATGTGACACTGGAGGAGAGGAAAGTAAGAGGATGTGACACTGGTGGAGAGGGAACCAAGAGGATGTGACACTGGTGGAGAGGGAACCAAGAGGATGTGACACTGGTGGAGAGGGAACCAAGAGGATGTGACACTGGAGGAGAGGGAACCAAGAGGATGTGACACTGGTGGAGAGGGAACCAAGAGGATGTGACACTGGAGGAGAGGGAACCAAGAAGATGTGACGCTGGAGGAGAGGGAAGTAAGAGGATGTGACACTGGAGGAGAGGGAAGTAAGAGGATGTGACACTGGTGGAGAAGGAACCAAGAGGATGTGATGCTGGAGGAGAGGGAAGTAAGAGGATGTGACACTGGAGGAGAGGGAACCAAGAGAATATGACACTGGAGGAGAGGGAAGTAAGAGGATGTGACTCTGGAGGAGAGGGAACCAAGAGGATGTGACATTGGTGGAGAGGGAACCAAGAGGATGTGACGCTGGAGGAGAGGGAAGTAAGAGGATGTGACACTGGTGGAGAGGGAAGAGGATGTGACACTGGAGGAGAGGGAAGAGGATGTGACACTGGAGGAGAGGGAAGTAAGAGAATGTGACACTGGAGGAGAGGAAAGTAAGAGGATGTGACACTGGTGGAGAGGGAACCAAGAGGATGTGACACTGGTGGAGAGGGAACCAAGAGGATGTGACACTGGAGGAGAGGGAACCAAGAGAATATGACACTGGAGGAGAGGGAAGTAAGAGAATGTGACACTGGAGGAGAGGAAAGTAAGAGGATGTGACACTGGTGGAGAGGGAACCAAGAGGATGTGACGCTGGAGGAGAGGGAACCAAGAGGATGTGACACTGGAGGAGAGGGAAGTAAGAGGATGTGACACTGGTGGAGAGGGAAGAGGATGTGACACTGGAGGAGAGGGAAGTAAGAGAATGTGACACTGGAGGAGAGGAAAGTAAGAGGATGTGACACTGGTGGAGAGGGAACCAAGAGGATGTGACACTGGTGGAGAGGGAACCAAGAGGATGTGACACTGGAGGAGAGGGAACCAAGAGGATGTGACACTGGTGGAGAGGGAACCAAGAGGATGTGACACTGGAGGAGAGGGAACCAAGAGGATGTGACGCTGGAGGAGAGGGAACCAAGAAGATGTGACGCTGGAGGAAAGGGAAGTAAGAGGATGTGACACTGGAGGAGAGGGAAGTAAGAGGATGTGACACTGGTGGAGAAGGAACCAAGAGGATGTGATGCTGGAGGAGAGGGAAGTAAGAGGATGTGACACTGGAGGAGAGGGAACCAAGAGAATATGACACTGGAGGAGAGGGAAGTAAGAGGATGTGACTCTGGAGGAGAGGGAACCAAGAGGATGTGACACTGGTGGAGAGGGAACCAAGAGGATGTGACACTGGAGGAGAGGGAACCAAGAGGATGTGACGCTGGAGGAGAGGGAACCAAGAGGATGTGACACTGGAGGAGAGGGAAGTAAGAGGATGTGACACTGGTGGAGAGGGAACCAAGAGGATGTGACACTAGTGGAGAGGGAAGAGGATGTGACACTGGAGGAGAGGGAAGTAAGAGGATGTGACACTGGAGGAGAGGGAAGTAAGAGGATGTGACACTGGTGGAGAGGGAACCAAGAGGATGTGACACTAGTGGAGAGGGAAGAGGATGTGACACTGGAGGAGAGGGAAGTAAGAGGATGTGACACTGGTGGAGAGGGAACCAAGAGGCAGATTCACAGCTAAACATTTCTGTTTCACAGAAGGTTATTTCATGAGAATTGATGATTGGAGAATTTATCTATCAGCTTTTAGCACATGACAGAAGGCACAAAGGATTCTGTAGTGAATGGTATCTCTGAGGATTGTGGAAAATCCTAGAATGTGTGCAATCAAATCCCCTATGGCAATGCACCTCATGCCAGGCTGTGTACTGAGGAACAATCAATACCAATTTATGTTGCCAGCAATGGAATCAATGCAAACTCTCTGCCCAGCTCTGGCTGTGCATTTCTAATTCCAGTTATCAATCTGATGCTAATCCATGTACTCTATTGTCAGTCGACATATGTAGCAATAGACCCAGTGTTAGTCTCTACACCAGTGGTTCCCAACCTTTTAGTTTCCACTCACATACCACTTTAAGTATTCCCTATGCCATAAGTGTTCTGTGATTAGTAAGGGATTGCTTAAGGTGGTATGTCAGTGGGAAGGGAAGGTTGAGAATCACTGCTCTAGACCCAATTATTACTGAAATATTTTGCTTGAGAAAAATTGTCATTGGTCCATTTCCTTTGGAGTTATGAAACTGTGCACATAACAAATCAATTTGAAATGATTAAAACAGTGGTTTTCAAACTTTTTCTTTCCACCCACATACCACCTTAAGCAATCACTTACTAATCACAGAACACATGGCATAGGGAATACTTAAAGTGGTGTGTGAGTGGAAAGTAAAAGGTTGGGAACCACTGCTCTGCACCAAACAACAACTCTTATACTAATGTAGGGAAGCTGCCAGGACTCTAAATGTGTAAGTAGCAATGACTCTAATGTCTGGTCTATATTTTCAACAATGGATCTAATGCAGTCTCTGTATACAGCAATGCCTATCTATGTATCCATGTTGGCTCCAACATTAGTCTATGAAGCAATGACGACAGAGTAGTCTTTATTTTTTGCATATAGCAATGACTCCATATGTATCTATTTACCAATGCCTGAAATGTTAATTTATGTACCCAGCAATGGGTTTCATGGTTATAATTTCAATGTCAGACCACTCACCTGCTTTAGAAAGTTCAGACAATCCTCCTTGGGTGTATCCACAAGTCAGATGAGGAGACCAAATTATAATAACATGATATCTATGGCTTTCGTTATGATGAATCTGAAAGAACATGGTGAGCAACACATGACAGGTTTGTCTCCACTAACAGTAGTGCATCTTCATTGAGAATAATGGGGATGGGGGTGGTGGGGGGGGGGGCACAGCACATATAAGTAAAAGCCTTTTTTATGCACTCGATAGGAGTGAAACACAGAAGAAACCAAAAGTCGACTCTCATTACCTTGGGACCCATAAACTTTAAGAAGAGTCCACAGGGGGGAATTGCCAAAAAACATTTGAGATGGGCTGTTCTGAGCAATGGGGCCATACCCAAACTCTATGCTTTCCAAATACAAATATTCCTCATATAGCAGTAGGAGTTATGTGTGTCTAAATTACCAAGAAATAAATCTTGATTGGATCAGCAGGGGAACTCTACGCTCCTTATTGGATCAGCAGGGGAACTCTACGCTCCTTATTGGATCAGCAGGGGAACTCTACGCTCCTTATTGGATCAGCAGGGGAACTCTACGCTCCTTATTGGATCAGCAGGGGAACTCTACGCTCCTTTAAATAATGCCAAAGGCGAGGACACCTTGGTTCATTGTCACCTGAAAAACAATGTCTATCAGGAGTGCCAGACTCTCTCAGTAATAAAGAGCAAGAACAAAGACCTGAGTAAGCAAAGCATAGCTCCAACTGACTCCTTCAGTAATGTAGTGAAATAGTAAATAAATAGAAATAATTGAGTGAAAAGTTTGGGAGGATTAAGAATATCCAACAAATTGGTCCTGAGATCCACAGTAAGGCAACAAGTTGGTTGCCTTTCAACAAAAGAATGTTGTAACCTCATGCTCAAAGGGATCAATGACTTTCCAAATCATGCAATCCAGGAAGCCATCCCCTCCATGTTCAAGAGGGGACTACAGTATTGAACAGTCAACCAATTAAAATTCATATCAAGGCCATAAACAATATATGACTGAGAAAAGTCAAAAAGAGCAAATTAAAGCTCTGGTTTTTGTGACAGCAAATGGTCAAAGTGTTCTGAAAAGAAAGAAAGAATAGGAAGAAGAAGAAAAATGCCATTGTGTTTAAATTGAGGATCCTGCAAAGCCACTTTAATGGGGTTCACCATTGATCTCTCAATAGCTCCTCCTTCTAGTTTAACTTTCTGTCTGTTGGTTCTGTTGAAGGATAATCTACTGCAGCCAAAGCTGTTGGCAGTTTTGCTAATTCATTATCACTCTTCTAAAGTAGAAATATGGTTCTTTCAGAAGTCTGCATTGACTAAACTAAGAGTGCTTGGATCCTATCCAAAATTCTTATAGCAAACTAATCTGTACTCATTGAAAGGTCAAGCATCTGGAGTCAGATTCTGAGATTAGTTTCACTTGAAATGCTCAGCCTAATTGAAGAGTGAAGTTGATTGCTGACCTAAGAGATCACAAGGAGCTTTTGATAGAAGTCATGAGATAGCAATGGGCTTAAGTATTTGTTTTACTTGTCAATAAATTAACTGAAGGATAGGAGAGAAAGGAGGAATTTCAGAAACTTATAATGAAGAGTCAGCTAGATTTTTTTTCATACAACCTTCAGAGGTTCCCTTCCCCGGGGGCGTGGCAAGATGTGCGAACCCACCCTTCTTCAGCCAGTTTTTTAAGCACCCGTCTTTAAAGTTTATCCAAGTGATTTAAAAGTTGTATCTTTATTTTTGGGAACATTAGTGGGTCATAATGGTGACTAATGTTTAAAAAAAGAAAGCTCAATTACAGAAGAAATTACCTTTTAAAAGTGCTGAAGAATTGAGGCCTACCTGTTCAACTGAAGCCACAGAATTGTTTGGAACCTGAGTATTACACTGGCGCCAACCTTGTCTCCACAAGATGGCGCCGGCATGATGATGAGCTCGGCTGGAGTCGATCCGTGGGTTTGTGATATCGGGCGTGCGGGTGACCCAGCTGAGAGAAGAGCCCTTGAGCCCGGGGTGCCGTCGGGTGAGCTGGGGACGTGTAGAATGGTGTCGGAAGCGGCCTCTGCGCAGTCCCTGGCCTTGCCAGGCATGTGTGGTGCTTCAAGGGTCCGTGAGTTAATGGACTGTGTGTGGGCTGTGAGGGGAGGGGGGGGACCTGTGGGGATGTGCAGACTCACAGCCGCACCGGGAAGGGCCCAGCAATGCTGGAAGAAGAGGAAGACTTACCTTTAACAAGCAGTTCACTGGAACAATTAGAGGTGGAGAAGGTAGGCTTCACAATGTGGAACTGGAATCTGGAATGGAGTTTGTTTGCACAGTCTTGGAAGAGATTGCCTATCAACTGGGCAATCTGTTTAAACAAATGACTCAAGGATTTCTGGATGTGACAAATAAAATATTTAATATGTCTGAAGATGTATCTACAGTTAAGTGGGATGTTAGTAAATGTATTAAATCAGTGGATACAGTGCAAGAAATTTATTTAAAAATTGAAACAGCTTTTTCTGAATGTAAAATTCAAGTTGAACGTAACAAGGAAAAAATAGATAAAGTGGAAGATTCGTTTGTGGATTGGGGAATCCAGAAGTAAGACTTACTGAAAAAAATTGATTCATTGGAAAATCAAAGTTGGAGAAACGATGTGAAAATTGTGGGTCTTCCAGAAGACATTGAAGGGTCTGATCCAATAAAATTTTCAAGAATTGGATTCCTGAGGAGTTGGGCAAAGAGTTTTTTCACAAGGTTTAGTATTGGAGAGGGCACATAGAGCGTTACGAAAGAAATCGTTACTGGGACAACCACTGCGAGCGGTCTTGGTTTGGTGGCTAAACTATCAAGACAGAGAAATGATACTACGGTTGGTGGGATAGAAGGGACGACAAAGTCAATCTCCAATGATGACTCAAAATAACAGAGTATTTTTTAATGCAGATTTGAGTCAAGAAATTATTAGGTGACTACGGAAATTCGGCTAAAGTACTGTGGCGGAAGGGTTATAAATTTGCTTTTCGATACCCTGCTGTGTTAAAGGTCTTTTATGGTAACTTTCAATCTCAATTTTTTGAGAATGATCACGATGCATTAATTTTTGCTAATTCATTACTGGATTTACGAGGACATAGAGTTTCGCCACCGTCGCCTAAAAAGAGGGGAAATGGAAATGGGCAGAATGGGAAAAATGGAAAGAAAGAAGTTTTAATACAAAGTCTTATTGACATTGAAGAGGGTTATGGGCATTGTGCAGGGAGGTGGGATTAGAAAGGGGTGTTTGGTTCGGTGCGGACTAGAAGGGCCTAATGGCCTGTTTCCGTGCTGTAATTGTTATGTTATGTTAAGATCTGGAACAATCATTGGGAATGGAGTCATTGGGTTGAATATATTTACAGTATTGATGTGAATGATGTATTTCTGGCTGGGGGGGGGGTTGGATAGCACTCAAATCTTTGATAGTCATCTTCCATTAGTGGGGTTTACCACACCCAGTTTTTTTTTTAGGGCATTACTACCTTTGGGTAGTCTTTTTTTTGTGGGGGGGGGTATAATTAATTTTTTAATATACTTTCTTTAAAAAATATTTAGGGGAGGGAAGAGTGATATTTTGTAGTAAGTGGTTATATTGTTAGTTTATAAGGATGTCTAATTTGAAATTTGCAACTTTTAATGTTCAGGGGTTAAATAATCCAATCAAGCGAAAGCGAGTTTTGGCTTGTATCAAGAAAATGAAAATTGACATTGCCTTTTTACAAGAAACACATATGACTGAAAAAGAACATTTGAAATTGAAGAGAGGTTGGGTTGGGCATGTGTTTTATTAATTTAATTCTAAGGCAAAGGGTGCAGCAATTTTAATTCATAAGAATTTGTCTTTTGAATTGCAATCTATGGAAGGGAAAGCTGGAAGAGTTTTAAAGGTGAATTGTAAAATTTTTACTGAATCTTGGACTTTGCTTAATGTTTATGCACCTAACATGGATGATGAGTGTTTTATTTCAGATGCTTTTTTGTTATTCAATCAAGCTAATGAAAATATTTTAGTTGGGGGAGATTTTAATTGTGTCTTGGATCCTTTGTTGGATAGATCCTCAAAAAGTATAAAGAGATGGCGATACAAATTGGGGCCTTGAAGGATTTAAATTTGGTGGATATTTGGAGAAGGGTTAACCCTACAGAGAAGGATTTTTCCTTTTACTCATCTCGACATGAGTCATTTTCTAGAATAGATTTTTTTTTAGTATCGGCACATTTACAAGGAAAGGGACTACAGGCAGAATATAAAAGCAGGGTTATATCAGATCATTCTTTATTTTTTTTCCTGCGTAAGTTCAGAAGTGATATGTTCATCTTTTAGATGGAGATTTAACACAATGTTGTTGAAAAAAAACCAGAGTTCGTTATCTTTGTTAAAGAACAGATCACTTTCTTTTTGTCTGAGAATGCTAAATCAGTAGAAAGTTGTTTAGAATTGGGGTTCGAAAAGGATGCATGAGGAGCTAAAAAAAATTCTTGAAGAATTTAGTACTTTTCTGAAATTGTAGTAAACCAAGTTGTACGTGTTGCAGTTGTGCTGCACTGGACCTGCTCTTGCAGTTTTTGCAGATAATTTGGGCACAAGCTTTGCAACTTCTGCCTTTGTTAAATATTGAGTACTTATTTCATATACAGTGATGGATTTGTGCATTGTCACCTCAGTTTTTACCTCAAATAACGTGAGCTATTATTTGCTTAAATTATCGGGGTTCAAAATATTTATTCAATTAATTGAATTATATCTGCTTTTCAATATTCAATACTAATAAATAGCCATCAGTCAATTCATAGTGTCTCCTTACACTATCCAAATGGAGAACAAGTTGATATTTAAAAATGGGGAACAAAAATTTAAGGCCGAGTGCAATGTGTAGCTGTTGGTGTGTATGAGTATTGAGCATATGAACATTGAGTGCAAGTATCCATTTCTAATCGTTCATAGAACAGTACAGTAAAGGAACTGGCTCTTCACCCTAAATAGGCCCTTTCATGCAACGAAAAAGCCCGACTGTAAAGGTGGAGATTCTCCAACCTTGCATCGTGAGACTTACCTTCTTGAATGCGCCGTGGCCGGCTCAGAGGAGCCGACTGCAATCCCTCTCGGGGAAGGATCATTGATAATTGGCGGAGCGCAGCGCTCCACCGCCGCCTCACATGAATGTACCACTGCTGCAAGTGGCTGGTCAGGGGCGGGCTGGTGAGTTGCGACGACGCTGTCAACCTGCGACCCATCTCCTCACTCTTTCCCACCCACTCACCTCTCTCCCTCCATGGCTCCCTCAAGGCAGGGGTGACTGGCGGGAGCTGTCAGGTCAGGGGCGGCCAGCGGGGGCCATCAGGTTGGGCAGTGGTGGGAACCGTTGGGTAAGGAGCAACCAACAGGGGCTGTCAGGGGCATCTAGTGTTTTCTCTCCACGCTTATAGCCGGCCTCCAAGTGGAGGCCTGAAAGGGCCTAATGTCTGTACAGATCATGATCCAATTTGAATTGCACATCTGCCTGAACTACTCGTGTTTCAAAACAAATACCTCTTAAACCAACCATTCTCAGCAGGGGCTGAACGGCCTCCTTTTGGGTCATAGCACATTTAAAGGGGGGGTGGGGAGGGGCACAGACTGAAATAAAAAAAATATTTTTAACGCTGCTTCATTGTGTTATTCTTGTACAATCAGATGACAATACACTTGATTGACGACTTAATGTAGTGGTAAGAGAGAAGTACAGAAGAAACCAACTAAACTTGAGTGGGGGCCCATAAACTAAGTGGGGGGGGGGGCATAGACATAAAAGGTTGAGAATGACTGCTTTCTATTTCAAAAATTAGAAACAAATTTGTTTAATTTAATAAATCATGCAAAGCAAAATCCCTGGTATCAGGAATTCAAGCAACTGATGAAAACACAAAGAAAATAAATTTTGAAAATTAAAATAAGTAAAAATAAACTACAGGTTTCCCCCGCTATCTGAAAGTAGAACGTTCCTATGAAATCTTTCGTAAGCCAAAATGGCGTAAATTGAAGGAGCAATTACCATTAATTTAGATGGGAATTTTTTTTGAGCATTGTTACGAGCTCTCTTAGACTTTTCTGATACCTTTGGACACATCTTGCTCACGGATACACAAAATAAATCAAACTGAAGCACAGATGCTCACAGACGCAGTTCAAAGCTATGGCAGCCTGATGCTGAGGTGCTGAGTGTAGTTGCTAGTGAAGGTGCCATGCTCGCTGCTCGGGGTGTGCACTGCCTCTATAATGGCTCACTGCAAAACAAACACTGAATACTATTTTCGTTTATCGCCTTTTTCATAAAAGCGAAAATCTTTGCGGATAGCAAAATCATGTACTAATGTAGATCTTTCGCAAAAGCAAAGTGGCATAAAGCAAACTTTCAAAAAGCAGGGGATACCTGAAATGGGTTTAAAAAAAAAAAAAAAAAAAAGCACGTTTAAAATTGTAAAAGTAAATGTTCTCTGAAGTAACACATACTGGGCTGGGACGATTGGCATAGCAGTTAGTACAACACATTTAGTGTGCCAGCAATCGGGACCGGGGTTCCAATCCTGCACATCCTGTAAGGAGTTTGTATGTTCTTCCCGTGTCTGCATTGGTTTTCCCTGGCGGCTTTGGTTTCCTCCCACCATTCAAAATGTACTGGGGGATGTAGGTTTATTGGGTGTAATTGGGCGGCACAGACTCATGGGCCGAAATGGTCAGTTACCGTACTGTATGTCTAAATTTAAACCGTTGGTGAAGACGGGAGCAAATATTCAGCCAGCGGAGAGCCTTGGTCATGCTTTGCTCTTAGTAGCTCTTTGAGTAAAGTTGTGTGTAACAGCAATGGCGTCACCAGGATGAAGTGCTGGTTGATACCACTTCCCATTGGGGTGACTCTCTTAAAGTGTCTCCTTATCCCTGCTTAGTAAGCATCATCCCAGTCAGAGGCTTTATCTGTAAACTTGACGGGGGCAGGTTAATTATTTATAATGTTATTGTTCATCTTTTGGGTGGCTCTGTGGAGGGGTAGGAACCTTCAGATGCAGCAGCGGTTAAATACTTTCAAAGAATGTGACTGAAAAGAAAGTAAAATGCTTTGCGATTTATATATTCATGCGAGTGAAGTTTGTTCAGTGTAAGTACAGAATAATATTTTAGTATTTTGCCTTTAAAACCATTTATTATTAACGCAGGTGTATTATTTAGGTATTGTAAGGGTAAGTTGCAAACAACCGGAAAATGCATTTATCCGGCATCTTCCAATCTCCATAGGTGCCAGATACCAGGGGTTTTCCTGTATATTCTATCGTTCCACAGATCAAACATGATCTCTGAGAATGGTGGAGCAGGCATGAGAGTTCTGTGTTCTTCCTTTGTATCTCCTGATTTCAAAAGTATCTAAAAATCTATTACCACTGATCTTTTCATTAACTGAGTATCTACATCTTTCCAGGGACAAAGAGTTCCAAAGATTTAAAATCTTCACCTCAGGCCCAAGTTGGAATATTTGCAATCTTGCCCTTTTAAGGCAACTCCAGGCTTTTAGATTCAGCAACAACAGAACTATTTCTTGCCACTAATAGATAAATTCTCAATCCCAGCAGTTTCCAAGCCAGGCTCTTGTGCACAGAATCCAATGTAATATTTCAGTACAAAGTTATCATAAATGAGCCCTTGCCTTTATATGGTAAGTCCTTTATCCTGAGTTCAGGACATCCCTGCAAGGTTCTCAGACTTTATTCTGTTAAGAGTACAAATTTTTTTAAAAATGGGGTTGATGATGAACATTTCAAGATGAACATGAGGATAATTTCAGATTTGTGGTATCATGCAGGAAGTTGGAGAAACATTAAATTAACTGTCATTTAATTTGCGTGTTTAATCGCATATTGATGCTGACACATCAAGCGACCGAAAAAGGTTTTGCAGCTGATTTTCATTTGTACTCAGCATCTGATGCCTCTCGTGTCAGTGCCCAACAATAGTCAGCCAGCATTGATGGATTCCAGTTGCCCTGATAACACTTTTCCATGGCCACAATGTCCTGGAGAAGCCTTTCACCATGTTCGTCACTGACTGCAGCAAGATCAGCAGGGAAGAATGCAGAAAATGAATTTTCAATGACATGCTGCACCTCACAGTTTTGTATCCTTGAACTGGGCTAAAAATATGACAGGAAATCTAAAAAGTGATAGGAAAATTTTAGGGTGATTTTTCATGATCAGCAGCTCAAAAATCCACAAAATCCACCCCAACGTGTTCAGAAAGAAAAGTCTTTGTTGCCCACTGTAATTTTATACATTGCAATAAGATCTCCAGAAATACGGGCCGAGTCTGCCCAATCTCACTTACTACATCTCCGAATTCTTCTCGTATACATTTGCAGCAACTCCTAATCGTATTTCTTAGTTGAGGAGATGGAAAAAAGAACATGGGCTGCTGTAAAGTTCATTTGATTCTGTTCATCTGCTGGGATCAATCTCATAAAATCCCACAAGATAATTATAGCAAGATTTATATTGCAGTTACTTAGTATCAAAGGCTAATATTTGCTTTCTTAATTGCTTGTTGTTTTTTACTATTAACTCTCTGTTCCCCCAAAACCAATTTGAATTTCATGTGATAGATTTTTTCAGGTTGCTTTTTCCCTTCTTTGTACCAAGGTGCATCATTTTCCACTTCCCTGCATTATACACCATCTAACACATGCGCCATGTTACTTGACCAGCCTCTCTTTCGTATTACCACCCCATCTAACTTTGCCATAAAACCTAATACATTCCCTCCTCTCATCCAAGCGACGTACACAAGGTGTAAGTAGTTGAGATTTGAGGAATGATCCTGATCAACCTTATTTTCCTGAAATTAAATTATTTGTTTGCAGTTTTTTCTTATTAACTAATCTTCAACCCTTGTTGTTTCATATTACCAAATCCTTTGATCAAAATTTTCCCGAGTTTTGATCTTGTTTAACAACATTTCTGGTGCATATCGTCTAATCCTAAGATAATGTTATAATTTGATTCATCTCCATCCCTGTAGCAGAGACATGTAAAACCAGAGCATTGATTTAAAGTAAGAGATGACTAGTTTTAAGGGGATCTGAAGAAGAATCCAGTCATCCAAAGGCTGGATGGGTCTGGAACGCACTGCTTGAGGAGGTGGAGACAGTGAATATGCTCCAAGATTTAAGAAATATCTAGATGAGTATGCAAGTTGGCAAGACATGACAAGGTTATGGTTCAAATGTTGCTAAATGCGATTAGTACCTCTGCACTGAATGACTAAAATTTTCATCATGAAAACACAGTATTTCTTAACACTTAAACCAAAAACAAATTCACTTCACAGTTCCATGCACAATATGATTTATTTGTTTTCCATCATTCTTGAATTGTCAGAACATATAATATCACATACATAATGCAGAAATTTCAAAAGGAATTTGTGGGCATGTTTGAAAGTATGAAGGCTTTATCTTCAAATATGTATTTTGCGCACTAATTCAGATTTTAGATTTCTTGTCAGAGTACTTGCCCAACATCACTTACAACCCTGAGATTCCTTTTTCCTGCGGGCAAGGCAGAATTACCATTAATTGGTAGTGCAAAAATTAAACTGTACACAGCATAAACATATAAATAATTAAAAGAACTATAAGCAGATAACAAATGTAAATAAACTGACTGTGAAATACAGAGAACAAAAGAAAATCAATAAAGTGCACAAGAGTCCTTAAATGAGTCTCCAATTGAGTTTTTTTTTTATTGAGTCTGATGGTGGAGGGGGTTGTCTGGTGGTGCGAGTCTTGTGGCACCTAAACCTCTTTCCTGATGGCAGCAGCGAGAACAGAGCATGTGCTGGATGGTGTGGGTCTTTGATGATGGCTGCTGCCCTCCAATGGCAGCATTTCCTGTAGGTGTACTAAATAGTGGGGAGGGTTTTGCCTGTGATGTCCTAGGATACCTTCTGGAGGGCTTTATGCTCAGGGGTATTGGTGTGCCCATACCAGACCATGATGCAGCCAGTCAGTACACTTTCCAGCACATCTCTGTAGAAATTTGCCAGGGTTTCTGGTGTCGTACCAAACCTCTGCAAACTCCGGAGGAAATAGAGACTCTGACGTGCTTTCTTCACAATGCCATTTGTGTATGGGGTCCAGGAAAGATCCTCCGAGATAGTGACTCCAAATAGCCTAAATTTTCTTATCCTCTCTACCTCTGGTTCCCCAATGTTCCTGGATTGTATACCTCTAGCTTTCCTTTCCTGAAGTTAACAATCAGTTTCTTAGTTTTGGTGACGTTGAGTTGCTGTTGGTGCACCATTCAGCCAAGTTTCAATCTCCCTCCTGTACGCTGCCTCATCCTTTATACAACCCACTAACATAGTATCGTTGGCAAATTTGTAGATGGTGTTATCGTACCAAGCTACACAGACGTAAGTGTAAAATGAGTAGAGCAGGGCGCTAAGAACACAGCCCTGTGGTGCTCCGGTACTAATGGAGAATGTAGAGGAGAAGTTCTTACCAATCTTCACTCATTGTGGTGTAGTGGTGAGGAAATCCATGATTCATTTGCATATCTAATTGAATACAATTCATTGAATATATGTGTATTACATTTGCTTGCTACTGTCACCATTCACTGTTTACTGATTGCAGACAAAGGAGCTTCACTTTTGATCAGAGAAGACAAATATTTCTACAAATATTTGTAATAGACAACATTTTACATGTCATTAAAACTGATGCATCAGTAAAGCCTTTGTGAGTGGTGATTTATTTGTTTTGAGATTATTGATTGTATCCACATATAAGAATCAGGTTCATTCTCATGAACACGTGTCATGAAATCTGTTTGTTTTGCAGCAGCGCGATTGTGCAGAACAAGGTGTAAAATTACACAAATAACAATTCTGTAAATCTGATGGCAGAGGGGAAAACTTGTTTTTGTAATGTTTAGTGTGTTTTCAGGCTCCCGTACCTCTACTAATTAAAGCAGCGAGAAAAGGCCATGGCCTGGGTGGAAAGGCCTGGGTGGTGACACTCTTAATCATAGAAGTTGCATTCTTAAGGTACAACCTCTTGGAGTGAAGACTGATGCTGGCTGAGTTCACAACTCACTGTAGTCTTTTCACCTCCATACCAGACAGTGATGCAATCAATCAGCGTATTATTGTGTCAGAATGATCTCAAAGGTGCACTTATAGAAATTTGCAAGACTTTTGGTGACTCACCAAATCTCCTCAACTCCTAAATAAATATAGTCACTGGCATGACTTCTTCATGACTGTATCAACATGATGGTCCTAGAATAGGCCTTCAGTGATGTTGTCACCCAGGAATTTGAAGTTTCTTACCCTTTCCACTGCTGACCCCTTGATGTAGACTGGTTTGTGTTCTCCTGGCTTCCCCTTTCAGAAGGGGATCATTATAGAAAGTCAACTCTTGTCAATTTCAAGAATTACATTTGTGGGTGGTTTTTACCCCCTCCATAAATCTTCGTCCGCGAAGCCAAGCCAAAGAAAGAGGAAAAAAAGAAGACTCCCAATAAAATAAAATTGCACAGGATGTGGGAAAGATGAAAATCTAAACTAAAATTATTTCAAAAATGCAAATACTGGTACTAGAAATCTGAAAAATGAACAAAAATGCTGGAAATATTCAGCAAGTCAGGAAACTGAATGCTTTTATAAACAATTTCTTCTATATTCTCTGCTTTAAATCTATGTTGCCTTTGTGGGAGATGTGTTAATCTGAAGCACATCTCGCACAAATTTGTTTGGATTGGAGCCCAATTAATCTTGTAATCTGTGCTGTTGAAATTTTATCAGCAATTGGCTATCTTCAGAAGCAAATGGAAAGTGTGGTAGGAATGTACTACTATTGCCTAACTTTGCTGTACTTTAATTGAAGCTAGAAATTCTGGACGGAGGATCCTCAGGCAAATTTTCCTCCCTAGTTTCCAAAGAGACCTACAGTATAGAACAGGCTCTTCAGCCCAACTTGTTCATACTGGCCAAATTAGCATTCTGAGCCAATGTATTTACCAGCATTAGTTCCATATCCTTTGCACAGCACTGGAATGGCATGCTAGGAGAATGCAAAGGCTGCTTTGGGATATTTCTGTCATTGTATGGTAAAAAGGACAAATCTCTATTGAGATCATTGACTTTGTGAATTAAACTAATTTATTTAAGACATTTATTTATTTAAGGTTATTTGAGTTTCCAAGATTGGTGGGTGAGGTGCAGATTCATTAACTCGTATATTGTGGCATAGCTGGCAAACTTTACACTCCTTAAGTGAGGGTAAAGAAGACGATTGTCTTAAAATAAATAATTACCGATGGTAGACTTCAGAAATAAAAATACAGTAGAAGGTGCTGAAAACACTCAGCAGGTCATGCAGCATATACAGATTTTGAAATAAAACATTTCAGTGCAAATATCTTAATGAGAAACAAAACTAACATTTTAGATCAAAAATCCTTGTCATAAAGCTTATGTTCTGCCATACAATAATTTTCAAAATAAACTTCTTTTTGACCAGTACAGAAAACAACATCATTATGAAAACTCTGGAGCACTTAGGATGTTTCTGGGGAGTCCTTTTGTGGTATATTTCCCCAAGAAAAAAAACTTCTGCTCACTCAGGTTGGTGGAAATTCCAAAATTCGGATAGGGCAAGACAAGGTGATCCCTTCAAAGGAACCCATCACTTAGAGCATGTCCCATCTGAGGGTTTTGACTGCTCCACGAGAGCCAATGTGTGATCTGGTTGAACATTTGGTTTTGATCATTGGAAATCTTCACACATTCTGGAATTGATAGAAGATCCTGGTATCCCTAATTGAGGATGCTCTGGGCATTGGTACTACAGAGTAGTATTTTTTTTCTTCAGAATCAGCAAATTTATCAGAGGGCTCACTGACCCTCTTAGGCAATTAGGATTTTCATTTCAAATTCAAAGAGCCTCTTGCAATGAAATCAAAGTCCTTAAAACCTGTGCAGTGAATGTCAATAATTTAGTTTTCATGTGTTCCTTAGTAGCAGGATATTACCTTGAGCAACATCCCTGAAGTAGGGAGTTTCTTGTGAAATAAATAAAACAAATGGTCTTGAATTTTATCTGAATGTTCTTCAGGTACTGACAGGAATCTGTAGAGTCCCTTTATTATCTAGATTCCTTTCAAGACAGAATACGATGTAATTTAAAAGATTGCCAACCAGAAATAAAATTGAGGGATATTTCAAAGCTGGGGGTGAGTTCATGGTCACTTTTTCCTCACAGTGACAAAAATTATGAATGATTTTTGGGTTTGATTTGAAAGATTGGGATAAATTTGCATTAAGCTTATTCAGAAGACAACAACCTCATTACAAGATCGATGAGGAAATTTGTTAAAATTTTTACAAGCTGTGACATGAATAAATAATCCAATGAGGATTTTCAACTTAAGCTATTTCGTGTGTTCTGGAATAAAGGAGTAAATATGTGAAACATATTTAATGCTGTTGCAGCAACTTTGTGCATCAACATTGTATATAATTTTTAAATGTAGACATACTGCACGGTAATAAGCTCATGCCGCCCAAATGCCCCAATTAATCTACAACCCCCATACATTTTGAAAGGTGAGAGGAAACCGGAACATCTGGAGGAAACCCATGCAGACATGGGGAGAATATACAAGTTCCATACAGACAGTGCCAGATTCGAACCCAGGATGATGGTTCGATAATAGT
The DNA here is from genome assembly GCF_036971445.1 of Narcine bancroftii. NCBI lineage: Eukaryota > Metazoa > Chordata > Chondrichthyes > Torpediniformes > Narcinidae > Narcine > Narcine bancroftii. The sequence goes on from NC_091478.1 coordinate 16,239,476, forward strand.
GTTGCCTTAATTGCTACGCTAACTGGGCCACTCTGCTTAAAGCAGTCGAACTCCCAAAATTTATCTTGGGAGCAGAAGGAATTAAAGGATTAATGCTAATTGGTATATATTGCTTTTTTAAAAAAAAAATTTTAAAAAAATTCAAATTAGTTAAATTAGAACCAATAACAAATATGTGGATGTGGACAGGTGCATTTTTCTACAAGCAACATTTTTATGATGATCTATAAGCTTTTGGCGAAATAGAGTCTACTCAAGGATAGTCAGCATGGCTTTGTGAAGGGAAGGAATTTGAAGTTCATGGCCCTCTTCACTGAAGTCCAGATTGGTGATTCATCAAATTTCCTCAGAGTACATCAGTTGATCTCAAGGCCTGAATAATAATCTCTGTGATCTGAATTGTCTTGATTATTGTACAAAGAATTAGGAGGAGAAGCAAGTCAATTAGCTCCTCAGGTTTGTTCCACTTTTTGATAAGGTCATGAATGATCAGAACTCCACATTCTCATCTGCCATAGTCACATTTTCCTCCTCCTCTTACACATTAAAATCCTACTCAATTCTCTAAGGCTCTCTGCTCATGGAAGAAAAGAGTTATCACCCATTTTAAACATGCGATCCATAATAGGACCTTTCTATTAGAATCTCCCACAAGATAAAACAACCTCTTCACCTTCACCTTGCTGAGACCCTTCTCAGGATTATGTCAGATTTTATTCTTCTTAACTCCAGTGTACGAGGTTGGCTTTCCAGGCTTTCCTTATATGGCAAGCTGTTCAATTTTCTCTGAACTTCTTCAAACTCATCAATATTATTCCTTAAATAAAGAGATCCTTATTTTATAAAATTAATCATAAACTCCCTACTTACATTCTGAATTTCTTTTGCAATAAAAAAAGCATTGTTAGGTTTCCTAATTGCTGTATCTATCTTCAAGCCTTTTGCAAATCTTGCACAGGGATCATTAGATCCCTCTGCATTTCAGCATTCTAAAATCTCTGACCTATCAGACAATATGCTTCTGTTTTTAATATTTTCTTTCTGCCAAAGTAGGCAATTTTTACATCTACCCACATTGTGTTCCATTTGCCAGATCTTTGCTCACTCATTTAGCCTATTTATGTTTTTTTTGATGCCTCCATATGTTCGCCTCACAATCGGCTCAGGCCCAAAACATTGGTTGCCTTTCACTTCCAATGAATGCCATGTGACCTGTTGAGTTTCTCCAGTGCTTTTGTGTATGGTGCTTTCCTTTCTTTGTACTATCAGTGCAGTTTACAACTATACCTTTGGTAGCTCTATCCAAGTTGATGGGATGAGTAACACCCATTTGATGCCCCCATATCAGTCTTGCCCATCAGTTTAAAAAAAACTTCATTTTTTTGTTCCCTGTTAGCTAGCCCATCTGTTGGCACTGCCTTCTCAAAGCACTTAGCACTGATGGGCTTCATGTGACTCCTAGAAGAAAGACCTCTATTTAGAAAGTGCTTTTCACAACCCAGAGCATCCTAGAAAATATACAATCAATTAATATGAAAGTGTGGCGGCCTGCAATTGCGGAGATCAGGCCAGCACATCGCGTGGCAGCAGATGCGGACAGAGATTGCTAAAATGACTTCCAGGACAACGAACCAGCGGGGGTAGAAGCTGGGGCAACATCAGACCAAAAGCTTTAAAATGGTGTTGGTCAAGCTGCCCAACTAACTCAGCAGAAGCAGGCTGGGGAAGAAGGGCATTCATATGTATGGATGTTCCCGCCCGCTAAAGTTATTCATATAGGTGACTCAATCAATCAGCACAAATGGTGGGAACTTGAATAGTATAAAAGCAGCCTTTTAGCCCTAATAAAGTGAGCTTAACCTAACACACTGTGTGTATATGTTTCTTTATAGCAGTCGGCTACAACAGCATAGTTTTAAAAAATTTGCATGTTGGTTAAGTCCACAAGATCATAAGACCATAGCAGCAGAAAGAGGTTGTTTAGCCCATTGAGTCTGCCCTGCCATTCCACCATGAGCTGATCCATTCTCACATATAGTGCCACTCCCCTGGCTTCTTTACACAAGCTTGGATAACCTGACTATTTAGATACTGATCAATCTCTGCCTTAAATGCACCCAACGACAGACTCCGCAGCTACCTGTGGAGGCAACTTCCAAAGGTTCACCACTCTCTGGCTAAAGAAATTCCTCCCAATCTCTGTTTAAAATGGGCATCCTTCAATCTTGAAGTTGAGCCCTCTTGTCCTAGACTCCCTTAACATGGGAAACCATTATGTCAAATCTACTGTATCCAGACCTTTCAACATTTGAAATGCTTCTATGAGCTAAACTACCCCCCCCCCCCCATTCTTCAGAACTTCAAGGAATACAGTCCAAGAGCCACTCTTTATTCCTCGTATGCTAATCCCTTTAGTCCAGGAGTCATTATTGTGAATCTTCTCTGAACTCTCTCCAATGCCAGTCCATCCTTCCTTAAATAAATAATTTGCAGGGTATCCTACACAAGGACTCCCAGGCCCCTTAGCACCTCTGAATCCTGTTGTTCCCCATCCAACCAATAGTTGCCCTTTCATTCCTTCTACTGATGCGCATAACGGTACATTTTCCAACATTGTATTTAATTTGCCACTCCTCATTATCCTAATCTAAGTCTCTCTGCAGCCTCTCCATTTCCTGCCCCTCCACCTATCTTCGTATCATCTGCAATGGTTAAGAATGGAATTCTTGGTGGGATTTTGGTAGAGAACTTTGTTCTTAATTTGGGAAGAGCCTAGGACCCATGGCTGCACAGATAGATGGACTTAGAGTAATGTTCTCTCTGAAAGAAATGGCTATATTGCATTATAGTTAAGTAACTGGATCAATATCCAAAGGCCTAGATATCAGTTTGATTTCCACCATTCCCACTTGAATTCAAATTTAAGTAATTTAAAAAGTTTGATGTAAAGTAATTGTGGCCCTACGTTCTCATAAAATCCAATGAACAAATAATAAAAAAAACTCCTTTTGGAAATGGATGTTTATTTTTCTTCATTTCATTCAATAGATTTTTTGTGCCAATCATCAAAGATGCAGATGTCTGATAGCTTGACCATGGTAACTATCTGATGCCTATATCTGAGCTTTGAGTCTTAATAATGGTTTTTAACCAAATTGTTTTCTCCCTTACCCCACTGATGCTACTTGGCCTGTTGAGTTCTCCAGCAGATTGTAATTTTGCTTCAGATTTCAGCACCTGGAGTCACTTGTGTCTCCAATGTTCTTTTAGGGTTTTGACAGGGCAGATGCAGACTTAATGTTTTCCCCCAGATTGTCTGGAACCAAACGATTGGCCATCCAAGACTAAGATGAAAAGAAATTTGTTTATATGGAGCATAGTGAGGCTTTGGAGTTCCCTGCCTAAAAGGAGTTGTGGAGACTCAGTTGCTGAGAATATTCAAAGCTGATCTTTTTATTTGGAACTCTGAGTGATCAAGATGTATGAAGTGAGTGCTAGTAAGTGATAAGTAATGAATCATGATTTAATGAATGGCAAAGAATATGTGAGGATCTGAATGGCTTGTTCGTATTTCTATTTCCTGCACGATTATGCTCACGCTCTTCTTTAGTGTTCATTCCTCTCAGGAGAGGAGATGGAGGTATCTGTTCCTTCTTTAAGAGAAAAACGATGATCTTGTTAATTATTTAGTTAACAGTGAGAGACTGAGCAAGTGTGTCTGGACCTTTGTGACCCTTGACTGATTCAAAGGCCCTATGACCACAGAAGGGAGCAGCTGAGCAAGACAAACTGTTTTAAGGAGGAGAAACTTTTAACAAGAGTATATGAATGAACGTACCCACAACGGCAGAAAATTATGCTGCAGTATATGGTAATGTTTGATGCATGGGAAAATATAATTGGAACTTGATGTTATAGATTCAGCTTGTCAGATCATAAATTTAAAGTAGCCAAGCTTTCAGAGATTGCTTTAGAAATGCACCATGGGTGGGCAAAACAGCATCGGTTGGCATGCTCAGACTAAATGACAAAATATTCCATAATAAACGTCAGACCTGATATACATTCACTGAGTTCAAATGAAGTATTAAAAAAAAAAGCCTCTATCTTCTGAATGCAAGTGTAGAATTTAGAGTCCATATTGGAAGTTGGTGTGTAAAATTGTGACCAGAAGGATATATTTTTAACTAGGCTTACTTGTCAAGGAACTATGCTCATAATATACTCCATCATAAATCTGGGGAAAGCTCCTTTTACTGAGCATTTTGGCAACATACTCAGTAATCAGACTTTCGAGCAGAGAGGATATCAACTGACCCAGCATTTTTGATCATATTTGCACTTGAGTTTAAAAATAACAAAAGATTAATCCCACTCAATGAAATGTAATATCTGTTCATGATGTGAGACATTTGCTGCTATATTATAAAAGGGCAGATTCGGCTTTGTATAATTATACACAGTCTTATTTGGACTCTGTGGAAACATTTCTATTCCTAAATCAGACTATGGGCTCACAGCTTCTTCCTACAAGAATAGATCTTAAGTGGAAACTTTGGTATAATATTGAGGGAGTGTTGCATTGCTTTGGATACCATGCTATAATAGTGGCTTTGAATACATCTGATTAACATTGTTAAAATAAAATCCATGATAGTTTTAGAATAAGGTCTAGAAAGATGTATTGGACATTTTCATCTTGTGTTACCAGAAATGCTGAACAATGATTGGCTGGTCATTTGTCCTACTTCTGTTGTGAGATCTTGTTGGCTCATTAGTTGCTCTGTTTGTCTCCAAGACAACTGTTACTACACTTCAGAAGTAATTAATTGGCTGAAAATTCAGCAAGAAATCCCCAGGACATGAAATACAAATGCACACTTTTTTTTGTTCCAGGTATGACCTGCAATATTTAATTGAAGCTTTGAGCTGCTCAGACTGTGTGGGGGGAGACTTCCATACAGCTGGAAACCTAGGTTTTGGGGCTAGTTCGGATGACAGGGGTACACCTGCTGCTTCAGAAATAAAGCTCAGGGCTTCATTTAAATTTATTTCCACCAAGAAGTCAGCAAAATGTGCTGGGAAGTCATGGTTGCCAATAGCCCGATGTGAAAACCGGTAGATTGACTGCTGGGAGTGCAGGAGGTTAAGGGTGAATCTCATCATATACAAAATCGTGATAGGAATAGATCTGGCTGATTTTTGACTTCGGGAAGGGAAAACCAGAGGTGTATAATCAGTGGGGAATCAGAGGTGGAGAGGGTGAGCAAATTTAAGTTCTTGGGAGTCACTATCTCTGAGAACCTTTCCTGGATCCAACATAATAATGGGATTGTGAAGAAAGCATGTCAGAGCCTTTACTTCCTCAGGAGTTTGTGGTGGTTTGGTGTGATACCAGAAACCCTGGCAAATTTCTACAGATGTGTGTTAGAAAATGTGCTGACTGGATGCATCATGGTCTGGTATGCGGACACCAATATCCCTGAGCATAAAGCCCTCCAAAAGATAATGGACACAGCCCAGGGGATCACAAGCTAAACCCTCTCCATCATCAAGAACATCTACAGGGAACTCTGCCATTGGAGAGCAGCAGCCATCATTAAGGATCCACCTCACCCAGCACACGCTCATCAGGAAAGAGGTATAGAGTCGCACAACCACGTTCAGGAACTGCAGCTTCCCCTTGACCATCAGACTCCTCAACAACAAACTCAATCAGGAACTCATACTTTTGCTCTTCAGTTCATCAAAACTGATGTGGAAACTTCTTTATCATTGGTATTCTTGGAGAGACCTCACAATGGTGCATTGAACTGGAGACAGAATGCAGATGCTTGAATCTGAACAGTCTTGATGAAACTTTTTCACCCAAAATGATAACAATTCCTCCCCATCTGCCTTCCCATAGATGCTGTTCATTCCTACTGAACTCTAATATCTTTAAATGTCCAGTATCTTAAACCAATATCTTTAAATGTATAATTCACAGGGCTTCAGCATCCAGAGATAGATTCATAGGAAAATGGAAGCATGAGCAATTTTTTTTTTATTGTAACAGACTCAGTTAAATTGATTTTAAACACAGTTGGATAGACATCTTGAAAAGTAGAAACAAGGAGGAACATGACTACATTGAATTATAATTGCTATAAATAATCTTGAATCACATAGAATGTACAATCTTTAAGGCTTATCACCTCTTTCCCACAACCTTAATTCATAAAATTCAATCACATGCGCATGAAGGGAAAATATAGCCTAACACTTGTAGAGATGAGAGCAGCTGTAGGGAAAAATGGCAAATCGATGTTGACTGCAACAAAAATAAAAGGAGTGGGCCACAGTCACCCTTTGAGTAAATGCAATATTTGAAAATACATTTTCTTTCTGTGCACCTAAAATCATTTAAATTGTGTTAGAAATAAAAACCCAAGCAGATGCAAGATCTTACAAGGTCATGGAAAAGACCCCCACGCTCAAAGAAGGCTTCAGCAGAGAAAGATGCTGCAGCTATATTAAAGAATCCAGCTTTCCTTATCATTCTTTTTTCTTTTTAAGACATTGACAGATCAGAGGAGCATTTTATAGACTTTGTTGTTTTACTGTATTTCAATTGACTAGATTTTTTCTTTAAAAAGAAAAGCCTTGCTCCCTGGAGCTCATTCCAGCATGGATAGGGGATTGGCTAACAGACCAAAAACAGTTGGGTTCATAATGTTGTGTCCTTGGAATAATAAGCCAAAATACTAAAGGAATAGTTGAGAAACTACTCTTCAAAGTTTAATAAACCAATCACATCTCACTTCAACAGCTGCTATTTAATACAGTTAACTTTGATAAATGACTTGACGTCTCCATAATGATAAAAATGAGAGAAAAAAAATCAAATGATCTTGGGTGGCATGATTTTATCAAGTTATTTCTTGCCTTAATGATAGCAAATGAGGTGAAATTGCATTTGAATAGCTGTATTACCATGGAATTAACTGTGCTTGGTATATATGACCTTGCTCAAAGGATGCAAAATTAGTTTGGGCTTCCATTAGTATCTGTAACTCTTTTGATCATATTCTGTTTGCATCCCAAATGCATGAAATGTGCGAAGCCATTCTGCAGGAACAAATTAACGATTATACACAAAGATTACATGTGCACTCGCATGTAGCTTCTGCAAATGAGCAAATGGCTCAAGCTTATCTAACGCCGGTTGAAAAGCTCTAAGCTGGAGGGTGCACAAAGCCCCATACCCATGACTGTGCTGGGAGTGTTTTAAAATTTTAAGAAGCTGGAACAGGAGTACAATCTTTGCCCTCATATAACCCTTATCCCAAAGATATTTTTCAACCTTGCATTTACTTGATGACTCTTCATTGGCATCTTTCTGGAGTAAAATATTCCAGAGACACAATCCTTTGATAGAAATGATTTGTTCTTATCTGAGCCAATTCATTTCTCTTGAGACAGTTGCTTCCTTAATTTAGATCCCCCCTTAGAAGGAAACATTGATGAATTATATGTTGTTAAAGCCAGACTTTTGAATGTTTCAGTGATCTTTTTTGTAAATTCCTGAGTGTAAGGCTGAAAACCTTCACTGAAAGGACAATCCATTCATCTCAAGGACCATTTGAGTAAATCAGCAATGCGCTGCCTCCAAGCAAAAGCAATCTTTAAGTAGTCGAAGTCCAGTCCAAATACAAGAGTTTCTTATCTTGCACTCCACCTTCCTTGCACTAAAGGTCAACTTTTCATTTGCCATCTTATTGCATATGGATTTATTTTCTGTTCATTAAATGAGGGCACCCTACTCTCTTTGCAAAAAACCTTTTGTAAATATCAAACTACTCATTTCATAGTTACCATTCCTACTCTTTGAACAAGTGGATACCTTCACTTTTCAGATATTACACTCAATTTGCTACTCACTTAACCTATCTACAGTCCTTTGCAGACTTTGCATTGGCAAAATCTCTTGGATACTGTTTTAATGCACTCACAGGATGTAGTTGTTGTTGACTATGCTGTTATTTATTGTCCATTCCAGGTTTTCTCTGAAGTAAGGTAATAATTAATTATTCTGATGTGTATATTTGGGATACCAGAGCGATCAAGGGTGTCTAATTTCCTTCCATGAGGAACACGAGTGAATGAAAAGCAAATATACTGCTATCTGGTTGTTTGATAACTACCATGACTGAGGCTAACATTTTACTTGCAGATTTAATTAATTACTTGAATTTAAATTCCCCAGCTGCCAGAGTAGAAGTTAAACTTGTGTTTCTGGGTCAGTGGTCCAGAACTTTTGACGAAAGTCCAGTAATTTAACTACCACAGCTCTGCCACTATATTCAGTCCCTCAACAATAATGGAGATTGTAAGTAGCTCACCTCCACCACCCATCACAGGCAGATGAGATGCCCCACTAATTACAGCTTGTGAACTGAGAGGTGACTCTTTAACTGTTTCTGATCTGTTTGTGTATCCATGATCTGTGCTGATAGATTACCCTCTATGTGCTATGCAGTAACAATTTTATGTGGGTCTTTATCAATGCCTGTTAAAAATCCAATTAATTCTTTCACTCCGTTCCAATAGTCTGTCATTCTGTCACATGGCCAACAGAGTCTAGTAGACACGTACACACATGGTTTTCAGAAAGCCACGTTGTCTTAAATCATAGTTTGGATTTCTAAGAATTGTTATATATTTCCTTTAAAATTGACTCCTGCAGTCACTCAATACACATGCTGTAGAAACTCAGCAGGTCATCCATAGAGCAGTACTCAAAAATGCTAGAGAAACATTGACTGCCTTGTGCTTTCTATGGATGTTACATGACCTGCTGAGTTTCTCCAACACTTCTGTGTGCTGCAATCACTCATTTGTTGATGTTAAGTGAATTGGCCTGTAGTTCTCCATTATTCTTCTCCTTGTTACATTTTCCATTTTTCAATCCTCCGGACCAGGGACAAAGGGCTTTGCCATCCCATTTGACTCAATGACTCCAATGTAGTGAAATTTGGATAACTGTAACTAATGTATCTCTGCAACTCCTAGGATCTAAGAAATCAAGTCCAAAGATTTATCAGTTCTTGGTTCCTATAATTAATAATTTTTTATCTTTAGTATTATGAATAATTCAAATTTCCTTAAATAAATTGCCCTGTGTTCACCGGCTGGATTACTTTGGTTCTAGACCTGGAAATCTAGATACCAGTCATTATTTGTATTAGTGTATTATGGATCTGTAAATTTCTTTTACCTGAATGCAACTATGGTATATCTCAGAAACACAAAATTGAAAAATCATCTGGTTGTGAACCTTGTTCCCACACAATGCTGAGCTTATGACCTGTAGATGAGCCTACTGCTGTTTAGAACCAGATTCTGATGGGAGCCAGTTCTCCTGCTTTCATCCTCCAGCAAGGAACCCTTCCCGTACCGCATCCTTTAATAGGGCCCACAAATACAGGCCCTAATTCTCCACCCGGACACTCTTTCCAGGATCCAGTCCTCTCACATTGCCTTTGAGACCTGAGATCCTCCAACATAGTCACTCCCTTGCATTCCTTCCCAGCCATGTCTCTTACTTGATTCCTCCCAATCTTATGGCCTGCTCCAGTGGCCCGTTTCTTGATTCCAATCACACCCACAGCCTGCAATGTACCATGACACCCGGTCCATCACCAAGATGGAGCTGTTCTATTATTTTACCCATTCAATTGAAACTCGCCCATTGCCTTGTGCCTCAGGAATTAGGGCCCCAACCGTAGCAGTCATTGATGTACTTAACAAAGATGTTTGAATGCATTGATGAGCTTCTGAGCACAAGCAATCTGCTTAGCATTTCTGCTGTTATTAATTGCTTTGACTCAACTTTCAAGAAACCAACATTTAATTTTGCTGCTTTATTTCTTTTTAGATAACTTGTAGAAAATATAGCAATCAGTTGTTAAGCTTCTTGCTTGTTCAGATTCACTTTCCATTTTATCCCTCTTTAGAAATTTTTTCAGTCACCCTTTACTAATTCTCTCCTCACCACATATTCCTACTTGCTCAGCAAGCAAAAAATTTGTAGAACTAATATCCTTTACATGGTTAGTTTCCTTAAACAATAGAAGTGAAAAACTATGTGCTGAAGTGTCTTCTAAGGCTGCTGTGAACTGAGTGGAAAAAAAAATCAATACACTTTCAAGTTATTGCACCTCTTATTTGAGTTTTCAATCAATAGAAAGAGAAATAGACATTTGTATAATGTTTGTTAATGGAGACTAAATTAAAATAGAAAATATAATTAAACAAATCTGAAACAAGTCCCTCAAACAGGGCAAATTGAGATAATTTTCAACAATAACTAAAGTGTAGGAATCATTTCTTTTTCTTTGGCTTGGCTTCGCGGACGAAGATTTATGGAGGGGGTAAAAAGTCCATGTCAGCTGCAGACTCGTTTGTGGCTGACAAGTCCGATGCGGGACAGGCAGACACGATTGCAGCGGTTGCAGGGGAAAATTGGTTGGTTGGGGATGGGTGTTGGGTTTATCATTTAGCTTAATAGTAAACACATTGATTTTCTTGGTATTTAATCCTGGAATGTCAGTCTACATGTACGTAGTGCAACTATAAGTTGTATTGCTTTTCATGAGTTGTTGACTGGCCCACATTATACATTCCAAAAACTGACTAATTCAGAGGTAGAAAAATATGGCATTTTCCAGCCCACACAAGTACAGAATACTGAATAAAGAAGGCAGTGGAAGAAATCATAAAAGAATCTTGGGTGTAGAACTCTTTGCAAAAGCATGGATAACAGAATAGAAAGTACAAGTCAGGAATCAAGATTGCTGATATTACCAGACGTACAACCTAAAATTCATTCCTGGTAAGAGTGGTAGAAACAGAATCATTCATTTCCTTTTACAGGGAAATAAATAAGTACTCGAGGGAATCATTTGAAGGACTACGGGGAAAAGAAGGGGAGTAGGTTTGATGGGATTTCTTCACCAAGAGCTGGTATGAACATCATGGGCCAGACATCATCTTCCTGTGTATTACCATTCTCTGACTCCTTGAAGTGCCATGTTAAACTCATTTTTTTGAAATGACTGAACACCTCACTAACAAAAAATATCACAGGAGTGTGCTAAGTGTGCACTTTCTAGTCTATGGGTGTTAATATTAATTCACCAGTGATCATAGGGGCAGTTTGAGAGAGTCAGAAAGGGGAAAAGCTTAGGTGAACTTCACAGTGATTTGTGCGAGTGTGGAATGAGCTGCCAGATGAAGAGGTAAATGCAGGCTCAATTTTAACATTTAAGAAGAATTTGGACAGGTACATGGATGGGAGGGGTACGGAGGGCTATGGACTGGGTGCAGGTCAGTGAGACTAGGCAAAAAATGGTTCGGCACAGACGAAAAGGGCCGAAGTGGCTTGGGTTTCTGTGCTGTAATGGTTCTAACTGAAATTATTGCTTTAAAATTATTGATGGATGCCTAAAATTTTTGTAATGAATATTTCAGTTTATTGAGAATATAATATCTTCCATATTCCATGATACTTTTCATTGTGACATGCCTAATGAAAGATTAACATATCTGGCATATTGGATGAAATACTCGTCGAGTTAATTATTAGGACATGCCAAGTTTCATATAGAAAAGATTATAATAGAAAGATTGGAACATGAATAGGCTCTTTCCCCTGAGGGTAGGGCAGATTGGAACAAGGGGTTATAAGCTGAGGGTTAGGGGGCAAACTTTAGGAGTAATATAAGAGGATGCTTCTTCACTCAGAGAGTGGTGGCTGAGTGGAATGATCTACTGGAAGAAGTAGTTGCGGCAGGGTCAATTCTGTCATTTAAGAGGAGGTTAGATGAGTACATGGATGTGAGGGGGTTGGAGGGCTATGGGCAAGGGAGTGGGTAGGTGGAACTAGTGGAGTTTCACATAAATTGGTGCGGACTAGAAGGGCCGACCTGGCCTGTTTCTGTACTGTAAATTGTTATATTGTTATATGGTTAAAGAAATACAAATAATTGTGCCAAGCTTTTTTCCCCCTTTTAACTTTAAGATTATCAATATTTAGTTTTAACAAAAAGCATCGAAATAAACTTTGAAGTAATTAAGGAACGTGTTTTAGATGGGTACGTACAAGCAAACAATTAGCATATATTTTTGAAAGGCAGAAGATAATTTGCAGGCCAATTGAAGCATTTCACATGGTTATAAGGCTAAATTATATTGTGCTCAAGCAACAGAGAAAACTATTATTCAAATAAATTCAAATAGAGAGGGGATGGTTTCCAATCTTATTTCTGGATTTGCAGCTTACTGGTGTGAAAGCAAAAGGGCGCATGCACTCTCAGCAGGATAAGTGGGGTGGTTTATAGGAAGGCAGAAGAAAGGGCAAAAAGTGAAAAAGACAGACACATGAAATGAAGATGATGGATGGCATGCAATGTATAACAGCAATCAGGCCACAACTTGCTTCCCTAGTATTTGGAGCCTCAAATGGACTTCCTTATGTGTTTTCCTGTGACATGGTCTGACAGCATCAAAGCCATCTGTCACTACTTTGTATATATTCTCAGGATGTCCAATGAAATTGGAGCAGATTTTCCGTCGGGGCGGGGTTTCCGTCGGGGCGGGGTTTCCGTCGGGGCGGGGTTTCCGTCGCTCCCTAAATAATCAGCCAACTATCTCTCTGAGCTTCAAACATAGCAGAGTGAAGCACTCATAGAATGGCTCTGACAGCTGGTGTGATGCTCCCACAGGTAAACACACCAATGTTTTCAGAGACAGTTAAGACCATAAGAACAGAAGAAATAAAGTAGTAGTAGGCCATCTGGCCCATCGAGCCTGGCCCACCATTCAATGAGATTATGACATCTCATCTCCACCTACCTGACTTTTCCCATATGCCTTAATTCCACTCCTATGTAAAAATCTATCCAACCTTGTCTTAAATATATTTACTGAGGTAGCCTCCATTGCTTCAATGGGCAGCAAATTCTATAGCTTCACCACCCTCTGGGAAAAGCAGTTCCTCTTCATCTCCATCCTAGATCTACTACCCTGAATCTTGAGTCCATGTCTCCTCCATCAATGGAAACAACTTACCTACCTCTATCTCATCTATGGCTTTCATAATTTTATACATGTCTATGAGATCCCCTCTCATTCTTCTAAATTCCAGATAGTGCAGTCCCAGACGACTCAATCTCTCCTCATAGGCTAACCCACTCATCTCTGGAATCAACCTGGTGAACCTATGTTTATGTATCCCCTTGATATTTAGAACCATTGAATAACATGTGGTGCCTATTTTTTTTCTTTTAATACAAAACACACTAAACTTGTGCAGAGTAAAGAACAATTAAACAAATAATAAATGTAATGCCTTACTTTTCTACTGACAGCTTATTTTTCCTATTCATTTGACCAGCTCAGCAGACAGCCTCCAGTCTCTAAGCTGGGAGAGCTACTGAATCTCATGCTACCTCATTGACCCTCATTAGGGATCCCCACCAGTACAGAAGAGATAGTCAGCAGGTCATGTAATGCTAATGTGCAAGGTGTTGCTGCCTTGGGCTACTGCTGGGATATCTACATCTTCATTAATTAGACTTGAGGCCTGCTTTTCTTTTTCACCAGTTGTGATGCACTTTTCATGAAGTGTGTTCTTTACTTCCATATAACCATTTACGGAGCTGAAACAGACCATGTTGGCCTTTCGACTCCGCACCGGTTCACTCTAGATATTTTGTTGTTATTAAATTATATACTTAGGGCATGCTAATGCACAAAAATAATTTTTCCCCATAATTTAAGTAACTTCCCCTTTCCATTGGAGCAGTGATTTGCCACCCCCCTGCGGGCAGTAGAAAGACCCAAAGGGGTGGTGAGGGAAAAGTGGGTGTTCTAAACCTTCAGTTTTGTTATTATTTAGTCTGTGGCAAAGTTTAATGAAGAAGCCAGTGCAGTCATTTTTCTGGCCAGACTTGGGGTGGCAGTAGTGAGCAAAATAAACGGCAACAAGGCGTTCTCACAAGAGCCGACTAACAAGATAAGTACCCAATTCTGACATACGTCCATTCCGAGATACCACCATTCATTCAGAACGGAACACAGACGTATGGCAGGGGCTACCTGTAGTTTGAATTCTTTGATTGAATTGGAATAATCTTTACCCTGGAAGGCAGGACTGATCACAGATCTGGTCACCCGATCCAATCAAGATCAACATCAAGATTCCATTTGTTAACATGAACACAAAATACAAATATGTTGCTTTCTAATTTGTCCTGTAAAAGAAAAGCCACTTGTCCAGCCCTACTTTCAAGACGAGAAAAAGAAGCAGAAGAGAGGCCCTTCAGAGACATTGTGTGTCTGTGGATCCCGCCACCTTCATATATTCCCTAGCCACAAAGCTTCCCATCCAGAACCTCAGTCAACCCGATCTCGAGGAATCCAAGTCACCCACCACAGTCCCTGATACTGAACTTCCAAAGCTGTCAGTGCCCGAGGCCTTTCATGAGCTCTGAATCATGAATCATGGTCCCAATGCCAGGTTACCTGGATAGCAGATGATCGTGGCAATGGTGTGAGGCCTTCGGCTGCCAAGCCATACACTGGTCGGCTGGTGTGCTTTTTTTACTTTGTAGACTCCACTTTCCAGGCCTTTCTTCTCAGCTGGAAGTGGTCTCCTGCTCTTGCGTAACTTTCAGAGCCCACAACCCCCATGGCCTCGGCTGCCAAAACATGGGTGCCACATTCCTTCATGCCAAACTCTGTGGATCTTTCATGATAGAAGCCACGGCTGGGCCAGTTCTACAGGCATTTTAAACCTAGGCAGGGCCATCAGGTGCGATGGCTGAGCAGTAGGCCCCAGCAGAGATGTGCTGAAAGATAGGGTCTCCATTCCTCTGCTCCTCCAGGGTCCACTCCAGTCATAGCAGTGGTGTTACAGCAGATAGATCCCTCCCTATTCTGGAGGAGCAGGCCTTTGGATCATCCCAGGAAGATCACCAAGCATCCATCTACACCAATCTCCCTTTTACATCCCCAATATGAACCATTGCTCCAACCCCCTTCCCCCCCCAACCCAATTCTTGTTGCAAGCTTCACATACAAACATTTCAAAACACATCTCATTTAAAATACTGGAGCTCTGCTCAAGCTAGGCAGGCTGGCTCCAAGAGCCTTTGCAAAAGCTTTGGAGAGTGTGCAAGAGACTTTACTAATGGATTATTGTTTTGAAAAGCAAAACAAAGATGAAAGAACTCAGAGGAGTAGGTTCGGAGCTGCAGGCTGTCTGGGAGGGCTGTTTGTTGGTCTAAGAGGGTCATATGGTTTTTGCAAGCAGAGAGGGAGTCAAACAGGCTCAGAGAGAGTGTGAGAAAGAGATCAGTTCTGCAGTTTTACAGTCAGCAGCAGCAGCTGGGACTGGAACAGGGCAAGCTGGCAAGCTTGTGGAAAACCCCCACTTTGAAGATGAGTTGTGACTGCTTAGTTCAGCCTGTTCAACGCCCTTGTGGTTCATACAAGAGAGGGGTAAGCTGCCTAATGTTTCCCTTGAAATAAGGGAAACAAAAAGGAACTATGTGGTGACCTGAAAGAAAGAGGTTATCATTTGGAAAATCCTGATGGGGCAGGTTTCTTCAGCAAGACACTGAAATGGCTGATTAAAAGGAATAAGTTATGGGCATCCAGTGAACAACAAATCTCTCTCTGAAAACCAACAAGAACCATCCTGAGTGGTAACCATTTAGCTTTTATGCACCAGAGCCTGGTGAACTTCATAAATGTTAAATTCTGTGCACAGAATAAGAATTGCCTGCAACCAGTAAACTTGGAGGAATGATAAGACTGTGAATCAAAGAACTTTTCTGAACTTACACACATTACATGCATATGCGCTTAGAATTAGAAGGGGGTTAAGTTAGGTTAGTTAAGTCAATAGTGATAAGTTAAAGTGTGATTCTGTTATCTTTAAAGATAATTTAAAGCAACATTTGTTTAAGTAACCATTTGTCTTGGTGTATTTATATTGCAGCTGGTCTATGACACAACATTGAGCATTCCACCCTCATAGAGTAGCAATTTATAAAGGTAGGCTTATATCTAGATCTCTGGAATTGAGAGGGGAACAGAGTAAATACATATTGCATGTTTCCATTTAAATCTTAAAGATCATATTCAATCATTTACAACCAATTTACTCACAGGTGATGAACTGGGTATATTAAAAATTTCAATTTATTTGTGATAATCCTTTTTACCTATATTAATAACCTATTAAAATGCATCAAAGAAATGGTAAATATCATTTTTTTACACTACCATATGCCTGGTTTATAGATAATTTTTACTCTCTGATAATCCAAATGAGTTAAAGCGAAAATTGTTATAAATAACACTTCAGGTCATATGTGACATTTGAACTCGGATTTCCAAATTAGGCTCAGAGCAGGAACTCTTTTGCCTTTGTGTTTATTTGTAAACAATATTAGCATGCAAAAGATGCTGAGATATTTTAATGCTAATTTGCTAATTATATATTTATTATTTTTATCGTAATCAAATGATTTAAAGTTTTCAGCCAGTTTAAATTTGTTTCACCATTAATCCTGCATCTGGAGATGGGTACAGACTTCAGACTCTTCAGAACACTGCACGCAAAAGACCAGAAGGCAACCTTTGTACAGTAGCCCTCAGTCTGCAGTGAAGTGAATAAGTCATCTGCTGTTATCTCCGCAGATCAGGGACTACATGTTCTTTGCCAAGTCTGAACACAGAGAGAGGAATTACCTAAATGCATTTTCTGTTGTACTGTGCTGCAGTGTTCTATGCTCTCGTGTCGATGAAACAATTGTTATTTCCTGCTTTCATAAGCAATAATCGAGACAAGATGCTTAAAGAATAAAAAAAACCTATTGACAGACTTTTGCAAGCAAACCATATGCTTTTCTAAGAAGAATGGTGTCTAGTGAAACACTGGAAATAGATTAGCAGTTTTCTTTGGGTTTTTTTAATCCAAAAGGAGCTGTAGCATTGTATAAGAGTAAAAATAGCTGTAGATTTTATCAAAAGACATCAAAGATAGGCAATGGTTAGAAAGGTGAAGTGGAGATGATTCAAAGACAATGAAATAGGGAATTATTTGGTATTTAATTTGTCCACAAATGAATCAGTATCAAGAAATAAAATTCTATCTTGAATCCAACAATCATTCAACAAAGTGGCAGATATAGTTGGCAGGTTGAAATTTATTTTTCTCTGACAACTTTGAAAATGATAAAATCCTTTCTTTCTGAAATGTCATACTTTCATTGCAGACAAAAAAAAATCAGTATTTGTGGGAAGAGCAGCTATACCACAAATTTTGCTATGGCCTTGGTCCATATGCATCTCTCTTCTAATTTTCAATGTGTAGTATTGCTTTGGATTTTCTGTCAGCGTTCCAACAGGTCATCAGAGTTGGATAGTGATTGGGGAAAGGACGATTTGATGGCTGTCGAAGTGTTTTGGACTGGAACCAATTGATCTTTCCACGCTTTGTGGTAGAAAATTTCTGCCGATCTAGAACTAGCTGTCAAGCAGGAGGATGAATGAAATACTACAGGGATTGTGAGATGTGCTGTTTAGGTTGAGCTTATTATTGCCAGTCTACAAAAGGCAATAATACAAGTGCATTCTTTGGATGACATTGGTTAACTCTTTGGACTCCATGCCTCGGTTTTCCAGAACTACCAACAAGTGCATGTGCTCCGTATCCTGGTTTTTCTGGACTACCAATAAGTTGCATGTACTCTGTGCCCCAGTTTTACTGAACTGGTTTTATACTCGACCACCAGCTGGTTCGCACTGGGGTTCATATTGTGAAGTCCACCTCTGGGGTAAAAACAGCTGTTTTGCCAAGTTCCACAACAAGAAAAAATACTGGAAGTAAAGGTAACTACATTCAAAATTGTTGGTTGAGTATCTAGGACTATGTAGGGTATAAACAGGACAGTGACTGGCCATATATAATGTGGTATCAGTGGTTGAACAGATCAACTAACTCCATTTTACCCATTGACCCATGAACCCATCAAAGATTAAAAATGGCCAGAGTCCAAAGGGTGAAGAAGAGCAAAAGAGTAAAAGTCAACCAAATGTAAGAAGCTCTATTACCATTGATTCTCTTTCTGTTGTTGGATAAATTAAAAAAAAAAATATGCAGGATCACAACTAAATTATTCCACAGGTCTCTAGTGATCAATATTTTTTTTGTTGCTGAGATAATGATTTGTGCAATCATATGTGGACTCAAGATTCCTTTTCATGTCTAACACTGTAATTGACAACCAAAGATTGATAATTGTTCCAAAAGACGTTCAAGTCTGAGATTTACTAGACCCTTGGCCCATAACTAGTTGCAGAAGGTGGTTTTAGATGATGGGGCAGATTTGTCCATCTACTTCTAACTGAAAACTTTGCAATATTTGGTGATGTCCATGTTAATTCCATCACCAAAATAAACTTTGCAAAAGTTAACAGTAACAAATTATAAATACTACGGTCTAAAAGCCATTCTCAACTTTTTTTTTGGCTATGTCCCCCCTATAGAACTCTGCTCAAAGTTTTATGTCCCATCCCCCTTCACTGTGAAGAAGTAAAGTTTAGGTTTCTTCCGCATCCTCTCTATTTCTCTCCTACTGACTTCATAAAAAAGCATTTAAAATATTTGTTACATGAAGTGAAAACATGGTTTTTACTAAAATGTGCTGAGGCCCCCATCAAGAATGGCAGTTCCAAATTTTCTCTGTGGTATTGGGCTTATTTTGGGCATAATTCCCCTAACATGGGCAGAATTTAAAATAGAATTTCAGCTTGGTGCAACTTGAGTTTTTACAATATTTTTCCTTAAATATTACAATTGAGGGAAGCTCAATTTCAAAACAAACCACATCTCCAGGTGATATAACCACACTTGGAAAATTGCATGGTTTGCCCTCATTTGCATCCATTGAATATTGTTCCAAATATTGATCTTTTGAGACAAGAACACCAAGACCATTTTGAAAAGTTTTAAATTGCCTTTTGAAAAACATAAATAGTTTTGATCTTGGTTTCTCAAATATGCTAAGAATATAAATTACTTTGGAGGGACTCGGTGGGTCAGGTAACATCCTAGGAAGGAAAGGATTAGCCAACATTTTTGATCAGGACCCTTTGCGTAACTGATGCTGAGGAGTGCCTTCACCGTCGGGACTGTTAAGTACAAAAAGAATGTCAATTCCATAGCATGCTGCCAATGGGGTGTCTGTAGTGGGGATGAAAGACTCTCAGAATGCGTGTTTGCAGAGAAGGTCTGGAAAGAGAGGCAGTAGTGTATTAGTCACGGTTCATCATGAACAGCAATGAAACATAGACTGCATGACTTGATCTTGGGTAACACACTTGAGAGCCACTTCAGGAAGAAAATCGAAAGGATGTACTTCAATCTGCCTAAACCTTGTTGGTTGGTCATTACTAGGGGCTGTTCGCAACTGAAATATGCCAACTGACTTTCCAACGAGTAAAAGGCACCTGGAAGCTTGGTAGAGTTGCCACAAAATCTACACAATAAAGGGGCTGGGACCCCTAAAAAAAGGTACTGAATATACCTAAAGGAACTTTTTAAAGTTAATAAAATGCCATCTTTGATGTATGGTTGAATATACTGTGTCTGACACCATAGAAAGGTTTTATTTTGAATGCACCATATTACACGCATTTGTAAATTTTGGAAGCATTGTGGTTCTTGCAAAGAATCCATGTTTTTACACAAGAATGGTTGGAAGAAAATTTTCAAGTTGAAAGGTAATCACAAAAATACTTTTTAGATCATTTTCTAGTTATAAAATTTAAAAATCTAATAATTAATTTCAACCTGAAAATCTAAGTCTTTCCTTGAGAATTTCTCTTTTAGATCTAAAACCATGGATATAGCACAAAGTATACTACAATGAACTGAAGAATGATCCATGATAGAGCCTTACACTGGTGGATCTTATTTATTGCTAATACAGGTTTCTCACCAATTCTTCTCTTAAATGTCTTAGACAAGGTGATCCTTGGGAATAAGACTGCATGATATACTCACTTCTAATGAACAAAGATAAATTGTTTCTATTATAATTAATGAAAATACATATAGACCTTTACCCTATTGCAATATTTAATGATAGCATGAAATAGTTTAAGCTGTATAGGCCTCTAACCAAGCTCTAATTAGTAAAACTCCAGACCCAATCTTTATTACCTCAAAATTTGAGGAATATAAGTGATACTTGAACTTTGATATTTTGACATTGAGAACCAAACCAAACTAGTATGATAACCTTACAAGAATAAAAACACACACACACATTGCTGTGTGGTCTTGTAGTGTGCATAGGAGATAAAAGATATATTACCAATGTTTCAGATCTGAGCCCTTCTTCAAAGGAAAACCAAAATCAATTCTCACCTTCCCTCTATTACAATGATCCAATGAACACTTTTTGGCTGTTAGGTTTAGACTCTTTCCCCTCCCTTCCCTCCCAAGATGCTTACTTGGCTTTTGCTTACACCTTGAAGAAGAGCTCAGGCCCGAAACATTGGTAATATATCTCTACCTCCTATGGACAGTGCGAGACCAGCATTTCTGTGCGTGTTTTACCACAGTCTCAGCATCTGCAGACTTTTGCGTTTCACATGAATAAAATTATGTTGCCTTTGCTCTGTATCAACTGATCCCTCCAAGTAACTCTGCACTTCTGTGCTGTTGTACTTGCTGTACTATAAGATGTCAAGCTGGGCTGCTTACAAAGCAACCCTTCTCACTACACCTGGACAGATGTGAAAATGAACTTGAAGTCACATGGATCATTCTCTTTGATTATAACTGTCCTGTTTTATTGTTTTTTTAAATCCTTCCATAGCCTTTTTGCAATATCAAGCAAACAGTCCAATTTCTCCAATCAAATAAAATGGATCATCAGTGTTGAGTTTCATTTTGTTCAGCTGACTGAGGCTGAAGCATCTCCAGCAGTAGATTTTTTTCCTACTTCAACACTACTTGTTAAGTTGCTCAAGGATCTATCCTTGCCTCATCCCCTCCTCTCTATTTTGCTTCCTGGTGACAAAATCTATGGATGAGCAGAGAGTTTCACTCCATCGCCACCAGCTGCATTATATCCTTCACTTCATCCAATTTTGGATGACCATAATTCCCTGAAGTGCAGCGGAAAGACCAAAGCCATTTTGAACTACGTTCTGTGAATTTATCATCAATTCCATTCCATGTCTCAGAATAAAGCTGAATGTTTTCAGTCTAATTTTCCTTCTGAGCTTCTTAGCTGAGGTTTGAAATCTGTATTCTAAAGACCTTTTCTGTGGCTTGCTTCTAATTGGCGTCATCTTGCTGGCAGGTAATTTGAAGAAATGAAAGGTTCGTTATAAGTTACAAATGGTATAGTCAGGCTAAAGTGAGAACTCAAGAAGTATCAGCACATGAAAATGTTTTCATTTGGATCTTACTACTATGGGAACCACAGTGCAGATTAGAGTTCTATTAACCAAAAGGTTAGCTATACAAGTGAAGCAATTTCCATCAATATGCAACTGAAAACCGCTTTAAACAAGAATAAATTGCCTTTTTGATCAGCAATGCATAGAATCTTCTCAATTGTAAAATTTGACCTGGTGCTTACTTCATGATTCAACTGATATAATTTTGGCATCAGGCAAGCTTGTAATAATATTGCCCCTTTGGAAAGTGAATTAAGATGGTTGTTGTTGGACACCCTCAGGGTTGATGGCCTTAATCCCTCATTAATGGCAGATATATTACTTCTCTGAATCTTCCATATCTAAATTTTTTTGGACTCTACACTCCCTGAAATCCCAATCCAAAGTCACCCCTCCTCCCCAATGTGCATCTTCCCTCTCAATTTCCCTCTCCAAATGCTCCTGTCCTCCCTTCCCCACCAAGACCTCACTTGTCTTCCCAATCTACCAACTTCCAGTGCATTACTTCATCTACTTAATCTTGCCCTCCACCCCTTCTCCCTTCCTCAGATGGAGTTCTCAAATTCCCCTCTCCCCTCTGGTAGTTCCTGGACTCCAAATCCTTACACCCAGCCGAAGGCTATAGGCTTGATTAAGCCTATAGCTGGTCTCTGAAGCCTGGCCTCCGGAGAGGTGGATTAGTTACTTGCTGTCAATCGCAAAAGTGGCCTCAGTCTCAAGAGATTTTGAACTGACAACTCAGCTATCCAGACAAATGATGTTCTACCACTTGAATATCATTCCAGAATAACCATTATGATGTACTGGAATATCTGGGCAAATGTTCCTGGTGCATTACTTTACCTGCAGTGGGATATTCCAATGAACAATGAGGCACTAATTGGTATCCTGCAGGTGAAGAAGTTCTGTACACTTCCAGGGGGTACATGAGATACCTGGCACGATACCAGCATCCTGTTCAGCTTCAGTCCTATTTGCTCCAGGGGAACTTGAAGGCTTGAGCTGGTAGAATTCTACATGGGAGCTTCTAAAATTGTGTTCCATTGCCGATTGACTGCTTGATTTAGTGGTTTTCTTGAATAGTAGGAGAACAACAGTGACAAGGCAGGCACTAAGGCTGTCTGCAAGTCATTTGCCCTACTATATGACTTCAGTTACACAGCCTTTACATTGCAAGTACTCCATGATATTTCATTTGTAGAATTGTTTTTCAGTGGGATTTAAATGGCTGTATGATACTTTGTTATAAGATGGAAAGTTTAAATTCTGATGCTTTATCTTGTCAATATTTGAACAACCTTGTCAGAATGCTTCATCTTAAATTACATTTTCAACTTCCCAAAAGAGAAAGCAATGCAAAGGTGCTGTTGATTGATGAATGCTTAAATTTACAATATAACCAATCACCCGCATTGAATATCTATTAACACTTGAAAGGTCTTGTGTAAATTATACTAAAGCAATGCAGAACCTTCAGAGTTTTCACCTCATTGTTTTTGTTTCCCATGAATAGTGGCTGAATATAAATGTGTAAGAGTCCACTGATAACCAGAATTAGAATTATTTTCTTAAAACAATTTACAGTCTCAATGTATAAATTATATAAACAGAAAAGAATGGCTAATTTTGATGCGTAAACATGTTTTAATGCTCCATTGTAAAATGTGACATACTTTCCACTATTTCCAGTGAACACTGTTGTTACAGCTAAATAACTCTTCCCTCAGTTCCTCAAATTAGGTATCCAATTCAGAAATTTGAACTGTACCTTTTTACCATTGAAATTTGTGGTGGATTAACCACTGGCTGACCAAAAGGTTGCTTGCTGCTCACTGGCAGAACTGCTGTAGAACACAAGTAACCTAGTGAACACTTTATTACGTTACTGGATGTTTCATCTGCAATAATGTTGTTCACTAAGTCCTTATAGTTATCAACGCAAGTTTAGAGGAACACAAATTTCCATTTATTAAAGCTAGCTTAAAATAAATCCTTAATTTTGAAAATATCACTGTTTTAAAGAATTTCAAGCACATCACAGATTTGGGTTCTTGGTGAAGTAAAACCTAGATTTTACAAAGGTTTGTGACATGGATAATGTATTTTTTTCAGCTGTGACCGCAGACAGTTTACATAAACATTACAGTAAATTTGGACATATCATAAAGATTGAAATATCTGATGCAATCCAACAAATAATTCAAGTGGGGGGGAAAAAAAAACAATTAATCTTCCCACTCTTCAGGTGAAAATACTCGTTGAGTGAAACTAGTTTCAAAGGAAATTACATGACATCGCTGCTTTGCTGCAGCTAACTTGTCAGATTCAATTATGCAGTTGGACAGACAATGTACACAGGATTCAACATAAGCTGCTTCCAAGCTTAAGGCTAGGTGAAAAATAGTGCAGATGAAATTCAATCCTGGTCCATCATGCCCACTAGATTTTTGTTTGGAATGTAGGATTGCATAAAGTAGCTCGTAGTTCACAAGAAGCTTGCTTTCTCCCTCCCCCAACTAGTTACAACTCTGCTTCAGGAGGATGTCTCCACATCATCTTGAGAATTAGCATTTTTGAAAAATAACAAAAAACAGGAAATCGATTTCATACAGGTCCATATGTGAAACTACAATGTTTCCGTTGAGTAGAAGCAAAGGAAAGCTGAATGTGCAATAGAGATCACCCACAACACTGTACTGAGGTGACCCTCCTGAATGATAGCAGATGATGTCTCTTGAGATGATTGTTCCTTGGATTGTATTGCAGAAATCTCCTTATCATTTGAAGTGGAGCTCTGTGTCTGAAAATAATTAAAATTTTTATCAGCAAGTTCTATCTCTGAACACATAAAGAAGGCACTTCCTAGCACTGGCAGAGAAGCATTGAATCACCTGGGTACAGTGAATATTGGAGCTTAAATTGTGTATTTGCAAAGGAACATGGAGCTTTTTTTTTTCAGTTTACCCTGATGCAGATCGTTAAAGGTCATCTACCAGTTAACTCTGCTTCTCCCGTCAAGACACTGCCTGGCCTGCCAAATTCTCCAGCATTTTCTGCATTATTCAAATTGAATTAAATTAGAGAGGTACAGTATGGCAGTCTAAATACGACCCTATCTCTAAATAAATCATGACCCTTCCACGTGTGGCCCAAATACACCAATTAACCTATAAACCCTGGTTGTTTTTGGAGGTTGGGAGGAAACTAGCACATGTGGAGGGAACCCACCCAGACACGGGGAGAATGTACAAACTCCCTACAGCACTGGATTTGAACCTGGGTCACTGGTTCTGTAATATTGCACTAACCATGCACTAAATGTTAATTTATCATAATTCAAGTACTAAGAGGCCCTGTATTGACTTCATGGGAACATCTTACATTATTCCTTCTTGTCTGAAAATCACTCTTTGCCACTTTTCATTTCCTACTAAACTTGTAGCAACACTGCCTCCAGACTTTAAATCACTTTGCATGTGCAAAGTCTATTATATCATTTTAAAAAAAAAATACACAAAGTTTATCTCTACCATATCAACATCAAATTTATTTTCCATATGGAAAAGCTTTGAATTTAGAAAATATTCCATGAATATCCTTGTATAAGTAATTGTATGCTGTTGTGTAAGGGTTGATCTAATCCTCGTGAAAGTATATTAAAAGTTTGCAGAGTAAATTGAGAGCTGAACAGTGATGAAAATGATTGGTGCTGCTGGTGGACTGCTTCATTCACCTGGGTTCAATACTGACTTTGAGTGCTCCAAAAAGATTTGCTGATGTGTTAATTGGCTGGTATAAATGGATACCAGAGCATGTGTGTGCCAGGAGAATCATGGGAAATAAATGAACATGTGGAAGAGAATGGGTTACAGGAAATTATTGGGGAATAAGATTGATAGGAATACTCTGAGATAGCATAGACTCAATGGGCTGAATAGCCATTGATGAAGTGAGGAAATGTGAACAATCAATATCATTCAGGTAAGGAAAATTGAAAGTTTTGACTGACTATCTTTACAAGGAGATAGAGAAATATCTGCCCAAGTAAAGTATTTCAACTTTTTACAATACACATAATGAATAGTTGTTAAAATTTTATTTCAGAACACCTAAAGTTCTGGTCATTGTTCTGACAGTGGGAAAATATTCGATGGAGGCTCCTAATTATATAAACAATGACAGTCTATACCCAATAATAATATGTATGTATGGATGGCTGGCAGTGGGTGTGTGATGGGGAGATAAGAAATGGGCAGGGAAGACAAGGTTTAAATTAAAGTAAATATAAAATATGCCACTGGTTTCAAACGCAGCCAGTTGGAAAACAGACAGTAAAGCTGCTCCTTTCCTTATATAATGAAACTCTGGGTTTATCCGTGTTTGACTTATAATGCTGACTAGGTTTGTTTCCTGAGAACAGCAGAAACATATGGGTTGGAACTTTTCCAATATGGCTTGCAAACTTTTGGAATGAAGGTCACTCTCTCAATGATGGCTGGTTAGCCTGTTAACCTTCCCACATTCCTGTGAATGAGCCTCAATTAGATAGCATGTCTCCCTTGCAACTTTCCTGCATTCAACCTATCACACTCTGGAAGCTTTGACATCTTCAACTCCAAACCCAAGTTTGCAATCTCCATGATTCTTCCCATCCTGATGTATGTTTAGACCTGTGAGATCTCTCTTTAAATCGTGTCCCGAATTTCCTTGCGAGCTGCATTCTTGTGCTGAAGTCCTTACAAATTGAAAGTTGCTAATCTTGTAATCTGGCAGGTTGTGGCTGAGAAACAAGATTCTCCAGATGTTAACTGGATCCTGCATGATCTCAAGGGAAGCTTGTGCTTGGTTTTGAGTCTGGTTAAATAGTTCTATTAACAAGCTAATTTAATGAACATTGCTCTTATCGATTCGATGCAGTGGATGAGTTAAGGAAAACCTTTGCATCAGATTCAATTCTTCAGGATCTATTTCAATTTGAAAACTTGGCAATTACTGAAATGATTGGTATTTTTATTATTATTAATATGAATGTTTATCTTCCTTTTTACTTACTGTTTCATTCAAAGTTCAGGTACTATTTATTTATTATTGCGCTTAAAGTTGTCCATTATCGATTGATTATTAAATGCTTACCTCTGTAATACAAAAGTCCTGGTTTATTGATACATTGGAATGCAGTCTCTGTGCCTAAATACAGAACATAGGTAAATATTAGCATAATGTACACAAACTATATTGACAATTTAAATACCACGGACAGTTTTGGGAAGTCGGGTGATGAAAATTGCACCCACTGAAGTCAAAGGAGACCTATGTCCACTGAAAATTGAAGGGATAGAACAGTCAGAAACTGACATACACACAAAAGGGAGCTCATGGTAATGGCAGAGCAAAGTGTCAGGGAGATCGACCATCCATGACTAAAGAAGGCAACTCAAAGGAAAAGAGAATTAGTAATGGGCAAAAGATTTAGGCCTGCAAATCCCAGATCTTATTCCATGAGGCTGCACTTATGCTCAATTAACTCTGCCAGGAATGCCAAGGTTGGCTAATTTAAACTGTGTTGGGTGGAAGAGGGGTGAGATCACATCAACAGCATTTCAAAAGAAACTGGTGGTGTAAATGAGGTCAGTGCAAGGACATTAACTTCGCACCTAATGAACTTCATGCAGAGTTAATGAGCTCTTGGGAAGAGAGGATGACTAGATATGAAAGCTAGTTTTGTTGAGAATGATGTCAAAGGTTGACTTGACTAACACTGGCATCATTATGTAGAAAAGATAAAACTTTGTTTTGAGCATCTAGCCATTACACACTCTACCAGGCATAAATCCATTGACTTTTGTGGAACTTTGATAAGCTTTGGTCTACTGATGCTCATTTAGATATATATTGTTTTGAGCCCAGAGGACCCCAAAACCCAGCAGAAATAGAAATTCACTAAGACAAACGGTTACTTTAAAAAAAGTTGCTTTGAATTATCTTTAAACAGGAAAACAAGATCAAACTTTAACTTATCACTATTAACTTACTTAACCTAATTTAACACCCCTCTAATTCTAAGCACACGTGTATGTAATGCGTGAGTAAGTTCAGAAAAGTTCTTTAATTCACTGTCCAATCTCACTTCTCACTCCTCCAAGTTCACTGGTTGCAGGCAATTCTTATACTGTGCATAGAATTTAACATTTATAAAGTTCACCAGGCTTTGGTGCTTAAAAGCTAAATCGTTACCACTCAGGAAGGTTCTTGTTGGTTTTCTTGTTGTTCACTGGACACCCATAACTGATTCCTTTTAATCAGCCACTCCAGTGTCTTGCTGAAGAAACTTGCCCCATCAGGATTTTCCAGATGATAATCTCTTTCTTTTAGATCAACACATAGTTCCTTTTAGTTTCCATTATTTCAAGTGAAACATTAGGCAGCCAGTCCTTTCCTATTGTATGAACCACAAGGGCTTTAACTAGGCTGAACTAAGCACTCACAACCCGTCTTCAAAAGAAGGATTTTGCACAAGCTTGCCAGCTTGTCCTGTACCAGTCCCAGCTGCTGCTCAACAGCAAAAACTGCTGAACTGAATTTTCTCTCTCTCTCTCTCATAGAGAAAAGCCAGTTTGACTGTCTCTGCTTGCAAAACCACATGGTCCTCTTAGAACTGCAAACTGCACTCAGACAGCCTGTGGCTCTGAACCTACTCCTCCATTAGTGAAGTCTCTACAGTGACTCCCCACAGCTTTTGCAAAGGCATTCAGACCCAGCCTGTCTAGCTTGAGTAGACCTCCAGTAATTTTAAATGAGATCAGTTTAGAAGTGTTTTTTATGTGACCTACACTGAAAAAATAACCCTGCCCCAATTTATCTCCTTTTAAACATCTTCTTCTTCTTTGGCTTGGCTTCGCGGACGAAGATTTATGGAGGGGGTAAAAAGTCCACGTCAGCTGCAGGCTCGTTTGTGGCTGACAAGTCCGATGCGGGACAGGCAGACACGATTGCAGCGGTTGCAGGGGAAAATTGGTGGGTTGGGGTTGGGTTTTTCCTCCTTTGCCTTTTGTCAGTGAGGTAGGCTATATACTATATAACATCTATATACTATATAAAACACAACATATTCTGTAACAATATAATTGATGTATGACTCCTAATCTGTATGGCATTATATAAAAGCTATAAAATTAATTAATATCAATATATACATGTAATATTTCTCACTTTTAAATTAATAAAAATCTTTTGAAAAGAAAAAAAAGGTAGGTAAACACATATTAAGATCATTATAATTATTGCAAAATTAATGGCAGTCCGATCATATTTTTTAGACGGGTGCTCTATTACTGCTTGTGATGTTTAGCTTTGTTTTTGATCAAGTTTTCACTGAGTTATTTCTGACACTACTAAAATGTGAAATGTGATATTTAAAACAAAATGAATTAACACTCTCCCATTTAATCTTCTTTCCCAGTGACAAAGAGGCATCTGTGTTGTGGAACTTGACAAAAGAAATATCGAATATTGCCAAGTGGAGGAATACATGTCATGATCCAAGCAATGCTTTACTAGGCCTTAGATAAATTTGGATCAATTACTTTATTTGTGATTCTTTATATGAGAGTCAATGGCAAAGCCTAACATTTATAACCCTAATTTTTGGATGAGATTTCAGTGGATTCACCTTGTCAAACAGCTCATATCAATGGTGAAAACAATCACTGAGTGTACAGACTGGAAATGGGCCATTCTGCCCAACTTGCCTATACTGACCAAAATGCCTATTTACGCTAATCCCATTTTTTGGCAGTTGGCACATCCTTCTATTCCTTTCCTGTTCAGCTGTCAACATTTTTTTAAAAAACATTGTGATTGCAAGACTCCCTGTCACCTCCTCTGGCAGATCTCTCCATACATCCACCACTCTCTCGGTGGAAAAACTTGGCCTTTAGAACTCCTTTAAACATTTCCCCTCCCAATTTAAAAATCACCTAGTTTTAAATTCCCTTCCTCTTGGAAAAATACGTATCTATGTTCCTCAGGTTACCCCTCAGCCTCCTGTGGTCCAGAGAGAACAATTGCAGCCCACACAATCTCTCCTTACAACTGAAGTCCTCCATTGCAAACAACATTCTGGTGACTCTCTTCTTTCTAGTGCTACCACATCCATTTATATTGCAGAGACCAGAAAGGCAAACCATATTCTAACATGGGCTAACTAACATTTTGCAAAGCTAAAATACGATTTGCCAACTCTTGTGCTTCAATGAAAGGAGCACAAGACAAAATGCGTTACTTTACAGTTATCTGTATTCAATTCTTTCTGTCACTGCTCTGCTCAATACTCCAAGAATATTAGTAAGTAGAGAGAATTAGGATTTTACCTCATCTATGATGACAGAGCAGTGAAAGTCTGGATAGCATGCGACTTGAAGGTGAAACTTGATGTCTTGGTTTCCCTGTGTTTCTGGCGGTGTCCTTATCCTTCTAGTTCAATGGTTCTTAACCTTTTTGTTCCATTCATATACCACCTTAAATAATCCTTTACTAACCTACAGAGCATCTATGGCATCCTATGATTGAGAACCACTTCTAGTTGATCAAGTTTATAATTTGGAAACTGATGCCAAAGAGTATGGCATGTTTGCCTTCATTAGTCAGGGCACTGAGATTCAGAGGAAGGAAGTCATGATGCAGCTAAAGAAAACCTTGGTGAGGCTGCACTTAGAATATTATATCCAATTCTGATCACCCCACTACAGGAAGGCTGCGGAAGCTTTGGAAAGGGTACAGAGATTTACCAGTTTGTTGTCTGGATTAGAGGGTTTAAGCCATTGGGGAGGGGAGGGGTGGGGTGGAGGGAGTTGCATAAATGGTTAGTTTTCTATAGTGTGGCTGAGTGGAGACCTAATGGCAGTATACAGAATGGTGGGGGTCATATTCGGTCAGAATCTCTATCTTCGGGTGTAAAATTATTTTTTGCTGTTTAAAGTGAAGGGGAGAAGGGGAGAATGTTTAAAGGAGATATGTGGGGTAGGTTAAATTGATAGATGCCTGGAATGGGCTACCAGTGGTAGTGGAGGAAACGGGTACAAAAATAACATTTTAGAGGCTTCTAGACAGACTCATGGGTATTCAGGAATTCGAGGAATGTGCATCAAGCACAAGCAGTCGAGTTTTAGTTTAATTTTGGCATCATGTTCGGTGCAGACATTGTGAGCCAAAAGACTATTCCGGTGCTCTGTTGATCTCTGTTTTAGTTGCTGTAGTTCATTCTGGTTGTAGAAAATTCGATGGTAGCAACATGTCTATCACAGAGGGAGAACATTTTCATGTGTTTGATAGTCCACTGATCAAACTTCATTTTGTCCTGGATGGTGCTGAGTTGCTTCACTGTTAGATTTGCAAGCCAAATGAATTCCATTGGACCATTAATTGTTGATGACGGGAAGTCTTTGGTGTGCCTGGTGCAGAGTTGCTTGCTGCAGGGCACCCTGCTCTTGTGCCCATACTTGTGGTGTTTATATAGCTAGTTCAGTTAAAATTTAGGCTAGTGGTAATCCTTGTTGGTAGTGAATTTGACAACAATAATGTAATTGAATGTTAAGGGGAGATACTTAGACTCCCTCTTGATTGAAGTGTGCGCTTTAGTGTCAGCAATCATGTTTCACATCAGCCAATCAGAATGTTGCCAGATTTTGCTGTACCTTGTGCTTAAATTGCTTTATTATTTGAGAATCAAAAATTGCACAATCATCACCAAAAAAAATCTTGAATCTTGGGAAAGGTGATTGATAAAGCCTTTACAGCTAGTTGGAGCTTCTCAACTGCCTTGAGAAACCCCAATAGTGACTCAATAAGAGGGAGACGGCTGTTATCAAACAAACTGAATCATTTTCCTTTATACTAGGTTTGAAACTCTAGCCTGCAGAGTGTCCTTGATTGGGAACTGATAACTTTTACTTCTTGATTTCGCACTCAGATGAGTGTCTCTCAACATCAAGGTATCTTTTCAATCCACTTTGACCTAGGCCAAAGCTGTTATGGGTTCTATGGTAGGATGTCTTGGAAGAACCCAAATAGCAAGCTTTTGGTGAAAAAGAGAGGCTTGATAGCATTGTCACTGAAGCATTCCTTCAATCTGATGATCTGAATAGGATGCATTTTGTTAATAAGGGCAACTTTGCCTCAAGTAGATACTAGTTTCTGGGTGTGCTGAATCATTCAAAGTGTACTGGGGGTAGTAGGCCATAATGCCTGTTACTGTGCTGTGTGTCTAAATTATTTTTTTTAAATCTAGGGTGTGGAACACATGTCCTCAGTGCATGCTCACAGGGTTCATACTCTTCGTCTCATCCACTCTATTCACCTGAAGTTTAATGAATGCAATTGATTGAAGCCTGGCTGCTTTTCACATAAGAAGACCCAGAAGGAAGCTAAGGTAGATCACTCACTTCTTTCTTCCTGCCGATACCACCCAGCTCAGTAGAATACAACAGGACTTTATACATTTCATGGATAATGAAATCAAGCAACTTTTTTTTGTGTTGAAGGTAACTATGGGAAAATCAGTCTTCAGTTGCAATCCACCTTTCCAATGTACCTCGGCAAAGGCATCCAACAACTTTAAGCTATGCAAACCTTCGAATGTAAAAAAAAATGCTTAAATAGGTCTCAAAGAACTAGAGGATCTTTTCTAACCAGCACACAGTATCTTTGACCCTCTCCCATCAGGAAAGAGGAGCAGAAAAAGTTGGACTGCCAGGCTGGGAAATAGCTTCTTTCCACAGGTTGTGAAATTGATGTACAATATCCTGTAACCGAGTAAATCATCCTATTTATTTTAAATGTGCAATTACTATGCACCGTGTATTGTGTGTGTGTGTGTATATCCACTGTGATCCAGAAAAACACTGTTTCATTGGGTTGTATGTGTACAGTCAGATGATAATAACCTTGAATTTGAACTAAATGCTAATGCAAATCAGGAATTGGCAGAAGTTGAGGTACATCTCTCAGGTTTCACCAGCCCCTCCTGTGCTAAATGGGTCCATAAAAATACTGCATTATTGTCACCTTGCCGTACCATTTCCTATATACACCTGGATTTACTCTCACTCGGCCTCCACCAGTCACTCAACCCTGTTTTATAGCTGATTGGAATACAATGAGACCTCGGTGACCTAAAGCAGAACTACTGACACAGTCTGCAATTTATCACTTCCTCCCAAACGAGGCCAAGACCCAAGTTCAATCATTTGATGTTCAAGAGAAAACATTTGCTTTTTCCAAGTCTGTGTGGCTGAACTCACAATGCTCAGCATTGTAAACTTATAACTGGACTTTATCATAACTGATGATAAACTGATCATATGGCAACTCCTTCAAAGAACAGCCTGGTTAGTCCAAACCACTCCCCAGTCTTTCAACTCCATCAGACAATTATTTCTTCAAATAGCTCCCACTGAAATTGTTTCTATCAGACAATGGATTTTGAATGCTAAACAGCTGTTCTGTTTAAAAAAAAAAGATTTTCCTCAAGTTGTCTCTAACTGTTTTGCCTATCCCTTTAAATCTGTGCTCTCTGATCACTAGCTATTCAGACATTGGAAATGAGTTTCCCTTTACTTTTCCAGCTATGGCCTTCATGATAATAGAACCTCCATTTAGTCTTCACCACACGACAGAGGTCTGGTGTCGGTCTTGCGCAATTGCCCAATAAGAGGAGTAAGATGCTCCTTCTGTCCCATAGCCTACAGGTCATCCTTGGGCAAGGTGTAGTACCTGTTTAGCATCCCAATTAGGGTCACGTAAAGCCATGGATTCCACATGGTGGATGGTTTTTTTTCAGGCAGATTCTACAAATTGAAATTTATGATTGCAAAACTAAAAACACTGGGCAGATGAATTTGCAGATCAATGACCAGGGTTGCCTGTCCTGTATGGAAACTGCAACTGAAAAAGGCAATGAGAAACCACTTCAGTATTTTTCCATCGATTATGGTCTTAGATGAAAGGAACCTTCACCGAAGGAGAACAGGGGAGGCAACAACTACAATTCAGATGGTCAGAGATCATGATAGATGGAGAGACATGATTGTCCACCTGAATAATGATGATGACATGGCAGAGAAGAATTGCATCTTCTGTTTCTCATTGTAACTGTAATCCCTTATTTCTGGAGGCATTCTTAGAAGTTTCTATTCTGTAGCTCTCTTGGTTTTTTCTCATCCTTGGTTAAATATAGTGTACAGAATTAGACACAGTACACCAGTGGTGTCTGAACTTGTATATCATAATGCTTCATCATAACTTCCAAGCTTTTGTACATTTCAATTGATGGCTCTTACATTTTTTACGCTCCATAAATTTGATATAATCGCAAACTCTACAACTTGCACCTTGGCCTGCACAGCCATGTTCATCCATCACTAAGGGCTCACTGACCACATTGACTCTCTTTTAAACAATGCCTCAACTTTAAATTACTCATGCTTTATCAACCCTTCAATAACCACCCCTCTTCCTTTCTGAAATTTTCTCAAGCTCAAAAATATTCAATTATTTGGACCATTACATTTATTTTTTGCCTGCACAGCATTCCTGACTCAAACGTCTCACCTTCACCTGTCCTGAGTTCTCTCCAAGTCTCTTTGCTAATGCTTTTCCTTTTCCCTTAAGGCACTCCTTTAAATCTGCTTTAATTTCCAACTAATTCGTATTCTGTGAAATATCTTGGAACATTTTAATTTGTTCAAGACACCATATACAGTACATACTCATGTAATAGTCAACACCCTCCCCTTTGACATAAAAATCATCTGTTTTCCATATGATCCATGTAAGAGTCAACACCCCCCCCCCCCCCCCAGTTTTTGGCACTGACCACCCGCACATCTGTGCTGCTGACAACCTGACCATGAATCCTCGCCTTGGCCACCCACCCATCCAAGCTTCCGACGCCCATACTGCAAACCCTCGGCTGGGGCACCTGCCCATCAAAGTTCCTGATGCCCTAACTGTGGATTCTCACCCCAGCCACCCACTAGAGCTTTCAATGCCCTAATCATGGACCCTCACCCCTGCCACCAGAGCTCCCGACACCCTGGCCACAGGCTCTCTCCTAGGCCTCTGCTGCCCATCCCTCTGAGCTCCTAACCCCGAAACGCAGACTTACCATCCAGTCCTGCCCCTCTGAGCTCCCGACGCCATTAATGATGCAGGTACTTACCACGGTCAAAAATAGTACCAACCCCCCTCCCCACTCCCCAAATTTGATCCTAAAAATTGGTCCCTAAAACTTGACTATTACACGAGTATATATGGTACTTTTGGATTCTTGTGTGAATTTTAGCCCCTCAAAAGTATGACCTGTGTAAAAGTTGACCTCCCCATCAAATTTGACTAAAAGAAAATTGGTAAAAAATCTCGACTATTATATGAGCATATAGTAGTTGCATTATTTGTAAGAACTCATGACATTTTGACTCAGATGAGCACTGCCAGTGAGCCAAGGCTGCACTGTATGATTAATATCAGAATATTTATGACATTCATAAACCAGTTTCCCGATTATGTTAATTTTCCACCATTCTACTCTTTAATCTGCCCATTTAGTG
Source organism: Narcine bancroftii (assembly GCF_036971445.1). NCBI lineage: Eukaryota > Metazoa > Chordata > Chondrichthyes > Torpediniformes > Narcinidae > Narcine > Narcine bancroftii. Next base: position 16,274,611 of record NC_091478.1, read on the forward strand.
GGCAGATGGTGGGAATGGGTCTGTAGTGATTAATCTATAATTACATCATGTTTAGATTTTTGGTGCTTATTTCAGATCAAGAAAGAGCCACCAAGTATTATCACAAGAAGAGCTGATCTGAAGTTAAAATGATCTTGAAGTGAACAGTTATTTTTAGCCATTATTTTTGCTGTCCACCCCAGCAGATAAATAGGATGATTGCTAGTATTCTTTCATAAAGTGCAGCATTAACTTGCAATACCTCAACGCTGTTCCTTGCTTCCAAATTGTTTTGTGACAGCCATGTCGCAAATAAGCCTGACAATTAGCCCTAAAAATAAGCCACTCACTGAAGGCAAATTGCTGGCGGAACTCAGCAAGTTGAACAGCATCAGTGGAGGGGCGGGGGGGGGGGGGGGTGGTGGGGGGGAATTATTGACAATTTGGGTTGAACCTGATCAAGACTGATGATGAAGAGGAGAGATAGCCAGAGGAAAGGTGGTAGAGGTGAGACAGGGGCAAGTAGTGGATCAGTGAACCAGTGAGGAGTGAAAAATAATGGACAAAGGGGTGGAGACAGGGGCAGGGATGATTGATAGAAAAAAAAGAAAAAAAACCTCCCTTCCTGCGTTTCTCTTGAGTAACAGGATAGAAAGAGCTCTCCTCATGTATTGTGTGTGTGATGGACACAGCTCCCCATCTCCCCATTTGAAGCAAGGTGAATGAAGAGGTATGGACTGGTGTTTCAATATATCTGCTAAAGTGCAACAGCTCAGCATATGTGGCAGGAGATTGTTGCTGGGCCCATCTTTCCTTCCTCCTTTCTTGGCAATTACCATTTGTATCCAAAACTTAAAACTTGCTGGCCTTCAAACATTTACTCTGACTTCAGCACAGGAGATAAAAGTGGCCCAATATTATTTCTTCTTGTTCTTTGCAAAGAGCTGTCCAAAAGTTAATTTACTGCTCTGCTTTCTCCCGTTAGCTCTTATCTTTTCATGTTTCCCGTATCTATTTATTCTTCCCTCAAAAGCTGCAATATCACCTTTTCATCCACTCTGTGACAAAGTACTCTATATTTTGACAAATTCACTGAAAGAGAAAAACATTCTTCTATCTGCTCTTCTTGCCCTCTTGGTGGCTGCAAGAAGAAATATTCTGTTTCTAGTTATTAAGGATCTCCCTTTTCAATTAATTCACTACGAGCACTCACTTTCACTGGGCGTCAGTAGGAGTGGAAATGCTATTCTTCTGAAGATTAGACTTCAATGTAAATTGTCATACTTGTTTGTAGCATTCATATCTAATAAAGTTCATACAATTCTGTCATATGCGGTAGGCAAACAGAAAATTGTGGCCACTCCAGATGGGATCTGGGAGGGAAAGGTTGAATGGGAAGCATCCTTGTTCCCATCTTTTACCAATTAGCAACATCAATTGTGTTCCTCAATGGGATAGAACAATCCATTTAAATTTAATGTTAAACGGTCTTGAGAAAAATCTGATATATGATAATAGGTGTATTCCTCAAACCAGTGTACTTATTATTTATAGGATATGGATGTTGTTAGCAATGCTGCTATTTTTTTTATCCACCTTTAATTGGCACGTGGAAATAAAGAAAAATACAGCTCAGGAAGTGGCCTTTCAATCTATGTTGTCTGTTCTGCCAAATTAATTTTATCTAATTGGCCTGGATCGGATCCACACCCCTCCATTCACTGCAGGTTCATGTGCCTGTCTAAATGCTTCTTAAACATCATTATCATATTTGGCCACCATCCCCACCCCTGGCAATGCGATTCAAGAACCTGTCACTCTCTGTGTAAAGAAATTTTGCCTTGCACATCTCATTTAAAGTCCCCCCTCCCCTCACCATAAAATGATGCCCTCTCTTATTTGACATTCCCACCCTGGGAACAAGACTCCGACCATCTACTCTTTCTGTGCCTCTCATAGCTTCATCAACTTCTATGAGGAGGTAGTTTTGAATCACAGATTTGGTGAGTGAGTAGACACTAGACTGCATGAGGATGGTTATGCTCCTTTACTGAAGAACATTAGTGAATCAGATGGGTTTTTAAGACAACCCAATAGCTTCAATGCACCGCCTGCCTACATTTTTCTCATACCTTGATGAAGGGCTCAAGCCCCAAACTTTATCTTTGCAATATAAAGTATGCAGTTTGACTGGCTGAGTTTCTCCAACATTTTAGTTTCATGGCTTCCATTAGTGGCTTAAAAAAAAAATCTGGCTCTATTTAATTACATGAATTTAAATCCCCCTCTGCCAAAGTGTAATTTGAGAACATGCCTCTCAGTCAATACTCCTGAACATTGGTACTAGTCCAGTAATTTATATTCCATTCAATTGTCTTATTCTTAAAAGTAGGTGGCTGGATTTTATCATTTGACAATTCATATCTTTTGTTCTCCAACTGTTCTTTAATTTTTGATTCAGTTTTTTGGGAATATCAGCTCAATTACTTGGCAATTTTAATAGCCAAACTATCATCAAGCTTTTGTATGGTTTAAAAGAAACGTGCATTGTGGCTAAATAGCCTGAGTGTAATGTAGCCTGATTGAGATCTTGGAAACGAGTTCACTGCTAGTGTGTTGGCATTTTTTCTGAATCCAATGAAAATACAGATAGACCCTGACTTATGAAATTCCGACTTACAATATTTTTTTTTAGTTACAATAAGTTGACTTAAGGTAAGTCAGGGTCGACCTGTATCAACGAGGTTGTTTTTCCTTCTCTGAAGGAAATGCTTCCATCCAGTCAGGGCATGCAGATTGCTTCCCACTGCCACTACCCCCCCCCCCCCACCCCCCCATAAACATCATAATTTCAGTGCTCCTCTTGTAGCAATGTCAAAGAAACGTGCTTTGACGGACCCAATGCCATTTTTAAATAAAAAGTGATTTGGAAAGCATGTGCAGATTGCTGTCGCTGGAGAGGGAGAGAGATTGAAGAGGGAAGAGAGCGACAGCAACATGTGCATGTAAATCACAACGTAGGTTGCGAAGTGACACCACTGACTAGTTACTTCAGGCTCTTGGGACCAGCAGCGGTGACGTCGGCCTCCCGGCAGGGACAGGCCATATTACAACCTGTACAGGTAGACCCTGACTTGCAATAATTTCTACTTATGATGAGAGTCCCAGAACTGAACCCCATCATAAGTTGGGGTCAGTGAACAAGCAGCGGTCAGCGAGAGATAGTGCCAGAAATGTCACAACAACATCATTAAAATATATAATTTGAATATTATTGTTCTGGCAAATAGAAATTTATCTTCCTTCTAGTTTACATACTACCTATACTGTTTAGTTAATTTTCACTTTTAAATGCATTATATTATCTTTTTTATTATTTTTAATTTTAGGAAATATATGGTACTAGTATTTATATTGCAAGTCAAGCCTAACTGATTACCATTGTATATCAATATTTTATGTTGAATATGTAACCTATAACACATTTTGTCCATATTATTTTTGACTTTCTCTTTTCAAGGTTTAATGTTTAAATCCAGCTCTGTAACCATGTTTTTTTTTAAATTAAAGAACAATTTTTTTTTCTGAGAATACAATGAGTGTAGGCGATGTGAATCTTTCTTTGAGAATTTGGAAAGTTTTTACTTGATTGGCTTCAAGCCTCGAAATAAGAGTTACACCAAACAACAGACCTTCAAATGTCCTGCACACATTGTCACAGCAATAAACACGCAGTGTGTCTGCTTTTCACTTTTACATAGATCGGCCTAAAACTAAGGCAGCATCAGATTATTGGAGTTCAGCAATTTCACCTGCATTCAGTTAGATTTATCAGAGCAAGTTGGTAAATTATTTAAAGTCTTGTATTTGCACCTCAGCATTTTAACACGTAGAAGCGAAGATGGTATTTATGGAAATTAGGTGACACTTTTATTTCCTTATCATGGTTGCTCTGGATAATCACACCACTAATGAATGGTTTCTAACAATAATCCCTTACCTGTAAATTTGCACACAAAGGAAGAATGCTCTCATCCTCCACTGGGTTGATTTCATTGGCATGGCTCACTGCCTCAGTCTTGGGTTGTGATGTGTACTTCTGTTTGATTGTGGCTGTGGTTGGCACAGAAGGTATCAACTGCCAAACGTTCATATCCGTGCCATTACCAAATGCTAGCATGGCATTTTCTGTAGAATAAAACAATGACAAGGGAAAAATGATATGGTACATTTATGATTATATGAAGAGAGGAAACATATTTTAATTTTTTACTATTAATGCCATTTATTCCAATTAAATCCAAATAATACATTATATTGCCCTTGAAAGTAATGTGCTTACTCAATTAAAGCATCACTAAATCATGTTACCAATAATAGTTGATCAAACAATGAGAAGAACAAGTGACAAAATTGGTATTTTCTTGTATTGCCTATTCTCATATAAAGTGCCAGTTAAGATGCTTTCCAACATGTTTTCCAGAATAATCGGGAGAAAAATCAAAGGTCAATTACTTTTTAACTATCAGCAAATTCAAGGATTAAAATTATGAACATTCTAATGGAGGTACATAATGGTACAGTGGATACATTTCTGGAAGAGTAATCCAGAGGCTTGGAATAATAATCCAGAAATCCAAGTTCAAATTCTATTGTAACAGCTTGGTATGGATGAACACAAAATCACTGGTTTATTATAAAGACCCATCTTGATAATTTCATGTTCTGTTATGAGATTACTCCACCAATGTAACCTGCTGACTTTTATATACCTTCTGAAACACCCATTTATTTGCAGCAAGACTTGGCAGTGACTGAAACATAGAACTTATAGACACTAGTCCAGCCAATTTTGCAAAGACATCTTTACAGGTATTTGGGAACTCATGTCTAAATTGGGCAAGCAAACGACGAAATGAGGGAGGAAGTCAGTGGATCAGACGGCATTCATGGGTAGAAGTGGTCAGTCAACATTTCAGGTTGGGATTCTTTATTGAGACTGAAGGGAATCGATAACGAGATCTGTCCCAAACTGTAAATTTCCTCACAGAATTACTTCTAACAGTCTCTTCCATTACAATGCAGCCACAGGTTAGGGTACATGGAGAAAATGCTCAATGTTTGGAGTTGCATCTCACACCAAGGAAGATGGCTGTTGGAGGTTAATCTACCAAGTCACGCTGTGAGAGCTCCTCAGCTAAAACCACCTTCAGCTGCTTCATCAATGACTTTCATTCCATCATTAAGTCAGAATGGGAATGTCTACCATTCATTGCACAAAGTTCATTTCCATTTGCAAGCCCCCCCCCCTCCTTACTTCTATGCAATTAGGCCACATTGGGGAAGTGCTCATAAGTAGCAAGTAATTCCTGTGCCAAAATCTGCCAAGCAACATCATTACAAATGATATTCAAAAAAACCTGGTATTGGCATTACCATCTCACACTGTCAATGCACTGATGGTTGCCATTGACAAGGTCAAGTGGGTCCAAAAAATACTGCTTAAAAAATTAGGTCAGAAGCTGCATGGTGAGGAATGTGCCTTGTGACACCTCAAAATCTCCATATCATCTGTAATCCACATCATGGAATCACTCTCCTCAAAAAGGTGAAGACCATGCATTGGTAGAGCTGCTGTATCACACCTTCAGTGGCCTACATCCAATCTGAGCTTCCACCGCTGTATGTCTGGGGTTTGCATGTTTTCCCTGCAGCTGTGCGGTATTTTCCCTGGGTGCTCAAGTATCATCGTGCCTCCCAAATTTAATTGGCCAATGTAAAATTTATGTGAGAGATTGAATCCAGAAAGAAAAACCCAGAATGTGGGCAGAATAAAATGAAGAGAATGAAGATGAGTGCTGAATGGTCAGTAAAAATACACAGAAATGCTGGAAGAACTCAGCTGGCCTGGCCTGCAGCCTCAAGGAAGCGCTCAGATCTGAAACATCTGTGGATACTGCGAGACAGGCTGAGATCTTCCAGCATTCCTGTCGGTTTTTAATTACAATCACAGCATCTGCAGATTTTCATGTTTCACTCTTCTTAATGGTCAGACTTGGTGGGCAAAAGGGCCTGTTTTTGTAATGCACGTACAACCTAAGCAGCCTACTTGACTAGATTCTCATCCACAACCCAATAATTAATTCTTCCATCATCGCTGTGCCAGTATTATGTGCCATCCACAAAATGCATGGCAATTACTTGTCCAGGCTATTCTGAAACACCTCCCAAACAGAAAAGGGCTTCAGACTCATGGGATCACCTCCCACCTCCTCCAACCACCCCGCCCCACCTGGATATTCCCTTCCACCTCACACATTGTCCCGTCTTGGAAGATCTGAAATGGTTCAAGAGGGTAGTTCAGCCCTATCCTCTCAAAAACAATTAGGCTTGGTAATAAAATGCTGGCCATTCCAGCAAGGGCAAGATATTCCAAATCCTGAACAAATTAAAATTAAATCAAACATTTCAGTACTTTCCGACTTGCAACCTACGCGATTTACGTCCATCCGCACATATGACCAAAAATTTGTTTTAAAAAAATAAATAATATAAAATTTATGCAGTTTATATTTTATTTGACAAACTTTATCAGGGATACAGGGCATGTAAGAGCCAAAAATTGCGTATTTACCTTGTTAGCCGGCATTCCTGGGTCCGTAGGCTGAGCGCAGCCATCTTGATTCCTGTGCACATGCATGAGGCTTCAGTTGGCACATGCACGAGAGTCAAGGGTGCGAATTCAAGATCATTAGGGCACTTAACTTTTGTGCATGCGCCAACCAAAATCCAATACGCAAACCCACCGCGCATGTGCCAACCGAAGACTCGCGGATGCACACAGGGATTAAGGTGGCCTCGCCCAGCTACGAACCCAAAATCACTGACTAACAAGGTAAGTACATAATTCCGACATATGTCCATTCCAAGATACAATTGATTCTTTGGTCCAAATTACAGTCGTAAGTCAGGGAGTACCTGTAGTCTGCTTATCCATCAATCCAAAGACATTTATTGTGTATCAACCAAAAAATTCAAACTATAATTTAGCTTTCATTGTGGGAAATGTGATATGTGGAATGGTATACAAATATTTGAATAATATACTTTATAGTCACCTAAAATAATGGATAAAATATAAATGTACATTTATGTCCTGATTAAATCCTGTCTTTATATGTACTATCAGCTAAAAAGAAACACAACAGAGGACCATTTCAGCAAGGATTGAGCAGTAGCAAATGTTATGGCCAGGGAGGCTTCTATTGGTCCCGGGAGGTTTGTGTATGCAGTTGAGGCAGCTCAGTATGGCAGCTATGATGGGCCACGACTCGGGCTCAGTGGCCAAAGACCGCGTCAGGCTGCAGGCTAGAGGTGACCAGCTTCCCAAAAAAGCCTTGATAGCTTCCTAATGCTCCAGGGATTTGGAGCCAGAGGCTGACAAGGCACAATCTGGGCCTGGGACCTCTTGTTGGGATTCATGGCAATGTGGCTATGCAGGTTGTGGGGATGTTGGATGCTGGTATATTAGATCCACAACCAATTGATGTCTCTGAAGGGTCTCACCATTGCTTCACTTCCTTGTTTTAGTAATGACATACCTGGTGACTCTACTGGCCTTGGCTGGACGTACAAAGTTTTTTTGTGTACCTCGTCCATGTAACAATAAATTGAAACTTGAATCTTAAGGGGCACTCTTCACCATCAGCATTTCCATGTAACTGGATAGAGGCATAACTGCACTGTAGACTGAGAGGGTTTCAAAACTTTGGAATTATTTACCCAGGGATCTATGGAGACGACATCATTCAGTATATTCAAGGTTGGATCAATCAGATTTTTGGATAAACTGGATATCAAGGATTGTGAGGGTCCGGCAAGGGGAATAAGCTGAGCCAGTATCCTACTGAATTGCAGAACATTTATTAGGGGGGGCTGAGTTAAACAAGAAATTCGGCAGATGCTGAGCTTGAGTGCAATACACAAACATGATGAAGAAACTCAGTAGGTTACACAGCAACCATTGGAATTCAAGGGGAACCAACCTCCCATTGACAGGTATACCTAACAAATATACTTGACAAAGGGCCCAGGCCTATGGATGCTGCATGACCTGCTGAGTTTCTCCAGCGTGTTTGTGTATCGCTTGGCTGAACTACTTCCTCCTGGTCATACCTACAAATTTTTTCTTGTGTTACACAATTCGGAACTTACGGAAACATCTGTTATCTTTAAAGAAATTCTGGAACTCTTCACAGTCTTCCTTTTGGTTCCCACTCCCGTTGCAGGTGCACCACGGTGCCACACTGATCCCAGTTGAGTCAACATAGTTTGGGGTGATGACAGTTCCTGTCAAGAGAAGACAAGATCACAGTTAATGATCATTTTAACTGAAAACAAACTGTTATATATATTCTCAGACAAACACTTTGGCTGTCATATCATAAGAAAAGAAACAATAATGTTCAAAAATAGCCAGAAATTGCTCACCCATTATGTCCTGTCACTCTTAAGAGTCAAGCAAGATAAAAGGAAAATTTATAGAAAATTGGAGAAGCTATTTTTCAAGAATTGTCATTTTATAATGGCTCTGTGATGAAAGTAGAACAAAATCTTACTGCTGTATGTGGACACGCATTTTATAAATTAAAACATGGAGGGATGCTATTTGGCCTAAAAAATTCAATTTATGTTTTTTAGAATTTTACAATTTAGACATACAGCATGGGAACAGGCCCTGCTGTCCCATGAGCCTATGCAACTCAAGTACCCCAAATAACGTGCAGCACTGTCTGTTTTGAGGGGTGGGAATCCAATGATCATACTTTCAAATGGAAGACTATGTGCAAAGGATTATGCTCTCTATTCAGACTCTTACCTATGAGTCCTGAATAGGCAAGTAAGCAGGCTGCATAGTTCTGCCTTAAGCAGCCACTTGCAGAACGAGGTTCTGGCTGACAGTTTGTGATGAAATCTGCGAGCCTTGATCTGTGAGGAGGAAAGATACCAGACATTACATTATCACATTTGCACCAATATAGCAAAAATATTTTATAATACTATTCATTGCTATATGTGGCATATATTCCTTACATTGTTATTCAAAAATCACCAATACATCAGTAGTTCCTATGCAGGTTATCAGAATATCTATCACACTCCAGAAATTCACATAAACATATATGTATATAAATAGAAAGGTGGCTCTTTTTAAATTAGGGCTCAATTTTGAAGTATTAGCAATCAGAAAACACTTCTTATCAAAATCTCCTGTTGACCTTCAATCCCGTGGGTTTAATTGTCAAAGGAAATTTCTGTGCCTCAATTTTGATTTATCTCTTCAAAAAATTATTCTTAAAACCAACCACTCTGAGCAAACATTTTGGCACGTGGCTTCATGATTTGATAGATGGTTTGTTGTCAATAGTGTTTAATGATGTCTCCATGAATCACCTCGAGAGATCGTACAATACCTGTAGTTGCTACATGAGCTACGGCAATTGTAAAGGAATATGCAAGCAGTGCCTTTAAAGGAACAGGACAGGTAAAACTCAAAGAGGGGGTTAATTTACTCTCTCAGAAGGAAAATAGACAAGATGGAGTGTTAAAATCTTGCAACCCATTTGGCAAAACTGAAGCTGCTGACCGCAATTGCATTCAACTCACCTGAGCAGAAACTCAAAGCTGATGGGATTTTAATTTTTACAAAGAAGCATGTCAGATTCTAGTAATGTCATTATGAAACATTACCAATGCAAGCAGATAGGCTGAATGTAATTCTTGTGAGACCAGAAAGAAATTTTGGACTGAAAAAGAAGCCATAGAATAAGTGCTACTCAAAATGGTGCAAGTCTCAGAAGATCAGGATGCCTCCATGGGGCATTTGGGCTCCAACCCTAATCAGTCAGACATGTTGTTACCTCTGCAGTTGTGCATCATTTTCAACTAACTTTCAGCCTGGTGCATCATTAAGTTAAAATTAAATGGATCTTATTGTGTCCAACATCGTTTTCCAAAGAGAAAGTATTCTGGTAGATGATATCCACATGCAAACAGCACAACATTCCTCCCATTATTGAAATGCAAAAAACTGCAGTCAATCTGTAACATTAACTCTACTTCTCCATAGATGCTTCTTGACCTGTAGTATATTTTCAGCATTTTCTGTTTTTACAAGAGCCCTGCCAACTGGAGAGAGCCTTTAAGGAATGCTGCAAGAGAATACCTAATGTTTAATCAATGAGATTTCACACTGCAGTTATTTTATTGGCATTATTTGTTAATCCTGAGAATGCTCTTTGGAATATCTGCTTGATGTAAAACTTCAAATTCTGGCTGAAATGTCAGATTGCGTGTGATATTAAACTTGGATTAAGCGGATAATAAAATTAATATCATAAATATATGCTAATCTTGTAGACCTTTTTATTCCTGTATAAATCAGTTGAAATCTATCTTGTGAAGTAGCAAGATACCAAAGAAAAAGTTGGAAACATTTATTTCACACATTCATATGAATTGTAGAGTCTCTATGATATTTTTTAAAAAATGCAAAGATGTGGTTATGAAGATAGAAAAATACTTAAATTCGGAAAAAGGTTCATTTTTAGCAAAGAAGGGGATATAAGGCTAAATTCAGGCAAATAGGACTAATTTAGGTAGACAACTTAATCAGCATGGACAAGATGGGCCAAGGATCTTGGATCCAAGCTGTAAAACTCAATGACTCAATATATTATTTCATTTTTCTATTGCATTTAAAGTCCTTTTAATACACAATATGCAAAATATCCTCTGTAAATGCAACCTGAGTTTGATGGATGAGATTGTGATCATTTGAATGCATCAATGATTGAATAGATGGTTTATTGTCATACACTTAAGTATAATGCAGTGAAAATATTGTTTGCTCCAGCTTCCCTTGTACATACAGCATACCAACAATAACTTAAATATAACTAACACACAAGTGAAAACAAAAGATGATAAATATAAAAGGAAGAGAAAAAAATACATTTCCCAACTTCCATCTCCCATGAAAGGCTGCCTTCTATTTCATACATGGTATTTCTATTTTATGTCTGAGCACTGAGTAAGTTTCTCCCAGAATTTCACATGAACTATTCTATTTAACTTGCTGTTTTCACCTGGTAGGTTCAATAATTTCACATATAGCTTTATTTTGGAACAACTTACAAGAAAAGGAAAGAAGATCATAGCAGGTGACCAAAAGATTAGTCAAGATACAGTTCAAGGAAGCCCTTCAGTGCATAAAGGTGGAGAAGTGAAGAAAACATGGGAGGGACTTCCCGATCTCATGAGGTTGTGGACATGGTCACCAAGAATAAGATAAAGGAAATGGGAGGTGAAATTGTGGGTGTTGAAATTGGAAAGAAATGGTGAAGGATAAAGCCATGGAGGAAGCAGAACAGTTTTATGATGCCCCATTTTAATGGATGGAGCGAAAATAGGAGTTGAACCTAAACTCACACTGTTCTTGCCAAAAGGCTAAGACGTTGTCAGAGAAGGTGAACGCCACACAGAAGGCAAAGGGTAAAAGAAGCAAAGCACTGGATTTGGTGAGATAAATACAGTATATTGTTAAGTAATAGAATGTTGATGAGGATTATGCCATTACTACTTATTCAAATACTTATTTGCTTAGTCTTTATCACTATAGTCTACACCAATTTAGAAACCGGCTCAAATATCAAGGCTTTTAGTAGTATTGAAAAAAGAAGGAATGGCATGACATAACATGAGCAATCTTTCCAATGTTTACACAATGAATATTAGCTTTAAATTTGTGTTGCATCACATCCATTAAATTGCCACAGCCTGGCAGGTAGTGCGTCCTGTCATCCCACTTCAAAGTTGTTGCATTGAATAAGGCTTCTACATGAATCTTTATGGATTACACTCATGATGAGAAAATTTAAAAAAAATCATTTGTATATGCAAGGGTTAGCACCCATTTCTTTTAACCAAATTTGACTCCTTATGTAGTTCAATATTGAATTCTGTGACACTCCTGGAGTTTTTCACTGTATTATAAACGCAAATCAGAAAATGTATTATTTTAACTACTGTCAATACATTATTATCAACCACATCACAGAAGTGATTGAATTGCAAATGTTTTTTTAAGCTTTTGCATTATTGATCATAGTTTGAGTTTAGTAGTTTGATGTGTTGGAAAATGTCAACAGCAATATAATCCCTAGTAATAGAGTCAGAAAGTAACGTTGTTGTCAGTTCTACTGGACACAACAAGTTAAACCAACTGCTATGTGTATCATTCACATTTTTAGCAACATTTACAGCATTTTTGAGTGGAGCATTTTGCTGGCATCATTTCTCATCAATTACTTGTCAAACATTACATACTGCTTAGCCTATCGGCCATTTATCATTATGGACCGCAAAGACCAATTAGGTAAAACAAAGATAGCGGAAATATATTGGTGTTCTGTATGATACCTAAATAGCTCACCTTCAATCAATCACTCCATGAACAATAAAAATGAATTATTGATTTTAAATTAACCAGAAGTACAAAGAATTAAAATTATGGTCTCCTTATTCTGAAAGATTTGCTGGTCCATTAAGAAGGTTCAGTCTCGAAAATTAATTACAATAATTAAGCCTTTATGATTGATGTTGAACTGAAGAAAGGCTACATTGCTTGCAAAATGTCAATTCAATCACTGTGTTTAATATCTAGAGGTCAATTAATTCATTGTACAATAAAGAACAACAACAGCACAGAACTACATTTTTAATTAATGTGCTTTTTTTCCCCGTTTGTCCCCATGGGTGTCACTTGACTCCACGTAAATCAAATTGCATCAGGAGGAATGGACTCTTTGGGTAGTTTGTTATTTCATTAATGTGCTCCAAAATCAGCTGACAATGATGACATTTCATTGGTTGATAGCGAGCTGAATATATTTTTTCTTCTCCATGCAATGTACATTGTAAGATTTTTAAATATATGGCGAAATAACAGAATAACAAAGCCTACACTTACGAAGTAGAGTCATTATAGACGTTAATTATTTGCAGTTTCTCACTGTTTTTCTACCTTTGGCTTAATTTCCTTAAGGTAATTTTTCCTTCTATTCTTTCAGTCTTCCTCTATGACTCCATATATAACCATATAAAATGTAATAGGACAATACCTCATGTGGCCAATAATTCTATACCTTTGCCTTTCTCCCGCTCACTCCCCAAAACCATTCCCCTATCAAGGGACATGGGGATCAATTTCAACCCTGCCTGCTCAGTTGGTGGGCCATTAAAATCAATCAATTTGACATAATTAATGCTGAATTTTATTTAACAATTACTCCCTGAGTCCTTCATAAATGCTGACTTAGCTTTTGTCATTTTATTACACCATCTTGTCATATTCTTAAACATGCAGTCTGGAAACAGAAAGATAGATCTGGCTGTATGTCTGCATTTTTCAGCGGATATCTTGGCACCTTATTAAAATAACAAACTACTCAGTGTATCTGTCATATCTTTGCTAGATGCCATCAGAAACAATCACATTATTTAGGGTGAAATAAATGGGTATTGCTGGAAATACTCAGTATGTTGGGCAATATCTAGGTGGTGTGGAGTCTGAGAGACAGAGACTGACTCACTGGAAGCATCATTTTAAAAGGGCTCTCAACTTCAAGCACTGTATTCAGGTCATTGGGATCAATGCCCTGCTGCATTTCCAAGAGATGCTAATGTTGGCTTGTCATCGATTAAGATTTAATGGATTCACACGAGTGTGAGAAAACCAGCAGCTTTAGCACCTACAGATCAGAGAATTTTCAGTTCTGTCCAATATGAGACAGGGAGTGAATGGGGCAGCTCAGGTATCAGTCATGCAATAGAATGTGCCAGAAAGGCGGAGTTCTCAGGCAGATCGCCACAGATTTATACAGCCTTCCATAACATGTTCTGCTGCCTCCTGGGACCAGATGGCCAAACTTTTAAGAGGCTGTCAAGCTTATCACCATCCTTAAATACTTTTTTCCTTCACCTCTTTCCTGGGATTTTCTGATCTGCAGTGCATAATTACATCAATAATTCTCTCATTGCCATGAAACATAGTTCTAAACTGTCTAAATTGTCGAGCCTCCTAAGAATTTTGTTTATTTTGAAAAGATGACCTCTCATTTTCTAAATTATAGATAGGATAGACCCAGTATAATTAACTTCTCCTCATGGAATAATCCTTCCCTCTCTGGAACTGATTTGGTGAATGAACATTGCATTGCCTGTTATTGCATGTTTATTCTTCCTTAGTTAGGGAGTACTTGTCTGTTTACATGGTTTGCAGCCTGGTGTCTTCAGGGGCTATACATCCACCACTATCGGTAAGGAGTTTGTACATTCTCCTGTGTCTGTGTGAGTTCCTCCGGGTGCTCCAGTTGTAGGTTAATTGGTGTATTTGGAGAGTATGGGTTCATGAGCAAAAAGGCCCTGTAATTGTGCTGCTTGTCTAAATTTAAAGTTTAAATAATTAGAATTAGACATATTTACTCTTGTACTCAAATCCTCTGGTAATAAATCCTCTTATGCCATTTGGTTTCATTGCTTATCGTACCTATTTGTACATTCTGTTTCTCTGAACATCAACAATTTTCAATCTCACCATTTAGAAGACATACCAATTTTTTATACCAATGTAGATACATTGACATATTTCCAGATTATATTTCATTTGTCCGACTGTAAACCTCCGAAGTGTACCTGCAGCTTCCTCAGAGCTAAAACTTGCCATCAGTAAATATGGATACATTTAACTCTGTGCCCACCTCTGCAACGCCATGAGAGGGTGGAATAGCAGAGTAGTCTCGGAAGCAGCTATCACTTTTTATTGATAATTAATTTTGATATTCCGCTGGAAGTGGTGGATGCTGGGAAAAAAGCAGCAATAATAAAGCCAGATAAACCTACAGGATAGGACTAAGGTGTCAAGGAGCTGAAATCTATCAAAAGCATCTGAACCAGAGGTAGCCAGAGCAACTGTGAAAAGGATTGTTATAAAGATGAAGGAAGACAGGAGGGATTCTATTCTGTTGAATGTGTGCTCATACCCTACCACTCCACAATTTTACTGAGAGAGACATACAGCATGGGTAAGGACACAGGACCAGCTTGTCCATGCCAAACAATGTGCCCTTCTGCTCTCATCCCACTTGCTTGCATTAGGCCCAGACCCCTTCCATCCATGTTGTTATCCAAATACTTCTTAAATGAAGCTAATGCCCCTCTCTATCATTAAGATTGGCAATTCATGGCATATGCCCATCACACTCTGAGTGAAGAACTGTCCATTCACATCCCTTCTAAATTCCCTCCCTCCACCTTATAGTTATGCTGTCTCACCTTAGATTCTCCTACTCTAGGAAACAGAATGCCAGTATTCATTTTATCTATACCCTTCATGATTTTATAGATGTTAGTAATATCCCCTCTCAACCCTCTAATGAAAAGGGATCCAGTATATTCAGTCTCAGCATAACTCAACTTCCCAAATCCTGGCAACGACTTTGTAAACCTCTTCTGCACCCTCTCCAACTCTATAATATCATTTCTGTAGTTAGGTGATCAAAACTTCACACAATATTCTAAGAATCTCCTTAATAATGAACCAATGAAGGAAAATGTCCTAGAAGCTCTCTTCACTTCTCCGTCTTCCTGTGCTGCCATCTTTAAAGAGCTATGTACCTGTAACCTCTGCCCCATAAGACATTTTAAAGTGCTGTTCTGGTTTGATTTTTCCAAATGCAGCTCTTTGCACTTCTCCAAGTTGAACTGCTTTTTTTCATTTCTTAGCCCAGTTCTCCATCTGATTCAAATTTCATTGCAAACCCAGATAACCTTCTGTCCATCACAGCACATATTTTCGTGTCATCAACAAACTTAGACAAAGAGTGTGTGTGTGTGTGTGTGTGTGTGTGTGTGTGTGTGCAATTCTGCTTGGCTCTGGACATGTATCACTTAACTGCATTTTTCGGGTTACTGAGAAATGGCTTTAAGCATCAATAGAAGATTGTATCAGGCGTCGCCGATCTCCGACACCTCTTCACCGCCGTCATGGAACCTGCCCGGGAGCCTGAGGTCTCCGCTCCGATCCCAGAGACCATCTCCCCACTGCCATTGCTGAACCTGCCTGGGAAACCAAGGTCCCGCTCCGATCCCTAACCCCTCCCCACTGCCATCGTGGAGCCTGTCTGGGAGCACAAGCTCCCTGATCCGATACCAAGCACCTCCCCAAAGACTTCACCGAACCTGCTCAGAAGCCAGAGGTCCCTGCTCCTGCTGCCGCCACTCATCCCCCTAGTCCCACCCCTCCCCACCTAGTCTGACACTGACTTTCATCCCCTCCCCAAGGTCTGGCACCGCCGAAAAATCAGTGCCCCCCCCCCCACGATTAGATTTGTTTGGATGCTGATTCTGGGAACAATGGAGGGTAAAGAAGAAGAAATAGAAAGAGAGAGGGGAGGGAGTTAACCGACATGAGGACAATCTCCGCATGTGCTGCCTGGCCTGCTAACTTCCTCCAGTCATTCACTGATGTTAGCAAACTGGAGCTAACAGCACGTGAGCATGTTGGGTGAACATTTTTTTTTAACTCGTGACGTCATGTTGCTGCGGAAATTTTTTCGGATAACAGAATTTCGGTTAAGTGGTTCTTTTGTATCATCGGAAATGCGTGTGTGCGCATAGATAGCGATGATATACAGTATATATACAGGGTATATATAGATATATCTACACATGCGTGCACGCACACACTCGCTATATATCACATACATTATATTACAAAAAACAAGGATCCTGAGTCACTCCACTGGTCACAGCTATTCAGTCTCAAAATCGGACCTCTACAACCACTCTCTAACTCAAATCACAATTAAAAAAAAAAATCCCTATAGCTACTTGGTCTCCTATCCTGGGTGACTCAGCTACCACCCTACCACATGGGACCTTATCAAATGCTTTACTAAAATCCACACAGTAACATTCACTTCCTGTCTATCCTCTGTTGGTTCTTCAAAAAATTCCATCAAATTCATGAGATATGATTTCCCAAGCACAAATCCATACTGGCTCTCCTTAATTTTCTGTTCGCCACCCAAATATTGATAGATTCAACTCTCCCTTGCAATCTTTTTGATCTTAAGATCTTTTTGGATTCTTCCTTGCGCTGTCTGCCAAAACTATCTCAAATCCCCCTTTTGCCATCTTCTACATTCCTTTTATTCTTCAAGGTAGTCCCTTGAACCTGTCCGCCTGTGTCTGATATATGCATTGTTTTTTCTTTCTGATTTGTGCCTCTATATCTCCTATTAATTGGGGGTTCCCTTATGTTGCCATTCCTGCCCTTTCCCCTCCTGGGAACATGTTCATCCTGGATCTTCCTTATCACATTCTTGACTGCCTCTAAGGTATCAGTCCTGCTTTTACCGTCCAACAGTTGCATTCAGTCAATTATTCCCAACTCCGGTCTAATCACATCAACATTTGCTTTGCCTCAATTTAGGATTCTAACTTCAGGACCAGTGTTTTCCTTTTCTGTAATTACCTTAGTACATTACACCACAGAATGGGCCCTTCAGCCCACAATGTTGGGGACACCCACATAAACCTACTCCACAACAATCCAACCCTTCCTTGCTGTCCTTGCTATCCTTAACCTGTTCAATCCCTCTTTCTCTACCTTGAATCACAACTGCCCCCCCCCCCCCCCCCCGCCTGTCTGTGGAGTCCCATGTCATGAGCGGCCCAGCTCCACTGTTCATTGGTCAGACTGAAGTGTATGATGTTAAAAACATTGTAAGATGTAACTAAGATCAGAAATTCAGACAGGCACAAACACCTGGCAACACATTGGTATTTATTCATGGCTCTTAGCCACCTTACTGCAGATCTTACTCTTTGTTTTACAGGGAATTAAAAAAAGATATGTTGTTTATTATCGGTGAATTTCTAACAGTATTGCAAATGTTAATTATGTCAGCTGTGCATGGATAAAAAAAACACTTGCAACTATCTAAACCAATTTCCCAATGGCCAAACCATCCATTTGAAATGGGTCCAATTGAATGAAAGCTCATAACAGATTAATGTGCTATTACATGTGAAAAACAGACAACTATGATTGCTAGCCTTCCATTTGGTACAATTCAAAATGAGAAATAGCACTTTGTGTCTTATTAAAGCATATGCAGTTAATTACTTAATTAAAATCTGAGATAGAGCTGATGCATAATTTTGGCATCAGTTTAGCCCACATTGAATTCCTTTTATACTAATTAAATCATGGAATCTTTATCTTTTAGTTTTATTCACAGTGCAGCAATATAATTTTTATCAAAAAGCACTTGTAGAATTATAATTGCCTGTCTTAATAATATATTTCAATTAAGATGTTGTTTGATATCCCATATTGACCGGGTTGTTGCTTGTTTGCCACACTCACTTGACAGACGGCTAATTTGACTACATTAGTTAGGTTACGTTAACAAACGGACTTAGATCTCAAACCATCTACTTTCAGATTAACAACATCTACTCCATTTTGGTCCCGAGCAAGGGAATTCTTTCCAGCAGGAGGCCGATTTTGTGAAATATCCACTACAAATAATACATGGGGCAAATGATGGTAATTGCATTTTCGATTGTTGCTTAGTGGTTTTAATTCATTCAGTGAGATATTAAAGCATAGGATTTGTTCTAACTTACATAAGGCTTCACTTTGCCATTACTATTTGTTTAAAGGATGCCATTAGTGCTCAGTGGTTAGTTAAGGATTACTTAAGGTGGTAAGTGAATGGGAAAAAAAGGTTGAGAACCACTGATTTAAAGGGAGCATTACAATTTTCAATGAAACCAGGTGGCAGGAGTAAAACTTAAAAATGCAGTCACATCAAGAAGATGCTGACAGGAGATCAAATTCTACATTCATTTCAGCATTCCCGTAAATGATTTATTTGATACTAATGTTGAAATAAAAATTCTATGAAGGAAGCATATTCTCATCAAGATGGCAACATTTTGCGAGTTGCTTCTGGCAGGTCCTCTACTTACAAGCAATACAATCATTCTACCCTTTTATATATTGACTCTAAAACCACCAGAATTATTGTAAGGCTGCACCCTGCCCTTATTGTAGTACTGTATGAGTTGGGTTCCCTGGATAGCACTCAGAACAGAGCTTCTCATTGTATCTCAGTGCACATGACCATCAATAATTCAACAACTGAATGATTTATACAAAACCAATTTTTATACAATTATAATGTAAAACAATAATAATGTCAAGGGTGATACATTACATTCAGGTTCATAAAATTCTATTATCCATTTTTAAAGAAATATACTGTTTTTGCTCTCTTTTTTCACCACATTTAATTAATGTGCATGCTTACTTGGAGGTTTAATGGCATCTGACATGGTTCAATGTCAAAGTTTAAAATTTAGATTTTTTTAAAAATCAATGAATACTTACTCTTTCATTTCTCCAGATTATATTTCCTGCTGGCAGCAAGTGCAGCGCTGATTCTTTTTCAAAAGTAATAAAACAATTTTGCTGTTGGCATTTAACATTGGAGGTAACGATGTGCCAGATAGCTCTGCAGAGCTATGTACCATATCCTCATTTATTTTCTCAAAAGTCCAGAGATTTAAAAGCCTCCTTTCCATTTTTTCATACTCAGTCATAGCCCTGAGCTATATGTTCAAATGGCCCTGGGATAAATGGAAATGTTGATTTAAGTTGAACTACCCTTCGTTTCCTATGCCTTCTCTGCTCTGAGCCTCTAGCTCAGTTACAAATAAATAACGGTGAAAAACTGATAAGATACCTTGCCATCACAAAGTGTCAAAGGCAGACAAGAAACTTGACAAACTGATAGAAGATAGAATTATGTGTGTGGAAAGCCTATTGTTCATTTTGAGTCTGGGAAAGTAACCAATTGTGGAGAAAAAAACTTAGGTACCCAAATACCAAAATCCCTGAAAACTAGCACTCCTGTACAAAACAGTCATCAAATTAACTAAGGAAACTCTGGCTTCAGCTCATCTTATAATGATAATGAATTAATTGTCATACACACAGGTACAATGTGCATCTTCACCAAAATTATTATTGCTGTAGTTAAACAGATATTTTGTAAAAGAAAACTTCAATAGTATACATTAAATTTCCATACAGAAAGAGGTAATAAATATAAAAGATAGACATTAATATCACAAAGACAGGAGAACAAGGAAAAAGTGGTCACAAGAGTGCAGACATTTTTTTGTGGTGTTAAAGTTGTTTATGATTAGGGTAGTTAGGGGAGTTTAAGCCATTGGAGAAATACTATTCTTTAATCTGGAGGTCCTGAACGGCAGACATTTATTTCAATCTTTTTTAAAAATTAGACATACAGTTGTCAAAATTAGTAGAAGGCCCTTCCATCTGATGAGCCCATGTCACCCAAATACTCCAATTAATCTACAACCCCTAAACGTTATGAAAGGTGGGAGGAAACCAAATCTCCTGGAGGAAACCCATGCTGATTGTGGGGGGGGGCGAATGTACAAACTCTTTACACTCAGCGTCAAGTTCGAACCCGCTGGTGCTGTAATCGTGTTGCGCTAACCGCTATGTTAACTGTGCTGCCTGAAGGTAACGGGGAAAAGAAGAAGGAATGTTGAAGAAGTGACAGTTTAATTCAATAAAATCTTTGCCCTTTTGGAATACAGGCAATTTTGGGCACTGAATCCGAGAAAAGATAGCGGGTTCTCGAAATGTTCACAGCAAAGATTCACCAAAATTTATTAAAGTTTAGTTCTGAAGACAGCTGCTGAGGCACTTGAAATAATTAAGGGATTCAGTAGAACATACATATTCGACTTCATCTGGTGTGGTTATAAAAATTGGAATTTGGAGAGTGGGGAATTGTAAAAAAAAAACAATTTTTTAAAAAAACCACAAAACCAAGTACAAATATGAAATACACTCACACTAAAGGCATGATATACTTGGTCTAATGAACCTTGCAAGACTGAGCCTAAAACATTGGCCTACAACTTGCTGCGCAAGTCATCTGCCTGGTCCCCTACCTGACCCACATCATCTTGAGCAGGTAGCAACTACATACAAACACTGGCTCTAAATTGATCGGTGAGATCTGGTGCAAAACATCTCAGACTAAATCTCATCGCAAGTGCTCAAAAATTATTACAATGTATTACACAATTAACAATTATGATTTTCTTTTTTAAAAAAAACAATATTTAAAGCACTTAATAGACTTTAAATTAATTAAAGACATTAATATTGTCGGAATTAAAGCAATAATTTTAAATGATCTGAATCTTGCTTCTCTCCTTTGCAATTGTTCCATCTCTTTGGGTTCAATGCAGATACTACACCTGCTTCATATTTTGCGTCACCTGCCTCATGCATTTTGAGCAAAAAAGCTTCCCAGATAACACATTCCTAAAGCTGGTGATTGACAGGAAGCAAACACACCATTGTAGTGATTTATGAGGAATGGAATGTCCATGGAGAATTGCAAGCCTTTATTGGGATAATCTGGGCGATCTTTGTTGAGTAAAGGTATTGAGGATTGTTAACAAATAGGGAATAAATGAATCTGAGGTGAGCAGTCACAATTTGTCTGGAAAGCCAAAAGGCCTAATCCTCTTCCCAAACTCCAAGCGATTGCCTGCCAGGTTTACCAATAATGTAAACTACGGGTAAGATCAAAGGGGTGATACAATGTATTATTTTTGCACTTTTTAAACTTTTAATGTTAATCTCTGTGCCTCTTGAGTGAGCAGTAGAATGAAACCTGACATAATCCAGAAGTATTTATTATTCATACCAGACTTGACTCATACAATTCATGAGACCAATTATTTACCACCAGAAATCTTAATGTTGCAGTCCAGCAGTCCAGAGATATTACCCATGTTTGCCTTAAAGTTAACATTGCTATCTACAAGTAGAAATTTCTACTGCTGTGTAATTATAAAAGGAATGAAGGTCCCAGTGTAATTAGATGTACAGTAAAACACCTGTAATCTGGAATTCAAGCAACCGGCAGCCTCAAACAACTGGCAAAAACAAATTGTGGAAAATAAATAGGTAAAAAATATCCAACTTTAACATTGGCGGGCATCAGCGTTAGTTCGCCAATCACGCAACACACAACCTCAAGCAACTATAAAATTCACTTTTCTGACATCTACCAATCCCCATAGGTGCCAGATTTCAGGGTGTTTTCTGTACATGGAAGCACAATGCAAGGAAATATCAACGTAACTCGTGGCTTCATTAGGTCCAAATCGGTGATAGCCAATTTGCTGGTCTCCATAGTTGAAAAGAAAATCAGTAGATTGTTTCATTTATTTTTAAAAATTTGAATTATTTTAATGATACAGCACAATAAATGGTCCTTCCAAATCATGAGCCCATGCCGCCTAATTGCATCCAAGTGATCATACAATCTCCTTACAGTGAAGGCCAGATTTAAACAGATCGTTGGCACTGTAATAGCTTTGTGCCAACCACCATAATGGAGCTAAGTGCCTTGGCTTCAACTTGTGTGCTAATCACTAGTAAGTCATCACATAAATAGCAAATCAAAACAGGAAGATTGTGATTTTGGATGGATACACCTTTGAGAGAGGCCGGAGAGAGAATGGGGACTGGGAAGGGAAGGCCAATAGGCTCCTTTTCTAGTGAAAAAAAAGTGATTGTAAAGATATATATTCTGTCTTTAAATCACTTCACTTACCTCCATAAAAGATCTGAAAGAGGACTGACTGGTCGAACTCACTCCATCTTTTATCCACCTGGTGGGGTGGTGGGGGAGGGGGTAGACTCAGAGGTGGAATGAAGTGTCACTTCACCTCCTCCGTAAAAGAAGCTCCACCTTTAGCCCACGACCTAGGAGCGCGAATTTAAAAAAAACCCATATGGTTACGAGAGGCTATTGCATTGTGCCGGAGATCTGCCTGAGTCCTAAGACTGCTTGCACAAAATCTCCACTAGCATCCTTACCTGCTCTTTGGTCACCATTTTCAAGTATAAGCCATTTTTCCTTTTCAGTGCATATGGTTTGACGTCATGGTGGCAGGCGGCGCTACTGCACCACTCACTCCTTCAGCTCTGGAAGCCGGCTCCCAACTCAGCTCTGCATAAAGGCACCGCGGGATGTGCATTATAGGTCGGCACCATAAAAGGTAAATACGCCTTTTTTTTTAAACTTGAGCTGGCTATAATGCGGGGTTTCAGCATAAAAAGGGCTAGTGCTTCCAAGAAGTTGCAGATAGATCCAAGGAATTAATATGTACTGAGTTTTTGAGGATTGGGTTAAGTTGGAGAATTGGTCTTCAGATGCTCTCCCCTGTGGTGAGGAGCACAGAACATTCGAAGGCATCTTCCAGAAAATTTAGAACTTTGTATCTTGAGATATCCAACTTTTAAGTTGCCAATTATCAGTTACTCTTTAGCTTTTTTGGTGACGCGCCTATTTTAAAATTCTTGAAATTGCTTAATAATTTAGAAGCACAGGAACAGGCCTTCCATGAGTTGCAATGATTTCCCAGAATCACCCTACTGTTGGACATTATGGGGTAAAGTGGGAAATCAATGTAAAATCTAATTTTAATGGGGATTTACTCTTCTGAATCTTCATTGCTAGAGGCAGTCGAGAGTGCAATCTGTTGTTTGAGATTTGATTCACATTGGAGAACTTAAATGCCTAAAAGGAAAAGAGATTAATCGTGAGGCAGCTGTTGCTCTGGAGGCTGGCAAAAGCAACTTCTATCACTCCACTCAGCCCTGCTCGATGTTGCAGGCAGATCTTGCTGGGTGCTCATCAAGTTACTTTAAAATACAGGTATTCCTTGACATACATCCACGTTCCGTTCTGGATGACCAGTCGTATCTTGGAACGGATGCATGTTGGGGAATTGGCCCATCTGTGATACTGAAGAGTAAAACTATCGATTTCCTTCCTTCCTCTATCTCTGAATCCTTCTCATTCTCTCTGTGCTGTGGACCCTGAGCACCCTGGGGACTCTACTGGCCTCTAAAATCTGTCTGACCATCAGAATATTGAGCAACAGAATCAGAAAAAAATGGGACAAGAGTTAAAATGTGGTGAAATATCTCAACATGGTGGCCATCAAGGCCAGCTCTCGTGAGAGGTTGGACACCAGACGACATGGTGACCACCAAGGCCAGTTTTCACGGGAGGTTGAACACCAGATGACATGGCAGCCACCATAGATAGGTCTGGTTTCCAATATAATCACGCAAGTTTTAGATTTCTTCTTTTTAAAAATCTTGGTTGTATGTGCAGCTGGATGTAAGTCGCATAGGTCACAAGTCGGGGAGTACCCGTACAGAAGCAAGAACAGACCACTCGCTCAAGCCTCCTCTCCTGTATTACAAAAACATAATTAATCTCATGGAAACACAAGGGGTTGATCTAATGATAATTGATCTAATTACAATCCCAACTCCACTAACCTGGCCCTACGTCATCCCTCACTCACTTAACCTATTAATACCCCATGTAGAATTTTTCTGTCCTCTCCACAACTTACTTTCCTATCTACCTTTGTTGCATGGGCTCATTTAGCAACCAAATCTTTTGTAGATGCATCCATTGTAGGCCCCAGCACTGATCCTTAGAGACAACGCATAATACATGAAGAAGGGCTCAGGCGCGAAATGGTGGTAAAATTTCTTTACCTCCTGTGGACGCTGCGAGACCTGCTGAGTTCCTCCAGCATTTATGTGTCTTTACTATAATCAGAGCATCTGCAGACTTTCGTGTTTCACTCCAACCAGAAAATGTATTCACATCTTCTGTTTGGTTTTTTTATTAGCCAGCCGAACATCCCTGTTTGACCTTCTGAGTTTCTCCAGCATTGTGCTTTTACTTCTATCCGTTCCAACATGTTACCATCTACACCACGAGCTTTCATTTTCCATAAATGCCTTTAATGAGGCACTATATCGAGTGCCTTTTTGAAATCCAAGAATAATAAATGAGCATCCTAATAAAATGGTGATTACCAGCATGAGTGCCTGTCCCGATCATGTTGTGCTGCAGCAGGTGCCATAGAAGTGCCAGCTTTGTGGTGCGAAGCCTATTCACTTGTGATCTTCTTCCCTAGTATTTCCTCACGTGATATTTACTTGGTATCAATCCTGTGAAACACCTTGGGACATTGGGGCTACATTACAGACTGCATTTGTGTTAGGTAAGAACACTTAATAAGCATTTTGATTTTCATCCAGCTAAGTACGATATCTTTGGCTTGGCTTCGCGGATGAAGATTTATGGAGGGGTAAATGTCCACGTCAGCTGCAGGCTCGTTTGTGGCTGACAAGTCCGATGCGGGACAGGCAGACACGGTTGCAGCGGTTGCAGGGGAAAATTTGTTGGTTGGGGTTGGGTGTTGGGTTTTTCCTCCTTTGTCTTTTGTCAGTGAGGTGGGCTCTGCGGTCTTCTTCAAAGGAGGTTGCTGCCCGCCAAACTGTGAGGCACCAAGATGGATGGTTTGAGGCGATATCAGCCCACTGGCGGTGATCAATGTGGCAGGCACCAAGAGATTTCTTTAGGCAGTCCTTGTACCTCTTCTTTGGTGCACCTCTGACATGATGGCCAGTGGAGAGCTCGCCATATAACACGATCTTGGGAAGGCGATGGTCCTCTATTCTGGAGACGTGACCTACCCAGCATAGTTGGATCTTCAACAGCGTGGATTCGATGCTGTCGGCCTCTGCCATCTTGAGTACTTCGATGTTAGGGATGAAGTCGCTCCAATGAATGTTGAGGATGGAGTGGAGACAACGCTGGTGGAAGCGTTCTAGGAGCCGTAGGTGATGCCGGTAGAGGACCCATGATTCGGAGCCGAACAGGAGTGTGGGTATGACAACGGCTCTGTATACGCTTATCTTTGTGAGGATTTTCAGTTGGTTGTTTTTCCAGACTCTTTTGTGTAGTCTTCCAAAGGCGCTATTTGCCTTGGCGAGTCTGTTGTCTATCTCGATGTTGATCCTTGCATCTGATGAAATGGTGCAACCGAGATAGGTAAACTGGTTGACCGTTTTGAGTTTTGTGTGCCCGATGGAGATGTGGGGGGTCTGGTAGTCAGGGTGGGGAGCTGGCTGATGGAGGACCTCAGTTTTCTTCAGGCTGACTTCCAGGCCAAACATTTTGGCAGTTTCCTCAAAACAGGACGTCAAGCGCTAAAGAGCTGGCTCTGAATGGGCAACTAAAGCGGCATCGTCTGCAAAGAGTAGTTCACGGACAAGTTTCTCTTGTGTCTTGGTGTGAGCTTGCAGGCGCCTCAGATTGAAGAGACTGCCATCCGTGCGGTACCGGATGTAAACAGCGTCTTCATTGTTGAGATATATATGACAGGTTAAATGCAAGAGGGGAATAGGCCCACAACTGCCATCACAAAAACCGTGAGAATACAGGTAGAAGAGCATCCGTTTGATCATAAGACAATGGACATCATGTGTGTCCCTCTAAAAGCCAAAAGAATTGAACTTCTGCTGGGGCACCTGCTTTATCAATTAAAAAGTTAGATTCTATGCTCATAATTAAAGGAGTAGCAGGTTTGTGAATAAAGGATTTTCCTTTAGATGTAGGAATGGATTTAGGCTATTCAGCCCATCGAGTCTGCACCCGCCATTTGATCATGGCTGATTTACTATCATTGTTGACCCCATTCCCCTGCCTTCTCCCCATACTAACTGATTCCCTTCTTGATTTAACTTAACTCAGTGTCAACAACAAGCATTCTCACATCAGGACCATACTCTCTACAGTAATTCAAACCACAGGGCCTCCTCACTATTCCAATCTCCAAAGAGTGTAACGAGTTGCTGCACTGCAATGATTTCAATTCCCTTATAATCTGTTCTTATGGTCTCCCTCTATATTGTACTGCCTCCTACACACTTGTTTTATACTAGTTTTGCAGAGGAATCAATCAATGACTGTAGGTGCAGCTTTAGTGTTGAAACTAGGTCCATCACAATGTTTTCAACAGAGCTGCTGCAGAACATACATTGTGCTCATTAGCGGTACTGGTGAAGTAGCCTCACAGAAATTCTTATGAAATAATGTCTGAAAAGTAACCCTCAACAGTAAAATAATTACCAACAAAAACCATTCCAAGATTTGGAATTGCACATCATCCTCTCCATAGTAAGTTCTCTTTCACATAAAGCACAAGATATGATCAACACTCACCTAAATAGAGCCCTGCAACATGATAACAAGTTGTCCAGCTCACTATGATGCCTGACTGTACACCCGCATTCTCTAATCCCATTCTGCATCCCCCATCAACATGGTTCCCGGCCCGCAATTCTCCTGTCAGCCATCTAATCAAGGGGTAAATTACTGTAGCCAATTAACCAACACATCTTTAGCACAACAGAGGAAAGTGGAACATGCAAGTGAAACCCACGTAATCACAGGGATATGATTCAAACTCCACGTGGAAAATGCCTGAGGACAAGGTTGAACTTTGGTCTCTGGACTTGTGGGGCAGCAGGGCTAACCACTGAGCCATTCTATTACCTTCATTTTTTTTTTGCCA
This sequence comes from Narcine bancroftii, assembly GCF_036971445.1. Lineage (NCBI taxonomy): Eukaryota > Metazoa > Chordata > Chondrichthyes > Torpediniformes > Narcinidae > Narcine > Narcine bancroftii. The sequence continues at coordinate 16,302,235 of NC_091478.1, forward strand.
CCCAATTAACCTACACCCACCTACCACCTGGTACATTTTGAATGGTGGGAGAAAACTGGAGCCTCAGGGAAAACCCAAGCAGACACGGCGACAATGTACAAACTCCTTACAGACAGCGCGGGATTCGAACCCCGGTCCCGATCGCTGGTGCTGTAAAGGTGTTGCGCTAACCATGCCGCTCCACTTAAACTTTCACTTCAAGCAAAAATTGGGAAACTACAGGAAATCTAATTCCCTGAACACAATGAATTTAGAATTAAGCCCATTCCAAAGGACAAATGAAATATATCACAGATGAATTACTGGAATACAATAGAAAGATGCAAAGTCAAATTTCTATTGGACATATGGCCCAGGTTGGAACGGAATTCGACTTTCTCAAAGTTTGAACTTTTACCATTTCAACCAAAGTAACTTGTTTTCTCGAAATTGGTTCTATTAGCGATTTAAAAAAAATAATATACCAATATGTGTAATTCACATCAAAACAATTTAGCATATATTAGATAATGTTAGGAATTGTTTCCATGTGAAATAGCACCCATCAGAAAAATGACTCAAGCACATCCATGAATGATTTATCTTCACATCTTTGACATTTTTCCAGTGCCAAGTGTGCATCAACTGAAATCACTGATCATTCAATCAATTTATGCCTTGTGGGCATAAATTGGACCATTTGGGTGCAACCCGCATCCTTCACAGTACCATCAGGATTTCGTCACATGATCTTGTTGCATTTATATCTGTTAGGAGGAGACATTTCTGACAATGGAAGTGCAGTATTACTTCAGGCTACTCAAACATCTACCAAATTTCAGATGGTTTGTGGTTAGACAACCAGTTACAGATGCGCTTATTCAAAGGGTGTTTCAGTGGTGATGTTGCCTACGGCACTCCATTAACGACCCTTCTTGGTGAGTAGCAACATCCTCAATTACTACACAGTAAAAGTCCAAAAACCTGGATGCCAGAAATCCAGACCACCCGAGAATTCAAACATTCAGTTTTTAGATTTAGTGGGCATTTGTGTATGTGCGGGCATGCGTGAGCGCCAGAGATGCACAGTGGAACAGTTAATCTTATCACAAAGAAATTCATCTGTACATTGTATTTTTATTTTAAAATTGTCATTTTTAAACATAATCTCAAGCATTACACACTTTTTTTTAAGTGAAAAAATTTTATTTGTACATTTTTGTCAAGTGTTCACTTTATTTTTCTTTTAAACCGCTCATTTTGATAGATGAAGCATGCTGTTTTTGTTAATGAATAAGCATCAAAATTTACCTGTTCATCTCTTCTTTATTCCTCCTTAAATTTGAATTTTAAAAGTACTATCGAAAAATCTGAAAATCTGGACCGATCCAATCCCTGAGCAATCCGGATTTTAGGACATTTACTGTATTAGATCATTTATCTCTGTACAATTAAGATGTGATTGGCAGTGCGTGAAAATGTTTGTTAATTTGATTTATCAGAGTTGTTAATGATGACACATTAATGGAAATCGTAAAATATCTAAGATAAAATACCCGAGTGCATTTCTTATTTACCAGCCTCAATTGTTGGCCTACACGTCCTGCCCTTTATCAAAATAGCTTCAGCCTGGCAGTTGGAAGATCTTGCATTTAATGATTGGTTTCAGGTTGCTTCCCGCAGCATTTTGAAGGCACAATCTGCAATTGCTGTTTTTGAAGCAGAAGTGAGCACCCTGCTTGAGAGGTTACGCTGCTGGATCAGCCGGAGACGGCATGGAGGCTACGCTGCTGGATCAGCCGGAGACTGCATGGAGGCAGAAGGACAGAGTGTGGCCTTCACACCAGCTGTCTTGCCCGAAGCCAGAGGCATGGTATGTCATAGTCTTGTAAGCAAGGGCAAAAACCACCAGAGTGGAGACTGTGGTCGCTGGGGCCCAATACAACTTCCTGCGAGAACATGGAGAATGTTCAAGCTCCTTGTCTTCTTCATTCAGTTAGCCAGGTTGACAATGCATTTACCATCTCTGCAGGCATTCACACCAGTCTTATCATAAAGTGGTCTCTTTGGGCAGGACCAATGCGCAGACTATTTTTTGAACAAGTTCTTCCGATGCTGGGCCAATCTCTTCATTTGTCATGTTGTTTCTTGATACCCTGCAAAGAAAAAACAGTCAGACTTGCTTTTATAAGCTGTGGCCACAGTTTCTTTATATTGACTAGCAATGGAGGCGGTGATGAAGAATCTGTGTTGTTCATAACAAATGGTGTGCAGCAATCACAGTGAAACATTCTTGATGAGCTAACCTTGCAGAGAGTAGGCAGCATTTCCTTGCCTTGAAGTTTGGTGGCTCCTCTGTCATCAACTTCTACATAGAGGTGAGGCTCTAAATTCAGGAAGGCACCCTCGACTATGGGTAGCCTTCCTCCTGTTCCTGATGTTCTTAGCCTGAATAAAATTACATGAAAGATATTACATAAATGACCACCATGAATTCAGGAAGGAACAGAATATCAATGGTGGGCTTCAGATGGGTCTTGATGCAAGACAGGTTGCTACGAATGGGGTAACTGAAAGAGTAATTGCATAATAAAACAGAATAATTGGGAGTACTTAATTCCCAATGCATTGAGATGCCTCCTATAGATACTCCAAGTCTCAGAAGTATAGAGGAGCCACTTCTACCCATTGATGCTGTCTGTCCTGCTGTGTTCCTCTGGCAGTTCTTTGTCTGAGCGGCATTGAAATATTTGTAAACACCAAATATAATACTGGTTTAGTGCCCCCGTATATTAAATTTTTGGACATACTCTTCTTGTTCTTAAACACTCTCTCGGGATGACCTGCTTCCAATGCAGTTTAATAGAGTTGGCAAATGAGGCCAATAGGGTAACTCTAGAGTCTTCTTCAGATTGGGGCAAGAGGTGGCCAACAGAGCAGGTGGGGGCATAGTTTGAGGTGGTGCACATTTTCTGTGGTTCATGGAGAACTTCAGTGTGTCATCAAAGGAATGGCTTCGGGTCCTCATCTGGAATGCTCCTCCAGTTGGAGAAGTCATGAGCCCAGTAGTTCCCAGGAATTAGTGCATTTCTTCAAGGACTCTTTCAGCACTTCTTTAAATATTTTCATCTGACCTCCTGATTCATCTCTTCCCATGACAGAGCTTAAAATTGAACCGCTGTTTTGGAAGTTTAGTGAGAGGCAGGTGGATTGTGGGCCTGTCCAACGCAGCCTCTGGGGAAGTTGGCCTGGGACGGGAAGTTGACGCTCATTCACATGGGCTTGCAGTGATTTGGGAGGATTTTGTGATCACAGCTTTGGTGATATTTTCCAATGCATTGAGATGCCTGCTGCAGATAGTCCAAGTCTTAGAAGCATATTAGCATACTAACCTTACTCAGGACTTTACGAAGTGCAGTAGATTTGATGAACGATAATGCATATACATTTGACAGGACTGGAGAAGAAAACACAACCAGCTCCATGGCTTAAGGGTGAATAAGTGTTTTAGTCAATATGTTACGGCTATTGCATCTGTAAAGCATGCATTTATGATCTGCCCAACACATTGTAACCAAATCAATTCTTTCTTCACTGGAAAAATATTAGATGAGAAAGCTCAGCATGCAGTTAAAACCCCAAATGGGAACAAATGATCAACAAATAACTTATAACTCCATTCCTTAGTGGGACATGGAATGCAATTGTTAGAATATTATTCCATATGTGTTGTTGCAATATATAATTGACGACAATGAAAATTATATCATAAAAGCCCACGGAGTAAAGCAGAATTCTGAAGCAGAAGGCAAGCTTCTCAGAATCTATGTAACTTTTTTTTGCTTTTCCCACAGTCTTCAGGTCATATTCCTCTATGTCTATACAAACCCCCTGATAATTTATCAGCTATTCTCCTGGAACTAGCGGCAAGAAATTATTTACTCCAGCTGTCAAGTTCCCCCAGTTACTCAATACCCTGTTGGAGATTTGGAAACCCCAATGCCTGGCGAGTTCAGCAGCTATAAAGTCCTTTCTGCGCTCTCATTAATCACTTCTCTGCCAAATGGCATCTTACCTGCAGATGTAATTCGTCTTGCACATATCAGCCAAAGACAGGCAATTTGGCTTTTCTTTGTCCTGGTAGGAACAAATAGGTACAATTGTCTGCCGTCTCCGTTCTGTGCACGCCGTATTTCTGCAGGAGCAGAAAAGCATTCCGTAGGTGTATTTTGCAGGGACACGGTCAAAGAATTGCCGGAGGGCTCTGTGGCATTTTCTGCGGTTGCAGATCTCTGATGCAGAAACACGGGCTGTGCAGGGCGAGATGTACATCGATCGGAATTTTTTGCAGTTGTCATTTAAGTTGCAAGCTTTGGCAGCATCCAAACAGCTGTTCCCCCTCGAACCTATCGGCAGTGCACCTAATACAACAACAAAAAAAAATTGTCATATGTACACATTTGATATATGTGGCTCTGTTTTTGGTGCCACCCCCACAATAAATAATGTGACAGTTTTCAAAAGCTAGTGATGAAGTAAGTTTTCATATTGTTGCAGGCAATTTGTGATATTGGCAGCTGGACAATGACCCTCCAGCTCTGAAACAAGCTGGAATGGTTTTGTCAATCCTTTCAGTATGACACCATTCTTTGCTGCTTTGTTGTTACTGACCTGATTGAATTTGCCCACTTGCAAATGCCTTAAGAAGGAACTAAATTAGGAACTGAGGAAAGACTGGAGCACACCGAATTAAGCAGCACATTGGGCGTGAAAAGTGAATGATGACGCCTGAAGATTTATCATTGATAAAGTAGATTAAGAAACATGTTCAACATCAGGTCTGCTCTGTACCTTTGAGGCACTTATGTTGCAACATTTTGTTCAGCCATTGGTTATGTTGTTAACCAATGGCTTCCATTCAGATTAATGTTTCCACTGAAATGATATCATTCAAAAACAATGAGGCAAATTTACCCCTCATGGGATTATTATGATGATGTTAATCCATACTTTTGGGATAGAGCTTTGTGTGCCAGGATTACATCGCTGGTCAGAAGTCAAATATATTTTTTAAAAACTGCGGAATATTGCATTCATTGGAACTAATGGGGGCCACCACAGGCATTGGCTAAGATCCTTCCTTTCTACTATAAGTATTACTCTATGGTTCTTTTCATCTTGCTATTTAATTAGGAACAGGAAGTCTGGGACAAATCCGAAGACAATGATGGTAATATTGCATTCCACTTTATAAGTAGAGATTGATTATTTAAACATAGATAGAATGCTTTCTCTAAAAAGCCTATAGAAATTTTTCTGCATTATTGCAGGTAATTTTGGCTATGCAATATACAAATAGACAACATTAGATGGCAAAATGCTGCAAGACCTAACAAACTACTCTGGTTAACGGGACCTTCATAGACCTCAATAACATGTACCTTAATGACATTAGGGCCTTTAGTATATTGACCTATCTACAACTGTCATCAAATTCCAATTTGCATACAGTATCTAGGCAGTTTGATATCAGACTAAGTTACCCCAAGCCTGTCACGTTGATCTTCCTGACTTCTGCCTCCCAGACTATTTCAGTGAACCTCAATTAAAGCTCTAAGAACAGGTCCTTAACATCCAATGTGAAAAATTTCAATCTTCAAAGTTTAACAATAATTCAACAAGTTCACAGAATCAACCATTCAGATATCACAGATATTCTTCTATTTTCCCCTCCCCAGACAAAAAATTTGTTATTCATTCTTCCCCAACACTGATAATATCATTCAGTCTCTCCAGATCAGCTCCTCTTCGTGGACCTTTGTTCTCTTCATCCCTCCCCTTCTCTGCAACTTAAAGTATTTTTTATCTCTAACTTTTTTCATCATTGATGACCACTAAATCTGTTTCTCTATCGAAAGACACTGCTTGACCCTGCTTATAATTTCCAACATTTAGGCTTTTTCCTCATATTTCCCGGACTGTGGTATTTTGCCTTGCCTTCACCATATTAATAATCTTCCAATGTAATTCCGATGCTAGGCAGCACTCTTTTGCTTATAGCTAACTAAAGTGTACCTAGAGCTAGTAAATTCCTGATCCTAACAAAGTGGTCTATAAAAGAATGTATCTGATTGAAGACTGTTAACAATCAAAGCGACATTATTGGCCTGACATCTTCTCCACATTGCACCATGAAAATGGAACTAATTGAGACATTTCAACCCATCAAGTTCAATTTTGTTGTCATCCGATTACAAAAGTACAACCTGATGAAACAGTGTTTGCCAGTCCTCGGTGCAAAACATGCAGGCACACAACCAGACATGACACTCAGAGAAGCAAACTATACATACACAGGATAAATTATACATGTATAAAGTAAATAAATACATGTTGTTTAGTAATTATCAGATGGTTAGTGTGAGCAGTTCCTTTAGTCATTCAGCATTCTAAGTGCATATGGGAAGAAGCTGCTTCTGAACCCGGTGGTGCTGGATCTGATAGTCCCGTATCTCTTCCCCGATGGGTGTAGCTGAAAGATGCTGTGTGCAGCCAGCCACGATGCTCTAAGTAGAGCCCCTGTAGAACCTATGATAACTCTTTCGCAGAATGAAAGTCACTCAAATCTCAGTAGCAGAGCTGCAGTTCGCTGATGATGCTTGCACTTGGAGTCATATGCTAATTCAGTGAAACATACTGATGGTTAGGCTACATGACAAAACCTGACTGTAAACCTGCCCTGTTGAACAATATTTGTCCTCATAACAAAATCCAAGGAAACATCAACATCTCCCACAATGGAACCACCCGTTGAATAAAGGCAGAATACTGCCTGATGAAATGTGATTCACTGAGAAAAAGATACTTGAATATCAAGACATCAGATGGCACAAGTTCTATTGATCGTAGTAGACCATCCATACCCTCTGTTAGGCTTCCTACAGCGGACAACTCAAAGCACCTGTAAGATACCATTGTGCTGTCCATGCAAATGCTATCAAATTCACTAAAAAGGCAAATGAACTAATATTAGGATTCTCTCCCAGGCCTATGTCCCACCATAGAGAGCCTAGTTAAGATCAATTGGCTTCACTGCTCAGACTAGTTTAGACATAGACAAACAGATGTACAGCATGTTAACAGGCCATTTTGGCTCACGAGGCCATGTCACCCAACTGAGCTACAATCCCGGTACGTTTTGAATGGTGGGAGGAAACCAGAGTATTCAGAGGAAACCTACGCAGATACAAACTCTTTACAGGCTGCGCCAGATATGTACCCCAGTTGCTTTGCTTTAACCACTATGGTAACTATGCCGCCCCTTACCTCATTGACATAAGTTTCACGAACCTCTCAAACCATCTCTGAAACAATCGCCAGGTGCCCAGAAGCCTAAAATTAAGGGTGTACTCAGAGCTTCCTTGAAGAACTGACTTTTGGGGAATGCCTTTCCCATGACCACTCAGAGTGGAGGAGAAACATTCGGGATCTGATTGAGCAACACCCCACTGGGAGCACAGAAGCCCTGAATAAATATTAGAAAGAGAACACCAAACAAATCACCCACCTGCCTATCCTGCCAGACAACCCCAAGCCCACCTTTGGAAGAGAGTAGTTTCTCATGTGAGCATTAGCAGTCCTCTCAGATGGAAGCACAGTGGAAGGAAGATCTTTGATCTTGAGGAACTGCCTGAGAAGCTCTGTGCACATAATGAGGTGAAACATACATATCTCATTTTATACCTTTAAATTGGAAGCTTGACCTGACCTACAGAAATTGCAAGACTCTCCTTTGAACCCAGAAGGCCAGCTGAAATTTGCATTGGTTAGGTCAGGGATGTTAACAAAGTGTTTCATATGCGAATTCATTCCAACTCTACTCTGAGTTGCTGACTCGCTGCTCAATTCTCAAATAAAAAAATCCGGAGCGTGTCTTTGAAAATGGGTAGTGTCCTATATTCAGCTCAATGTTAAGAGATCAGGAACTTTAACGCTGATCAATGCATACTACCAAAGCAAATCAAGTCTCAGCTGTTTGAGGGACATTGCTGCATACAAAATGGCTGCTGTGTTTCCCTACTTAATGCTACAGAGCGCACTTTAAAGGCAATTCTTTGGCTGTGAACTAGTTTTAAATTTTCTGTGTCCACGTCTCAGCTCTGCACTCACAGAGTTAAAGTGTGAAATTGAAAGATGGGTCCTTTATGGAAATCACGTACCATCCATGAAACCTTCAGATTAGACACCATGGAAGGCTGGTTTCCCTGAGGAAATTAAGGAGTTTTTCTGACAAATCATGGGTTTGAAGTACAGGGAATTGTGAGCTCTGATACCTATTTGCTATCGTTTGGAAGGGGAGGGAAACAGTTGGCTGACAATGTCATCCCTGACCTGGGACTAGTCTAATGATCATTGCTAGGAATGATTTCATGAACAATACCCTCTTTAGCTTAACCACCTCTGCCAAGCCAAAGGATGGATGCCTTTGTCTCCAGCTGCAAATAAATGGGTAAAGACAGACATGATGTGATTTGATACCACTGCCACAGGTGGATTGGGAGACCCAACTCCAATCATTGGAATTTCCATTGTTGCCCATTGACTTCAGCTTGACTAGAACCTTGATGAAACTCTCATTCCAAGAGCAGTCACTTTGTTTCTCCTCTGGGATTCAGCCCCTTGGTCCATGAAGTGGAGAGATGGTGTGATAAGAATCAGAGACAACAGGCCCTGAAAGCTAAACTTGGAATTGGAGAGAAATGATTGGTGAGTGCCATTTGATAGGACTGTTGGTGACAACTTCCATCACCTTGCTGACAACGTCCATCACCTTGCTGACAACGTCCATCACCTTGCTGACAACGTCCATCACCTTGCTGACAACGTCCATCACCTTGCTGACAACGTTCATCACCTTGCTGACAACGTCCATCACCTTGCTGACAACGTCCATCACCTTGCTGACAACGTCCATCACCTTGCTGACAACTTCCATCACCTTGCTGACAACTTCCATCACCTTGCTGACAACTTCCATCACCTTGCTGACAATTTCCATCACCTTGCTGACAACTTCCATCATCTTACTGACAACTTCCATCACCTTGCTGACAACTTCCATCACCTTGCTGACAATTTCCATCACCTTGCTGACAACTTCCATCACCTTGCTGACGATTGATGATTGGGGGAACAATTAGTCCAATTTTGTGGCCATGATGTGTTTGTGTAATTTTCCCACTTTGCCTGGAAGACACCAGTGTTATAAGTACAGTAAAACCCTTAGTATCTGGAATTCAAGCAACTGGCAGCATCAAGCAACCAGCAAAAAAAAGGAAATAAAAATAAAAACATAGGTAAAAAAAAAATAAACAAGTTTAAAATTGTCTGAAGTAACACATAAAACTTGGTGAAGATGGGAGCAAATATTCAGCCAGTGGAGTGCCTTGGTCATTCTTTGCTCATAGCAGCTTTTGAATAAAATTGTGTGAAACAGCAATGGCATCACTAAGGATGAAGAGCTGGTTGATGCCACTCGCTGTTGGGGTGACTCTATTAAAGTGCCTCCTTATCCCTGCTTAGTAAGAGTCGCCCCAGTCAGATGTTTTATCTGCAAACTTGGGGTGGGGGTGTGGTTAATTATCTATATTGTTGTAGTTTGTCTTTACAGTGGCTCCATGAAGGGGAGGAACCTGCAGATGCAGCAATGGTTAAATATTTTCAAGTGACTGAAAATAAAGTTAAAAATTAAAGGTTATATATTCATGCAAGTGAAGTTTGTTCAGTGTAAGTACAGTATAGCAGTGGCATAACTGGTGGTGGGGGGGGGGGGGGACGTAATTTGAGGTCCGGGTGGAAATTAGCTGTGAAATTGGTGAAATTGATGAGCTCATCAAGGGTGCTTGTAGTCGTTGATGTACTGGAGGAAGAGTTGAGGGGAGACTTGCTTCTGTCGGCTGGTAGCATGTTTTTGCTGCATAAAACTCACAAACAGGCAGGCATAGCTGGCACCCATGTGGGTACCTACGGCTACTCCTTTAATTTGGAGATAGTGGAATTAGTTAAAGGAAAAATTGTTAAGGGTGAGGACAAGCTTTACCAGGCAGAGGAGGGTGGTGGTGAAAGGTAACTGCTCAGATCTGAGGTCCAGGAAAAAGTGAACTGGTTTAAGGCCTTCTGTGTGGGGAAATACAAATGTAGAGGGATTGGACAGCCATCGTGAAGATGAGACAGTCCAGTTTGAGGAATCTGAAGTCTTGGAGGAGGTGAAGGGTGTGTGAGTGTCCCGAATATAGGTAGGAAGGGATTGAACTAGGGGAGAAAATATGAAGTCAAGGTTCGGATGAAACTAGTTCCATGGGGCAAGAGCAAGTAGAGACAATGAGTCTGCCTGGATGGTTATGTTTATGTAGAAGGTAGAAATAGGCAGTGCGTGGACGGGAGACGATAAGGTTAGTGGCCATGGGGTCTATGCCATAGGTGATTAGTAAGGGATTACTTAAGGTGGCATCTGAGTGGGAAGGGATGGTTGAGAACAACTGCTCTAGACGCAATTCTTACTGAAATATTTTGCTTGAGAAAAATTGTCATTGGCCCATTTCCTTTGGAGTTATGAAACTGTGCACGTAACGAGTCAATTAGGTACGATTAGAACTGTGGTTTTCAAACTTTTTCTTTCCACCCACATATCACCGTAAGTAATCCCTTACAACATAGGGAATGCCTCCAATCTGATAAAGGGCCAATCCTGGCACTATATCACCTACTTTTGGTGGCACGGGTTTACATTTGGGAGTGAGGTTAGCAAACAGTGGTGGAGGGGTGATCTTGAGAGTTGACAGGCCGCAAGCCATGTGGGGTGGGCAATCGGCTGGTTGCTGGCTGGAAATGATGGGAGGAGAGGCCGGGGGATTTCCATGGATGGAGCGCAATGAGCAGTTTAAAAATTGCTAGTTACAGACAGTGAGGGGGGGCATGGGGCCCACGAAATCCATTGTGACACTCTTAAGGTGGCATTGAAAAGTCCAGCCCCAGCAGCACGGCAACACAAAGCTGTGGCATCACGAGGAGTTTAAAAAATTTGTAGTTTGTGCCCCATACCATCAGAATCACTACGCAGTAGCCGCAGACATCTGCCGTTTGGGATTTTGAGGCCAAGGAGACTTTGTGGATAACTGGCCTTACTATGAGGGAGTAGGGCTGCACCATGTCAGGGTAGATGACGCTCTCCGTGCTTCCACTGTCTAAAAGGCAGCTCATCATGTGGCCATTTACCCCAATGTCCATCATTGATGTGGTGAGTTAGTGAGGGCTCCCCTGGTCTAGCATGATGGAGGACAGTGTTGAGTTACTGTCTGGCTCCATAGATACAGTAGAGTGTTCGGTTCTAAGATGGCAGCTCCCATGGCCTGCAAGCGGTGGTGCCGGGGGAGGAGATGTGGCATCCAAGATGGCAGCCCCCACGGATGGACATGGAGCTACTAGGTTTGGGGGTGACCTGGATTTACACACTTTGGCATAGCGTCCTTTCTTTCCACAGTTATCTCAAACCGTGTCTTTCACTGGGCAGCATTTTCTCGGGTGTTTTAGCATAGAAATAGCACTTTGGGTGCTTGCAGAGTACCGCGGGCATGGTCAGGTGGGACATGGGGGTGTTCCGCAGGCCTGTGGCTCTCCCACTTCTCAAGATGACAGTGCCTGTGGTAACCACAAGGCAGCCCTGTTGTCAGCAGAGTACGCACCCATATTTTGGAGGGCCACCTCTAACATGTCCGCTCGATCAACCGCCTTCTGCAAATTGAGCTCACTTTGCTCTTACAGTCTCTGGATCTTATGCCCGGAACATAGGCATCTTTGATTAGATCGTCTGTTCTCTGCGGCCATTACAGTCTTGCAGTAGCAGGCCCGTCCAAGGGTTTGCAGGGCCCAAAGGTACTTGGAGCTTGATTTCCCAGGTTGCTGCTTACGGGTAGCCAGGAGGTGCCTCATGTAATCCTTGTTTACCTTCCTCCGAACTGTCCATTGCTGCTGGAAACGACTGATCATCGAGTATACCAGGAGCCCGAGCTGGGAATACAGCATTTGCAGCCTGCTGTCCTCTGATCAGAAAATAGTGGAGGAGGGCTGCAGGAATGCTTCGAAGCCACGCAGCCAGAGTTCGAAGCTGTTGAATTTACTGGGTGATTATGAGTTGAAGTCCAACTTTTCTGGCTTCAGGATCTGTTCCATTATCAAAAAAAAACTGTAGTTAATAAAAGTGATGCACCATTAATAACTTCGAAGACTAGAAGTAGTCAAGAAACTGATAGGCTTTTATTAACTACAGAATGGATGTCCATCCATGCTGGTTGGCTGCCCTGAACTAAGGAGGGGACTGGGCACCGTAGCCTTAACTCAGGGATCAGTGAGAGGAGCTTCAGACACAGTCAGCAAAGGGCATGACCTAGTACATTCAAACATATATACAACCCTGTAACTCTAAATTAAATTAAAATCAAATGTTAACTCTGTTTCTCACCCTACTGATGCAGCCCCACCTGCTGAATGCTGCCAGTATTTTATATTTGTTTTATATTTCTGGCTTTTTCAGTTCCTTTGCTCCAAACATAGATTTAAAGTTCATCTGCTGAAGATTTGGACATAGATAAGCTTTCTAGAATATACTGGTGGGAAGCAACAGAAGAGTGACAACAAATTCAATATTCACTTTGAAGGAGGAAATGGATAAATAAATGAAATTCAACTGGAAATGCTGGAAATACTCAGCATCTATGGAGAGAGAAGCAAGGTTAACTTTTCACGTCAATGAACTCTGCATCAAAGTTTGAAGAAGCAACACCTTCCAGGCTTTAGTAATGGGAATGGCTTCAGTCGGACTGTTCTTCAAGGTGTTCGAATGCCTGGTGATCTTGCTCTCCTCCAATACTGTAACTTATCATTCGTGGATTGCCACATCAAAAGACTTCATAAGATTTAGGTAACTCAGCAAGGGCTGTCACTTGGTTTCATCTGGCAAAGGCTTTGGTTTTCTTTCTAAGCAGACACCTTTCAAAATCAGGAATAAATCATGCATTTATTCCTCGAGGGGATTCTGTAATTTGCATTCCCAAGAAGTATTTTCTTTTCTTGCTCCACTAATATTAAAGACATTTGTAATTGCTTGAATGAGATTGAAAAAAATCACAAAAGTAAAGGCCCGAAATCCACAACCTTCCTGGCGTGCCTGATATTTTAACACAGAAAAACTATTAGTGTGATAGGTGGTTAGTAAAACTATTGTTAATATTTAATGTTTTTCAGTTGGTTGACTTAATTAATGTTTTGGAAACATTTGTTCCATTCGTGGATGCCAAAATTGCACAAGCTCTGCACAAGTTTGAGTTCCTATGTAGCATCTAGGATGCAGACAAATTTATACACATTATGTTTGTTGAGATGGTTCAAATTGCAGGTACAGAAAGAAAGGAGATGAATGACCACCGGGGACTACAATGTGCAGGTAGGTAATACTGGAGTTCCCTGCGGTTGTTTCTTCCCTTCTCATTTTGGACGCTTGGTGGGGGTGGGAGGGGGGGGGGGGTGGTCACTTCTTAGAAGAAAGCAGCAACCGCAGCCAAGTTTATGGCTCCGTAATTGGCTCACAGCAAGAGAGGGTGAGCTGTAATTTATATAGCAGGATCTCAGGATTTCTCCCTAGTGCCGCATTAGTGATAGTAGAAGTAGGAGAACAGGGCAGATAATTGCATGGCTAAATGCAGGTTGAAGTTACTTGGATCTTTAGGAGCAGGGATGGCCAGTACAAGATGGGGGAGGAACAATATCCTTGCAGGGAGGTTTGCTCACAATACGTGGGAAAGTTTAAACTAATTTGGCAGGAGGTGAGGATGGGAAGTATTGCAGCAGGTGAGGTGAAAAATGCCGATGATGGATCAAGTACTGTGGGCAGAGCAGAGAGAGGCAGGTTTGGGAATATGGGAGGGCTGGCAAGCTCAACTGCATTCAATTTAATACAAAGAACCTTATAGGTGTGTCAGTATGCATCAACATTTAGAATTATAATGTTACTGCAATCACAGAGACATGGTTGAGAGAGGGGCAAAACTGTCAACTTCATGTTCCAGGGAATCGATGTCTAGATATGAAAAAGAGGAGGGGTTGTCGCACATAATGGAAATACTTAGAAGAATACCCCAGAAGGATCATTCAATGAGGCCATATAGATAAAACCTAGAAATAAGAGAGGGGCAATCACTTTCCAGAGTTGTTCCATAGGCCTCCCAATGGTCAACGGCAATTAGAGGAACTCATATAGGGTTATAGTAATGTGTTATTGGGGGTCTGTATAATTTCCCCCTAATGACTGGGACTTGGATGGGATGGAGTTTGCTTCATGCTTTCATCCCAGAAAGTTTTTTGTGAAGCAATATGTAGAATCCTGTTAGAGACAGGACAGCAATCATCTTTATGAAATTAGGAGGGTAAAAAGAGGCCTTGAAATATCTTTGGCAAGAAAGATCAAGGAGAATCCCAAGACTATTATAATTAAGAACAAAAGGATGACCTGGAATAGAGTGAGTCCTCTTAGAGGCTAAAGGGGTCATCTTTGTGTAGAGACTGGTGATGCAGGTGAGGTTCAAAATGGAAATTTTTCATGTATATTTACTAAGGAGTAGGGCATCGTGGATAATGAGTTGAGGGAGGTGCACTTGGGCTATAGATCATTTGATAAATAAACAGGACCAAATGAAGTTATGGGAAGAAAGGAAAGAGATAGCTGGGAAAGAGATTTTTGAATCCTCATTAATCACAGGGGAGAGATCAGAAGACTAGAGGACCAGAAGACTGGTGCTGTTTCTTTATTTGGGAAGGGCAGCAGAATAAGTGCCAGTTGATCCATACTTCAGTGGGAGGGAAATCATCGTAGAAAATTTTGAGTCATAGAATCTGACAGTGTGAAAACAGGCCCATTGACCCAACTTGCCCACATTGATCAAAACGTCACACATATATTTGCCCAATCTGCATGCATATAGCCCATATCCCTCAAAACCCATCCTATCCATGTTTCCGTTTAATTATTCTTGAACATTGTAATAGGATCTGCCTCAACTGCTTCCTCTGGTAACCCATTCCATAGACCCACCACCTCTGTATAAAACATTACTCCAGGTTCCTGTTAAACCTGTCCCTCCTCACCTTAAGCTTAAGTCCTCCAGTTACTCATTCCCCAACTCTGGTCAAAAGATTCTCTGCATTCATCAGATCTATTCCTCTCATGATTTGTATACGTCCATGAGTCCACCCCTCATATATCTGCACTCCAAGTAATAAAGCCTAACCCTTTGCATCCTCTCCCTATAGCTCAGGACGCGAGGCCTGGAAATATCTTCGTAAATCTTCTCTGCGCCTTCTCCAGATTGACAACATCAGGAGGAGGACAAATGCACATTTGGAAAAGCAGGGTTTGATCTGGTATAGCCAGCATAGTTTTGTTGGGGAAGCCAGGCCACACTAATTTGACTGAGTATTTTGAGGAGATAGCTAAGAAGATTGAGGAAGGCAGGGGCACTAGATGCCGTCTATATGGACCATAGTAAGGCATCCGACAAGATACTTCTGAGCAGCCTGATCCAGAAGATCAAGGCACCTAGGATCCAAGACATTGGATGAAAGGAGGCAAAGGTGGTGATGCTTTTCTGATTGGAAGTGACCAATTGTGTACAGCAGGAGTCAGTACTGGGCCCTTTATTGCATATAATACATTTTAACAACTTAGTGCAGCACGGTTAGTGTAACAGCACAACGCTGTTAAAGTGCCAGTCACCCAGTTCAAATCAGTCACTGCCTGTAAGGAATTTGCACCTGCTCCTCGTGTCTGTGTGGGTTTCCTCTGGGTGCTCAGGTTTCCTCCCGCCCGTCAAAACGTACAGGGGTTGCAGGTTAATTGGGCGGCACCAGCTCATGGGCCGGAAGGGCCTGTTACCGGGCTGTAGGTCTAAATTTAACTTGGATGAGAATACAGGAGGTAGGATTAGTGAGCTTGCAGGTGACACAAAAGATGGAGGTGCTGCGGATAATGAGGAAGGTTGTCTAAAGCTACAGAAAAAAAGTCAAAATATTGATGTCCCAGTATAGATCCTCAAATTCAAATTTTTTGCCAAAATCCTTGCTCTACTGTGGGGGAATATAAAAAATAAGCATTTATTGTGCATGAAAGCCATGCAGATTGCATATGAATGTGCCAGGAAATTTGCCAATTAAAAAAAGGTTTTTTTTCATATTAGTTATTCAAGAAGACAGCAATAAAGTGCTCGTCGGTTTAATTGGTACCTTTGGGTGTTTCTGTTGTTCAGCAGCACTTCATGGAATCAGCAATCTACTTCTTTATTGTGCATATACAAGATTAATTACATTTCTTTCTACCAGTGCTATCGTAGTCCGGCAGGTAATGGCTTACTGCGAAGTGCTGCTGTAACAAAAGCTGTAATGTTACAATCTTACTGTCACTCAGAGTTCCATTTAATATTACCATTTTTCAAATTTATGTTCCAATCCAATAATCTCCCAAGAATTTTGTATTAAATCAGATAAAACAAGGTCATGGCTCTTGTAATTAAATCTCTAAACGTCTTTGTCTCTTCCAGTTGACATGGTAAAAATTACATTCAATGTGTGTGCAGAACTCTTGAGGATACGCTTGGCTGATCGTATAAATGGTTTCACAGGCGTTGAATTACAACATGAAAATAAATCTGTTCAGCCTTTTTTTTTATTAACAACCAAGATCTCATCATACAAGGATGTAACAAAACATAACTAAAGTCTACCACACAGAATTACAGAGATTTAAACCAAGAAATTAATTTTAGTGATCTTAATAGGTTGATTTGACATATTTGTTCTTCTTTTCAAGAGATACCAGCTTATAAAAAGAAAGGTTATTGTAGCCTGCAAATTATACTGAAATGTTACCACACTGCCTGATACCTTAATTCCATACCTTGAGACGCAGGTCTGCATCTAGAGTTACAGACGACTGCATCTTGAGTCGATGTTGTTTTTAAGTTATAGGGCCATATCTTAAGTCACAGGGTTGTTCTTGAGTTACAGGGCAGGGTCTATAAATCAAGTCCTGGGTGGAGGAAATGGCAGGGGAGGGAGGGATGTTGATCAGAAGAGGAAGGTGGTATTTGGTATGGAGGGAGTAGGTGCCAGCTAATGGATTTTTATCTTGGCAGCAGGGCAACAGAAGAAACGGAATAAATAATCGGGTCAAAGTGCCACGTCTGAGTTGGGTCATTGAATAGGTCACAGTCAGGAAGCTCCCTGGATAACTTTGTAAGAGCCATGACCTGTAGGAACATACAGTAGCTTTAAATTACTGAACTGATGAACTCATTTACTGTCTTCAGTCTAATAACTATGAGTTCATGATTCTACGACTATCTTGTTATAGCACCATTGAAATATAGTTATTTTAGAAATGTCCATAGTTGTTCCTGGAACAATTTCCTGTTTAATGCTCTAAAGAAGTGTTTGCAGTGTAGGCCATCACTCTCTGAACAGCTAATGCAGAAATTCTCAGAATCACAATTTATTGTCATGAACAAGTCATGAAATTCAGTGTTTGTGGCAGCATCGTAGTGAAAACATTCATATTATAAGCCATCTTAAAACAATAAATATTAAAAAATAAAATAGTGCACGAAAAGTAAGGCAGAGTCTTTGGTTCATTGATTATTCAAGAATCTGATGGCAACAGGGAAGAAGTGGTTCTTGTGCCACTGAGTGGTTGTCTTTAGGCTCTTGTACCTTTTTCCTGATGGTAGCAGAGTGAAGAGGGCATGGCCTAGCTGTGGGGGTCTTTGAGGATAGAGGCTGCTTTTTTAAGACCCTGCCTCTGTAGACGTCCTCTATGGAGTCAGATCTGGTGCCAATGATGTCACAGGCCGAGTTAACAATCCTTTGGAGTTTTTTCTTGTCCCGAGATTTGGTGCCTCCATACCAGGCAGTGATGCAACCAGCCAGAATGCTCTCCACAGTACACCTGTAGAAGTTTACGAGAGTCTTCAGTGACCTACCGAATTTCCTCAAACACCTCAAAGTATAGCCGCTGGCGAGCCTTCTTCATGATTGCCTCGACATGGAGGCTCCAGGACAGATCCTTGGAGATGTTGACACCCAGGAATTTGAAGTTCTTGACCCCCTCCATTTCTGAGCCCTTAATGAGGACTGGGTCGTGTTCCCCTGACTTCCTCCTGAGGTCCACAATCATCTCCTTGGTCCTACCCTCCATAGGTTTTAACTTGAGCTTCATATAAACCAAACATTTCAACTCCCCCCCTCCCCAACTATTCTTAAAATGATGTGACTGTCCTTGGCCTCATCTATTGTAAGGATGAAGCCAAATATAAACCTGAGGAACAACACATCGTATACCTCCTTGATGGCCTGAAACCTAACGGCATGAACATTGACTGTTCCAATTTTAGGCAATCCGCATCTGATTTCACTGTTTCCATCTCTCCTTGTCCTAGGATAGCATGGTTAGTGCAACTCTGTTACAATGCCAGTGACCAAGGTTTGAATCCGCCGGTCTGTAAGGAGTTTTGTACGTTCTTCCTGTGTCTACGTGGGTTTCCTTTGAGTGCTCAGGTTTCTTTCACCCTGTGCTGGTGGTAGAAGCAGAGGCCTGGAGCAGATGCTGTGCCCCTGGTTATGCTCTTGGAGGCCCCTGCAGGGACTGGGTGACCTACTGCAGCGCTAGGGGCAGGCTTGGCGTGGTCATGCCCGTGCCTCATGACCTGCTGGACCACCAAGCCCTCCGGGAATCACTCGAGCCATAGCACTTGGGCCTTCTGAGCAACCTTCCTCGGGTCGATAAAGCTCTCTTGAGCCAGTAATGGCCAGATGTCGTCAGGCAGATGGTCAAGGAAAATTCGCTCAAAAAGTGGGCAGTCGGTGTGGTCATCCATCAGCTCCACCGGGGACCTGTCCCCCAAGGCGTCAAGGTGCAGCATCTGAGGGATCCAGTGAGCACTCACTTGGTGGTTCTGTATTTGTCTTCGGTGGGCAAGTGCTGAACTTGGTGCAGCACATGTTTGGCGGTGGCCTGGTCCAGGGCGGCGACCACATGGTAGAATTTGGTCACGTCGGACAAATCTGACAGAGGTGAAACTGGGTCTCCGTGTGGCCGAACCAGGTCTCTGGCTCCTGAACCCAGAAGTCAGGCAGCTTGATGGCTATAGCACTGATCCCAAGTTTGCTCATGTTGGGTTCAAAGGCATTTGAACCAGTCGAGGTCACCAATCATAGCAGCAGCTACACTGCTACTGAAAGAACACACAACCAGACGGGTTGAGCTCAGTGAGCAGAAAACTGGTTTATTGCTGGCTGCTGGGTTGGACTTATACTTCCAGCCCGGAACTGGCTGAAAATCGTGCTGGGGGGCGCTGACGTCACCCGGGCGTCATGTGGTTCCCCCAGCGCGGGCTTCTGAGCCCTGTGTTGAGAAGAAGGGGAAACCCCCGATGGCGCCATTTTGGCCGGCTGCCCCGCCGCCTGGTTTACAAGCGGGGCTGGTTGGTCTGCCTAGTGGCATGCCGCCACAAGTACTCATTTTTAAGACTGCATAAGTCAATTTGCTCTGTCATCAGAGTCCATATGTAGTTGACTGGTGGAGTAAATTCTGGCTGAGAACATGCTGGATGACTACCACTGATTTCAATTGGGAATGTAGGATTTTAGATTTGGTGACAATGTAGTTTTAAAAATTATTTTACTTAGTTTTCAATTTTTTTCCATTATCAGGTGTCTAAAAACCTAAAAGATTACTTAATGCTTTTCACAGCCAGCAAAGTTAGGGGTGGGGTTGTAACAGATCCCAAAGTCTGGGGCAGAGGCCTCCTCACTCCTCGGACCAACACCTTTGGACTCCTGTAGTTGCCAGGGTAGTAGAATGGCTCTCCACATCCGGGACAGATAAGCTCAGGCACAGGTGTCAATTCCAGCCAAGGCAGATCTATCTCAACATTCGGAAGGATTGTAATAGTCTCATCCAAATGTTTATTTTAACTGAATATTGGCATGTGAAGGGTATCTTTAAAAGGCCTGCCATCATTCGGAGAAGTGTAATTTATATTTCCATGTACTTAAAAAAAGAGATCCAGACAAGATGGAAATAAAGTGGTTTAAAAGATACATTTAACAGAATTGATAACCTGCTGAAGTACACAACTTATGTGACTAGGTTCTCAGTTTAGTGTGTCAGTTCATACCTGGAATGCCAGTCTTATGCAGTTGACGTGCAATGAACAAAATTATCCATTTTGTCTTGAGATAGATCAGTCAAATACAAAGCTGTGGCTGAGAACCAAACTGTAAGTAGCTAAAAACTGCATTCCATAATTTATTACTTCCATTTCAATATAAAGTGTCCCTGCCAATGGCTAATGTTAACCTAAAGATTTTAGTTGGATTGGACGGAAATCACTTAGGCTTCACATTATTTGCAAAGTTTTCTCATAGGTTGTAGCAGGCCCCGGGCCTTAATAATAGTCATTGTATGAAGAGATACTCCTTCTTTCAAACAATAAGGTACATCAATTTGACACCCCCTGTCAGTCTGAATGTTCACTCTAATAAATAAGTACATAAACTCTAGACCATTATAAGCTTTTAGTTTCAGAAGATTGCAACCAGCTTACTATAGACTATACGATTCTCTACAATATTGCAGTGCCAAGATTTTATGAAAATATAATTTGTTGAATTAACAAAATTGAACAGAACAGCTTGTGCTAATTGCACTTGGATATTTAGGCAAGAGAAAACACAGAAATGCTGTGAGAACTCAGCAGTTCTCACAGCGCACATTGGAGGTAAAGATACATAACTGATATCTCTTCATGGTATGTAGGCAAATGAGGATATTCTGTAACTGCAAGTGAAAAGTACATCACAGATAGTGGATGCATTTTGTAAACCATTGTTAATTGTTTGGTCAGCCACACCTATTTCCCGATTGTACCTGTGACCCCTTCCCACAGGGTCCTGTATAAAGGTGACTGTTTCACAGCTCAGTGCAGGACAATTTAACAGTATGGATGTTCTGGTGTTCTTAAGTAAATAAAAGCCTATTGGTTTCTCTACAATAGTCTTTTCAGTAATTGATGGTGTATCACTTTGATGAAGGGCTTAGTTCTGCATCTTTATCTTTGCTATATGAAGTACATTGTTTGAGCTGCTGAGTTTCTCCAGCATCGTGTTTTTACTTCAACCATGGTGTCTACAGACTTTTGTGTTTTATTTTTTTCATCCTTGAAAGTATCAGCACTACCTGGTCAACAATTTAAAAATAAAACATTTTATTAAAAATCATTCAACGTATTCTACCTAGCACTAAATTTCAAATATGTGCTCTCACAACAGTATTCGCTCTGCACAGTTCCTGCTAATTTTCCTTTCAAAATTATATTTCTTTTTAAATAATCCTTTGTTACAGCTGGTAGTACAGAAGGTGAAAGCTGGCCCAGTCAAGGCAGCATTTAATTGCTTCATTTTGATTCAGCTCAGTTGGACTCTCTATTGGTGCTGGAACACATTATTAAGTTGAAGCACTTCCTCCCAGAATACAAGGTATTCACTTCAGCAGTTTTCCCCTTTGGTTGATACAGAATGCATATTCAATCTTTATAGAGATACATTCCAGTTGTCTATATCCCAGAACATAGTGTGTCTTATTTAAGGCACAGAGAAAAATGTAAATTTTTAAAAAAATATATAAATAAAGCACAGTAACAGGCCCTTCCAGGCCATGAGCCTGTGATGCCCAAATTAACCTACAATCCCTCTATGTTTTAAAGGGTGGGAGGAAACGAGAGCACCCAGAGGAAGCCCATGCAGACATGGCGAGAACATACAAACTCCTTACAGACAGTGCCGGATTCAATCCTGGGTCACTAGTCTATAACAGCATTGCACCGACCACTACGCTGACCATGCCCCCCAATAATTCACAAGAGTACATGGAGTGCTGGGTCTATGATGTCTGTTGTTAAATGGAAATCAAACAAAATCCTGGATGCAGCTAGCAGTCGTGAGAACAGAAAGATCCAATAGTCAAAAGCAAGCTCTGTTTGCCCTTATTTTTTTCTACACAAATTAGCTTCCATTGAAATTGATTCATGGTGCGATGTGATACAATTTCAAGACACTAGTTTCCCAATTAAGTGTCTAGCATCTATATGGAGGAAGAATCTGTAAGGGACAACACACAAATGGCTAGCCAAATTGATGATTTAGACTTGTAATTCTCAAGTGACATACCAAGCTAAATTATTGCAATTATTAATTCATGTCCAAGTAGGAAGGACTTTTTCAAGGCGTTCTGCAATACTTTTAGAATTGTCAAGGACATCTGCTCCAAAAATGAATTTGCATAGTTATTCAACTCATTGTCAGATAGGATGGATGTTATAATTTCACAATAAGATCTTGGAGTAAGAATTAAGATTTTTTTATTGATGTGTACTTATACACAAAATATACTACACAAAATTTGTCAAATTTTGCATTCATAAAAAGCACACAAAGAGGGACTACTAGCATTGCTTGGCACCCCCTACAGTAAGAGAAGAAAAATAGAGTCCCTTGAGAGGCACCAAGCATCCATGGATTCACCTATAGCACACCTGCAGCTGAACAGTCTCCTGTTCAGTCCACTGGTAAACCTGAGGTCCTAGATCTGATCTTTCGATACAGTGACGAAGCTTTCAGTGCCAGAGGCCCCTTCAGGAGCTCTGCTTGCCATTGGCACCCACTTGAATCCTGATCCCAATACCTGGTTCCCATAAGCCAGTCTCCAGAATGTACTTTAAAATGATTGAATATTGAAGTACATTGAAAAATTCTCCTTGGTGCTTTATAATGGGCCATTATTTCACACCAGTTTCGCACAAGAGTAAAACAGAATTTGCTCATTCACAACACTCCATTCCAACTGGCCTTAGAGCAAGATGAGAAGCCACCTTGAGTGTGTTCACAATATATTTGTAGTTTACAGGTATGGCACTATTTCTTTTCATTAGTGAGTTATGAAACACAAAGACCTCTATCTTATTCGGACAGGGGTTGGTGGGACTGGAGAATGCCTTTGCATATGAAAAACCTGGAAATGAAATAAATAATCCAGACCTGGAAAATTTATCAGCAGCGGGTTGTTTACATTTTTTAAAATGTATATATATACAAAAGGTAGCCAAAGATTTTGAGGCAGGCCTCGGTAACAAAGAGGGAGAGAGATTGTGAACATGGAAAGGTTGTTGGGTAGCAGGGAGTGAGACTGATCTGAAACAAAAATGAAAATCCCTAGAAAATACTAACAACACATCACAGATCAGGCAGCATCTGCAGAAAAAATAAATAAAAATCTCAGGACAAAACCCTCTCTCAGAACTGGAGAGGAGAGGAAACCACTTACTTGAAGGCGCAGAGAGATCAAGTTCAAGCTCAAATTTATTATCACATGCACGAAGATGTAGTAATAAAGTTTGATTTTGGAGCAGTCCAGCTAGAAATCTCATACACTACATAAGTGCAGAGTTACAGGGAGAGATCAGATGGTATGGAGCAAATGCAACATCATTTTACTGTTGTGAGGTCCATTAAGGAATCAATTAACATGATGACAGCAGAAGTGGTCCTTGATCTCACACTTATGAATCATCTTCTAAATGGGGGGCCGGGGGGGGGGGGGGGGGGGGGGGAGAATGTGGCTGGGGATGTTGTTGGCTGCTCTTCTAAGACAGGTGGTTTTGGGGGGGGTTAATTGATGGAGGGGCCTAAGCCACATTCTCAACCTTATGCAGATTGGGGAAGGGATTGGTCTTTGCACAATTTACCCTAACCAGTGCTACTTCATACCCTTAAATCTGAGAATTTAGATATTTAACATCACAAACACTGCTATCAATTGCACAATTACTTAGACAACCCATTTTAAACAAGTTCAGAAAGGTCTGCTTCCTGCTTCTGCGTAGTCAACATTGCAAGCCACCATGCAGAATAGGTCCTGATTTATGACTTGTTAGGTCAGGTGCCAATTGTATTCTCTATTCTCCCCAGAGACACAAGATGCCTTCATGAGTTTTCTGAACACCAGTATCATTTATCGTCACCAGCCCAAAAGGAACTGCTCTGATTATGACTAATGATAGACTTTAGCCAGCAGGCAAACAATTTAGTATAATTGTATTTAATTGGGCATTCCAGTGAGAACAGCATATTCTGCTTCATCTTCCCATGGACCTTCACGGCACCAGGAGATGCTGCATCAAAATCTATATTTGCAACAGCTCTTGGTTTCCCTGAAGAAACTTCGAGTATAATTCCAGAGGTATTCTACTTGAGCTTAATAATTCTTCTTCCCCCCCCCCCCCCCCAAAAGTTAGCTAACAGGATGCTTTCAGGGAATTAACTCCTCACAAGCTTAACTTTCAATCTGTTTGTAATTGCAGCTGCTGATGTAAATAAACGATTGGCTGACACACTCACACATAGTCTGGTCTCATACTGTTGGCCGCTAACTGCTCATTCATGTAGAGACTGATGTGCTGAGCGTGTTTCAAAACTTTTCACGTGCCAGATTACTTCATGAAGCGTACCCACGGTTATTACACGCAGCAATAGGACAAGCTACAAATAAATGTGACCATGTTGTCTGTCTGAAGTTGGCCTGGACAGTGAGGAATTTCTAGCTCTTCTTAAAATATTGTCATTGGATTTTTCAGAACGTGCAGCTTCTGCTCCCAAAAGATGACACCTCCCTCAGTATTACACAATGAAAAAAATCCCAAAGCAAATCTACAATCCTCTCATTCAGAGGCAAACATACTACCACATGAACTAAACCAGTCTTGACTTGATAGCTCGTAGTACAGATAACCTTTTTATAAATGAATCAAAGGAGGGAGTAGGTCCCCTCAGGGACCAAAGGGGGAGGCTTTGTTGGACCCCAGGGGATATGTGTGGCATCCCAAATGAATACCTCACATCCTCACATCAGGGAGAAGGATGGGGAGCTGGGGGCTGTACGCTGATAATCCTGAACATGTATGTATCAGAAAGGAAGAACTATTAGAGGTACACATTAAGGTGGACAAATCACCAGGGTCCAATGAATCTATCCTAGAGTACTTTGGGAAGGCAAGGGAGAAGATTGTTGGTACTCTATTGCATAATCTATCATCAGAAGGTTGAAAGGTATCTAGTATTATTTTCATATTCAAGAAGTGGGTGTTGGGACAAGCCAGTAGAAGGGAAGCTATTGGGAAAAATGTCTTCAGGGTACATGGACAAATAAGCTTTAGATAAGGTCCCATGTGATAGACTGGTCCAGAAAGTTAGGACATGTGGAATTCAAGGTGTTTGGCAAATTTGATGCAAAATTGGTTTGGAGATAATAGGTTGAAGAGATTACTGAAGAAGGGTTGTTTTTCTGTCTGTAACTAAGAAGTGTCAGTAATTTACTGCGGGGATTGGTGGTAAGACTTTGTTGAATGCATATCACACACACTGTATATAAATGATTTGAATGAGAATGCCTCTGGTCTCTGAAGTAGGCTGAAGTGATGGAGATGAAGAGAGCAAGAATTGTTGCCTAAGGATGCAGAGAGACATAGAGCAGATGGAAAATTGGGTACGGTATTGGCAAATGGAATTTAATCTAGACAAGGTTGATATTTTGGGTCACCTACTGCAGGCTGAAAATATACAGTTAACGGTGCAGATCTTGAAAGCAAAAGAAGAATTGCTGAAAGAATTCAACAGATCAGATGGCATCTATGGATAGAAATTGTAAGTCAGTTTATAGCCTGGACCCTCTTCACCTGTCTACAGCAGTTCTCCTCCTCCTCCTGGCCCTCCCATCCAGCAAGATTACTGCTCTTGACTTTTCATCTCTGAATGCCAATGTTCCAGACCCAAAATGTAGACTGACCATTTCTATCCATGGATGCTGGACTGACCTGCTGAGTTCCTCCAGCAATTCTTTGATCAATATTCCAGCATCTGCAGCCTTGTTTTGTTTCACTGGGGTCTTAGAAGTGGAATGCCCAATTGATGTGGGGAGAGATCTTGTGGTGAAAATCCCAGCTGATGGTGACACAGGTGGATAGGGTAGTGAAAAACGGTGTTTAGCATGCTTGTTTTCATAGACAGGGGCATTGAGTACAAAAGCTGGGATGCCATGTTGCAGCTGTACAGGACAATAGTTAGGCTACACTTGGCATATTGAGCAGAATTCTGATCACCACCCTATAGAAAGGATGTGGTAGCATTAGAATCACTTGTGCAAAATAGATTAACACAGATGTTGCCTAAAATGGGGTGCTTTGGTTGCAAGGATAGATTGGAAAGGCTTGGATTGTTCTCACTGGGATGTAGGGAGTCCTTATAAATGTTTATGTCATTATGGTGGGCAAATAGAGGGTGGTTTTCTCAGGGAGGGGGAAGCTAACACAATACTCCATTGGTGAAAGAGGCAATATTTAATGGAGATGTGAGTAAGCTGGGTATATAGAACAAGCTCTATAGGAGGAGGTTGGTGAATGTATAATAACAGCATTGAAAAACCATTTGAACAGGTTCATGGATAAAACAGAAATGATAATTACTTTATTGTGATATACATTGTACATAATTACTTCCTTGAGAGATATGTTGAACTGTAACGGAATAAGATGATTAAAAACAACTTTTGTTTAAGTAACCACTTGTGGTGGTGAATATCTATCGCTGCTGGGTTTCAGGGTCCTTTGGGCTCATGTACAATGTACATAAGTTCCAAAGTTGTTACTTCCTGCTGAACAGGTAAAAAAAAAACTAAAAAAAATAAACAATTAGAATAGTGCACTTAATTGAATTAAAGAAACAAATACAAAAAATAGAGAGAGAGAAATTAAATGTTTAGTTATCCTAGTGCAAAAAAAGTGACCGCAATAGTGCAGACAGTCCTTTTGTGCTGTCAGAGCAGTTCCCGATTAGAGTACAAGGGGAGGTTCAAGAGCCCGATAGCTGTAGCAAGGCAACTGTTCTTAAACCTGGAGATGCTGGTCTTCAGGTTTCTGTACCTTCTGCTCAAAGGTAGTTGTGAGAAGAGGTTGTGACCAGGGTGATGGATGTGGGCCAAGTTCAGGAAAAAGGAATCAGCAATATTCTGTAGGCATCTCAGTTGGCATGGAAGAATTGAGCTGATCAATTGAACTTATTTCTTTGATGTATAACTCGACTCAATGAATCTATTGGTTATCTTTGATATAAATCCAGTATTTTGCGAAGCAGATGAGAGCTGCTCATTGGACAAAATTAATTGGTCTGCAATTTGAATTTCTTATATGTCAAACAGTGCTATTAAAACCCAAGTACTGTACCAGATACTGATAACTACATGCAGCTTTGAACTCTGATGCCAAACAATACATTTTGAAAATCAGTTAATATTATGATTTATAGTTTTCAATCTTAATTCAAGGATATTTAAAGTCAGCATTATTTTTATCTGACTGAAAATTCAGATGTATCTGAAAACATTGCAACTTTTTAAAATTAGTCTTAAAAATCCGCACAACAAAATGTAGGAAGTTCAAACACTATTCATAAATAATATCGTCAAATGGATTCAGAGAAAGTCATTTATTTTGGGCTCAATTAATTATGTTGGAACTTGAACTCACTATCATATCTACTGTTATTGCATACATAGATTTCAAATCTCCATCCAGAGGAAAATATTTTGGATATAAGCAAGAAAAAGAATGGCAATGTTTTCTAATTCACACAATACTTCTCTGCTCCATCATTAAACCGATTTTTTTTGATGACTTTCTCACTAGGATGTTTAATTTTTTTCTCAAAGCAAAGTTAACAATGTTTAATGGGTTTTGTCTAAGGATGAAAATCAACTCTCTTGGGTCGGGATTACACCCACAAGTGTAATTTAATACATTCCCATTAATCTTCCTTTGGTTCTTCTCTAAAAATGAAGTTTCAAGTTGAGTTGTGCCTGTAAGTTGTTAAAATTTCTATACCTTACTCATTCCCATTTATTATTATTTCAATCCAATAATGACCACTTGTTACAGAATCGTGGCCAGCAGACAAGCTGAAAAATTATTAGTAGAATTATTTGACCATTTTGTCAGACATTCTTTAATGGGATAATTTGTGCCAACATCACTTTTGATATACACTCAGCCTAATCTGAATCACTGATTGTATTGTATTTAAAGATTCATAATTAAAGCTGTTCATTAAGAATATTTTATTAATAAAAATAAGCCACTCTGCACCAAGGTATATTGAAATATCAATATCTTTAAATTAGATTTTTGCAGTGTAATACTTGCACTTTATAGATATCTTATTCTGTGTCAAAGGTTAATGAAGTCCATTCTGTAATTACCTTTTATCTGTTTTCAACAAAGTGAAGGGATCATTCTGGTGTGTGATGTGTTGCAATTATTCTAGTCTCTAGTATTATTTCATATTTCTTATCAAATCAGTTGAGATGAAACAATTTTGAGAACCATTATCTGTGGCATGATTTATATTACTTAATCTTTGATTTTCAGAAGCCCTCCAATACATGAAAAATTATTTTAAAAACTTGCAATAAAATGCATTGTCTGTAGCTTCTCTTCTTCTTTCTTTGGCTTGGCTTCACGGACGAAGATTTATGGAGGGGGTAAATGTCCACGTCAGCTGCAGGCTCGTTTGTGGCTGACAAGTCCGATGTGGGACAGGCAGACACTGTTGCAGCGGTTGCAGGGGAAAATTGGTGGGTTGGGGTTGGGTTTTTCCTCCTTTGCCTTTTGTCAGTGAGGTGGGCTCTGCGGTCTTCTTCAAAGGAGGTTGCTGCCTGCCGAACTGTGAGGCGCCAAGATGCACAGTTTGAGGCGATATCAGCCCACTGGCGGTGGTCAATGTGGCAGGCACCAAGAGATTTCTTTAGGCAGTCCTTGTACCTTTTCTTTGGTGCACCTCTGTCACGATGGCCAGTGGGGAGCTCGCCATATAACACGATCTTGGGAAGACGATGGTCCTCCATTCTGGAGACGTGACCCATCCAGCGCAGCTGGATCTTCAGCAGCGTGGACTCGATGCTGTCGACCTCTGCCATCTCGAGTACTTCGACGTTAGGGATGAAGTCGCTCCAATGAATGTTGAGGATGGAGCGGAGACAACGCTGGTGGAAGCGTTCTAGGAGCCGTAGGTGATGCCGGTAGAGGACCCATGATTCGGAGCCGAACAGGAGTGTGGGTATGACAACGGAACTGTAGCTTCTAATCATTGTAGAATTGCAAGCATTTCTAAATGGACCTTACTTGAGAAATCATCAAATCTCTGAATAATGTTTCACATCTTCCAAATCCAAAACAGATTTCACTCTGCAATTTTCTTGGTCTTGGGTGGGTGCTCAAGCAGAATATTTGTCTCAAACAACAGCATTCATAGAATATCATTGGTATTCTGATTTAAAAAAAGATTGTGTGTGTGTGTGTGTGTGTGTGTGTGTGTGTGTGTGTGTGTGTGTGTGTGTGTGTGTGTGTGTGTGTGTGTACGTGTACACATATACTCTATATATTTACTCCAGACCTTTGAATTGATTGGTGGATTTCATACAGATTGCTACATCATAACAGAAAAAAGTTCAAAATTAAGAAGTAAGGAAAATATATTTTTTTTTCCAGTCAATCCTCTCAAGTTACATACATTAAGCTCAAATCAACCCAGCGAATCAGTGACCAAACAAATGCCTCCACAGAACAAAAAATTCTGCAAGGTGCTATCAATTGGCACGAAGTTAAAGGAAAAAGACTGTAAATGATGCAATTGTAGTGCAATACATAAAAGTGCTCGAGAAATTCTGTTGGTCACATAGCATCCATAGGAAGCAAAGATCAAAGCCCTTCATCAAGGAACGAGCAGAAACCAGGCAGGTACCTGAATAAAAATGTAAGGGGACGAGGGACGAGCAGAAAAAAATGAGAAGCAATAGGACATTGGTGGTTATGGGTGGGAGAGCAAAGAGAAAAAAGCTGAGATTTGATAGGGGGAGGGTGTAGCTCTCTGATTAGAGAGGGAAAGGGGTGGGGAACTGGAGGAGAGAAGACAGAGAGATAGGAAAAATGAAAGAGAGGACCAAACAGAAACTGGAGAAGTCAGTTAATGTCATTTATTTGAAGAGTGACCAAGTGGAATATTAGGTGTTGCTCCCCCGATTTGCGAGTGGCCTCAGTTTGGAGGCGCATGAGGCCATGGACATGTTGCTGTGGGAGTGAGGTGCAGAATTGAATGGTTGGTCACTGGGAGTTCTCTGCAATTGCAGTGGACAGAGAGAAGGTCTTCAATGAAACAATCTCCCAGCCAGTGAACAACTGGGGAAAAACATTGTGGAAACTGAATTTAGTTGTGACAAGTTTTATTTTGAGCAACTTGGCAAAAGTAACACAATTGATTTAGATGGTTACAAAAAGCCAGAGATGTCACAGGGATATAGGCAGAGGTTGCAACTAATGAGATCAACAACCAATATTCGTATCTTTCTTCACAGGAGTATGTGTATGTCACAGCATTACAGGAAGGATGTGGGAACTTCAGACAAGGTTGCTGCCTGGGTTGGAGGTTTGGAGCTATGGACAGAAGTTGTACAAAAGTTTTTTTTTTCCCCCTCTGAAGGACTGGAGTCTGAGAAGAGACCTCATAGAAGTTTAGAAAAATTCTGAGAAGCATAGATTGGGTACACAGAATCTCTTTCCCAAGTTAAAATGTTGAATACTAGAGGGCATGCATTAAGGTAGGGGGTGCGAGCGAGGGTATCTGAACATGTGTGGGGTGTCATTTTTACAGAGAGAGTCTTAGGTGCCTGGAAGAGGTAGCAACGGAAGCATATATGACAGGAATGTTTAAGAGACATATGCAGGGAACTGAGGAATATGGATAGTGTGTGGGCATATTTAGTTTAATTTGGCATTGAGTTTGTCCAGACACTGTGGGATAAATGACTTGTTCCTGAGCTGTAATGACTTAGGTTTTACGTTCTATGAAAGTGCAAAATAAGTCTGTCAGGTTAAGTGAAGAAAGATGACACTGCCACAAGGATGAGGAGTCCCTTAATACACAAGAAGTGAAATTAATCTATAGCATACTGTTCCTTCTCATTTCAGTCCCCCTGGATACCTTGGGCTACTCAACTCTGAATATATGACTGAAGACCATAAGACACATGAGCAGAAATAAACTATTCGGCCCATTAATTCTGCCCCACCTTTAATCAGAAGCTGATCCATTTCCTTACTCAGCGCCTCTGACTGGATTTCTCCCCACAACCTTTGATGCACTCTGCTCTGTTTCTTCAATTCCAAAAGAATCGTCCTTCTTTCTTGTACAAAAAAATACCAACAAGTACAAAAAAGAAAACTGCCTGCTAAAAGAGCAGATAGAAATCTTTGGTAAAGATGAGACGATTTCAGGGAATTATATCTCATCTCCAAAGGAAGACTCATCGTTAGAAAACATTGGAAATACCTAGCAGAACCTGTGGAAAGCGAAATAATGTTGGGACATTTCAGATGGAAAAACTCCCAATCACAACCACAGATGCTTCCTGATCTGCTGAGTGTTTCCAACTTTTTTTCTGTTTTTATTTAAAATTTCTGGTATCTGCAGTTTTAAAAAAAATTCTTATTTAGATCTTGTTGACTCTTGACCAGATATTGGATACAGCAATTTTTCATGGTCACCATCTAAAAGAGGTAATATGACCATCACATTTGTAGACAAGGAAGCTTCCTCCTTTATTCAATTGTTCCAGGCCCTCATGTACTGCGGTGAAGTTCTGTGTTAGAAAGCAGCTGGTGCTGTCAGTTAAGATGGAGTGAAGGCCATCAAAAGGTTGATTTTTGTTCTTGTTGCTATTTTACCATATTCAATAACCTTCATTTGAGTGAATACAAACAGAAAAATCATGCAGAATGGCAGATTCAGTACTCTGGAGAGAGAAGAGCAAGTCAATTACTATCCCATTCATATATGAAGATCTAAGCTCAAATGTAATTCACAGAAATAGTTGTACTGTCAGTCACTGAATTGAAACTGTCAGTCACTGAATTGAAACTTTCAGTCACTGAATTGAAACTTTCAGTCACTGAATTGAAACTTTCAGTCACTGAATTGAAACTTTCAGTCACTGAATTGAAACTGTCAGTCACTGAATTGAAACTTTCAGTCACTGAATTGAAACTTTCAGTCACTGAATTGAAACTGTCAGTCACTGAATTGAAACTGTCAGTCACTGAATTGAAACTGTCAGTCACTGAATTGAAACTGTCAGTCACTGAATTGAAACTGTCAGTCACTGAATTGAAACTGTCAGTCACTGAATTGAAACTGTCAGTCACTGAATTGAAACTTTCAGTCACTGAATTGAAACTTTCAGTCACTGAATTGAAACTTTCAGTCACTGAATTGAAACTGTCAGTCACTGAATTGAAACTGTCAGTCACTGAATTGAAACTGTCAGTCACTGAATTGAAACTTTCAGTCACTGAATTGAAACTGTCAGTCACTGAATTGAAACTGTCAGTCACTGAATTGAAACTGTCAGTCACTGAATTGAAACTGTCAGTCACTGAATTGAAACTTTCAGTCACTGAATTGAAACTGTCAGTCACTGAATTGAAACTTTCAGTCACTGAATTGAAACTTTCAGTCACTGAATTGAAACTGTCAGTCACTGAATTGAAACTGTCAGTCACTGAATTGAAACTGTCAGTCACTGAATTGAAACTTTCAGTCACTGAATTGAAACTTTCAGTCACTGAATTGAAACTTTCAGTCACTGAATTGAAACTTTCAGTCACTGAATTGAAACTGTCAGTCACTGAATTGAAACTGTCAGTCACTGAATTGAAACTGTCAGTCACTGAATTGAAACTTTCAGTCACTGAATTGAAACTTTCAGTCACTGAATTGAAACTGTCAGTCACTGAATTGAAACTTTCAGTCACTGAATTGAAACTTTCAGTCACTGAATTGAAACTGTCAGTCACTGAATTGAAACTTTCAGTCACTGAATTGAAACTTTCAGTCACTGAATTGAAACTGTCAGTCACTGAATTGAAACTGTCAGTCACTGAATTGAAACTGTCAGTCACTGAATTGAAACTTTCAGTCACTGAATTGAAACTTTCAGTCACTGAATTGAAACTTTCAGTCACTGAATTGAAACTTTCAGTCACTGAATTGAAACTTTCAGTCACTGAATTGAAACTGTCAGTCACTGAATTGAAACTGTCAGTCACTGAATTGAAACTTTCAGTCACTGAATTGAAACTTTCAGTCACTGAATTGAAACTTTCAGTCACTGAATTGAAACTTTCAGTCACTGAATTGAAACTTTCAGTCACTGAATTGAAACTTTCAGTCACTGAATTGAAACTTTCAGTCACTGAATTGAAACTTTCAGTCACTGAATTGAAACTTTCAGTCACTGAATTGAAACTTTCAGTCACTGAATTGAAACTTTCAGTCACTGAATTGAAACTTTCAGTCACTGAATTGAAACTTTCAGTCACTGAATTGAAACTTTCAGTCACTGAATTGAAACTTTCAGTCACTGAATTGAAACTTTCAGTCACTGAATTGAAACTTTCAGTCACTGAATTGAAACTTTCAGTCACTGAATTGAAACTTTCAGTCACTGAATTGAAACTTTCAGTCACTGAATTGAAACTTTCAGTCACTGAATTGAAACTTTCAGTCACTGAATTGAAACTTTCAGTCACTGAATTGAAACTTTCAGTCACTGAATTGAAACTTTCAGTCACTGAATTGAAACTTTCAGTCACTGAATTGAAACTTTCAGTCACTGAATTGAAACTTTCAGTCACTGAATTGAAACTTTCAGTCACTGAATTGAAACTTTCAGTCACTGAATTGAAACTTTCAGTCACTGAATTGAAACTTTCAGTCACTGAATTGAAACTTTCAGTCACTGAATTGAAACTTTCAGTCACTGAATTGAAACTTTCAGTCACTGAATTGAAACTTTCAGTCACTGAATTGAAACTTTCAGTCACTGAATTGAAACTTTCAGTCACTGAATTGAAACTTTCAGTCACTGAATTGAAACTTTCAGTCACTGAATTGAAACTTTCAGTCACTGAATTGAAACTTTCAGTCACTGAATTGAAACTTTCAGTCACTGAATTGAAACTTTCAGTCAGAAGCCCAAGAATGATTTTGGATGATGAATACCTACATCAACCAATTTCCTCATTCTCAATCTTAACCTTTGAACAGCATATCTATCTGAGTGAATGATTCCTCATCTTTCACTGAGGCATTATTAAGGAGGATGGTAATGTGTGGACAAACATGCATACACTAAACCAGCTTGCTCAGATGAGTCAAGTTTCCTGGATCATTTGGAATTGATTTGCTGGCTGCCGTTTTTGACCCTGACAGCTGATAGCAGTGGGCCATCAGTCAGTGTCAATGTTCGACAGAATTATTAACACTGAATCTAAATTAAGCAGGGAGGAATACTAAAAGTTGTTGTAACTACTGCTGAGAACTAAGAACTTTTAGTTCTACCAGGGACAACAAGAGAAACATAATTCAATTTAGTAATTGCTGCAGATAAAACCAACAATAGACATGAAAGACCACGAGACAAGGCATCCGAGTGAGCTATTTAAATTGAACAATGATGAATTGTAAAGATGCCACACTTTGCTTGAAGTTGATCAAAGGAAAAATTACTTTCAGCTTCTGCCCTTTTTTTAATTGATGGGACATTATTCAAACTCAGAACATCATTTTGAATGTACTGTTTGAAACACAATGGAAGTGCCTTGTGAACATCATCAAAGTTAGTGGAATCCAAGTTTGGATATGTCCACCTACACTACAAGTCCTCCAATCCTTTTTAAGATTGCAATCAGATTTGAGGAATAAAAAGACAGAAACTTACAATTAGGGTATCAGTTTGTTCAAGTTTATGTTTTCATCATTGTAAATATTAAGGTTAATAAAGCATATAAATATATCAAAGCAACATCATACCTTTGTTGAATATTAACCACTGCTTTAAGAAAAAAAATGCAAAACTCATATCCAAGAAATTCTCAAAAGAAAAGTGCCTCTTCAGTGAGGCCATTCATACAAAGCCAGGAGTGGAATTGATCAGTTAAGAATTGATGATCTATCCAGCACTGCAATCTGCTAGAGACCATAGGACCACATACGTCACCTATCAATCAAGCCTGGTAACCACACTGTTGTAAGTAATTGAGCTTGATTTTATGCACATAATTCATTTGCAACTATCTTTTACTCATTACATCAATCTGGGGAAATTATTCTACTTCTTCTCGCAGTAGAAATATTTTGCTGAGTTTACTCTTACTTGCGTTCCTTACAAAATAAATTGACTTTTTCTGGTGTACAATAGATTGAATGGTAGGGAACAAACACCCCACCTTGTCTCAAAAGCATTGGTTAACTGTGTCAGCAACACAAATTTTTACAAATATTGTAGTCTGTCATACCTCAGCAGCATTCTGGATTCTTTTCCAAGTTATAAATGATTTCAAAGTGAATGGAGGAGGAGAAGTTGCAGTTCTAATAGGCATTCCGGTATAGTTGCATAAATGCTGGCTAAAGGACAGTATGCTATTTCACTCTTCATGCAAAAATCTGCTATAAAAAAGCATTATGATGCCTCAAATCCATCAAGGGACTAATGGAGGTGCAGATCAAGAAAACTTGGAACTCTCTTACATTCTATGAATGTGAAATCAGCTAATGAAAAGATTGTGGGACTTAACATTATAAAGGAATACTTTTAGTCCAAACATAAGAAAGGATGGAAAATCCTCCAGGTTTTAATCTATTTCAACCAACATGACAAGATAGAAATAATTTAGCCTCAATTGTTTTGGTTTGTCATGGCCAAATTCAAATATAGATTTAATTTTAAATTGTGTTAACACAATAGCTGTTTGATTGTACTCCTATAGTTAATCCTTCTTTCTGATTCTATGCTGTTTGCTTGCAAAATTTACAGTGACAAATCTCACATTGGCTTGAGGCCCCACCAAACCTTGAGAACACTCTTCATTTCAGATCATTTTACCACAACATTACTCAACTTTTCAAGAATCCAATGATTCAACATTGAATTCCTTGTCTCGTGACTGCAATGTGTGCTGTTCTAGTAATGGAGACTCAATTCACAGGTGTAAAAAAAAATCTAGAAAGGTGTCTAAATACTTATTCTGCCATCTTTGATGCTCTATTATTTTTTTTGAAGGGAGCTCAGGTTGAATTAAGAACTACAAGTCACATCCAGCAGTTTAGGGATAGAGACAAATTAATGTTGGTGAGAGTAAATGTTCATAACAACTTTTCAAGGAATCTTTTGGGATCTCAAAGATTAACTGTGCCTCAAATGACATAAGCATTAAGTGTAGATTCATATATATTCTAAATTAGGTAGCATGGAAATAGCCTCTAATTTCCATTGTTAACTGGGGATTTGCCCTCATTAAGAGGGATAACAAAGGTTCCATTGTAATATGCACACAATTTAGAAGCTGACACTGGGGGAAAAAGAATAAAAGCTTTATTTATGATCACTTGCAGTGCAGAGGCTATTTTGAATCCGCTGCAAAACAACTTTCTCTCGGCTGCACGACTGAGTACACGCTAAAAGCCCAACATTGAATTAAGCGTTATCTAGATTGAGATCTGATCAATATGCTATCACATGGCAGTCATCCTACAGATTTATCGCTGCGACAGCTATTCATGCTAATATCATCTTCTACTGATCTTCAAGGTATGAACATCCATAATTGTGTACAAGAATAATTCCAGTCAAAGATTGATTACAATTTCACATCAGCAAGTGCATGAGTCACCGACCATTTTATCAATCTGTATTGAACTGCATTTCATATTTTGTGGTGATACAAAATGCAATGCATGTTCCTCTACAAGAGGATCTTGAAATTTTGTATACAGTAAAATCCCCAGTAACCAACACAAGCACCTGGCAAAAAAAAAACCTAAAAATTGAGGAAATAAGTAATCAGCATGCATAAGAATAAAAATGGAAATAAACATTTAAAATTGTAACAGTAAACATTCTCCCAACCAACACACAATCCCTTGGTGAAGATGGGAGCAAGCATTCAGTCAGCAGAACACCCCAGATTGTGGCCCTCTCGCAGCAGTTGTTTGAACAAAGTTTGAATAAAGTTGCATTTGAATAAAATGGTGTGGCCCAGGATGAAGAGCCCCAGATGTTGCTCACTGCTGGGGCGATTCTCCCAAAGTGTCTCCCTATTCCTGCCGACTAAGCGTCTTATCGTTATCAGTATTAAGTATATTAGTAAGGCTCTATCTGTAAACTTGGGGGAGGGAGGGTTAATTATGATGGCAACAGTTAGAGCGATGATTAGCTCAACCTTGTTACAGTGCCAGCGACAGGGGGTTCAAATTTAAATTTAAATATTTTAAGTTACAGGAATTTCCTGATTAAAATGTACTTTATATAATTTCTTTGGCTTGGCTTCGCGGACGAAGATTTATGGAGGGGGTAAAAAAGTCCACGTCAGCTGCAGGCTCGTTTGTGGCTGACCAGTCCGATGCGGGACAGGCAGACACGATTGCAGCGGTTGCAAGGGAAAATTGGTTGGTTGGGGTTGGGTGTTGGGTTTTTCCTCCTTTGCCTTTTGTCAGTGAGGTGGGCTCTGCGGTCTTCTTCAAAGGAGGCTGCTGCCCGCCAAACTGTGAGGCGCCAAGATGCACGGTTTGAGGCGTTATCAGCCCACTGGCGGTGGTCAATGTGGCAGGCACCAAGAGATTTCTTTAGGCAGTCCTTGTACCTTTTCTTTGGTGCACCTCTGTCACGGTGGCCAGTGGAGAGCTCGCCATATAATACGATCTTGGGAAGGCGATGGTCCTCCATTCTGGAGACGTGACCCATCCAGCGCAGCTGGATCTTCAGCAGCGTGGACTCGATGCTGTCGACCTCTGCCATCTCGAGTACCTCGACGTTAGGGGTGTGAGCGCTCCAATGGATGTTGAGGATGGAGCGGAGACAACGCTGGTGGAAGCGTTCTAGGAGCCGTAGGTGGTGCCGGTAGAGGACCCATGATTCGGAGGCGAACAGGAGTGTGGGTATGACAACTGCTCTGTATACGCTTATCTTTGTGAGGTTTTTCAGTTGGTTGTTTTTCCAGACTCTATTGTGTAGTCTTCCAAAGGCGCTATTTGCCTTGGCGAGTCTGTTGTCTATCTCATTGTCGATCCTTGCATCTGATGAAATGGTGCAGCCGAGATAGGTAAACTGGTTGACCGTTTTGAGTTTTGTGTGCCCGATGGAGATGTGGGGGGGCTGGTAGTCATGGTGGGGAGCTGGCTGATGGAGGACCTCAGTTTTCTTCAGGCTGACTTCCAGGCCAAACATTTTGGCAGTTTCCGCAAAGCAGGACGACAAGCGCTGAAGAGCTGGCTCTGAATGGGCGACTAAAGCGGCATCATCTGCAAAGAGTAGTTCACGGACAAGTTTCTCTTGTGTCTTGGTGTGAGCTTGCAGGCGCCTCAGATTGAAGAGACTGCCATCCGTGCGGTACCGGATGTAAACAGCGTCTTCATTGTTGGGGTCTTTCATGGCTTGGTTCAGCATCATGCTGAAGAAGATTGAAAAGAGGGTTGGTGCGAGAACACAGCCTTGCTTCACGCCATTGTTAATGGAGAAGGGTTCAGAGAGCTCATTGCTGTATCTGACCCGACCTTGTTGGTTTTCGTGCAGTTGGATAATCATGTTGAGGAACTTTGGGGGACATCCGATGCGCTCTAGTATTTGCCAAAGCCCTTTCCTGCTCACGGTGTCGAAGGCTTTGGTGAGGTCAACAAAGGTGATGTAGAGTCCTTTGTTTTGTTCTCTGCACTTTTCTTGGAGCTGTCTGAGGGCAAAGACCATGTCAGTGGTTCCTCTGTTTGCGCGAAAGCCGCACTGTGATTCTGGGAGAATATTCTCAGCGACACTAGGTATTATTCTATTTAGTAGAATCCTAGCGAAGATTTTGCCTGCAATGGAGAGCAACGTGATTCCCCTGTAGTTTGAGCAGTCTGATTTCTCGCCTTTGTTTTTGTACAGGGTGATGATGGTGGCATCACGAAGATCCTGAGGCAGTTTACCTTGGTCCCAACAAAGCTTGAAAAACTCATGCAGTTTGGCATGCAGAGTTTTGCCGCCAGCCTTCCAGACTTCTGGGGGGATTCCATCCATACCTGCTGCTTTGCCACTTTTCAGTTGTTCGATTGCCTTATATGTCTCATCCAGGGTGGGAACCTCATCCAGCTCTAGCCTTAGGGGCTGTTGAGGGAGCTGGAGCAGGGCGGAATCTTGGACTGAGCGGTTGGTACTGAAAAGAGATTGGAAGTGTTCTGACCATCGGTTGAGGATGGAGATCTTGTCGCTGAGGAGGACTTTGCCGTCTGAGCTGCGCAGCGGGCTTTGGACTTGGGGTGAGGGGCCGTACACAGCCTTTAGAGCCTCGTAGAAACCCCTGAAGTCGCCAATGTCCGCGCTGAGCTGTGTTCGTTTGGCGAGGCTAGTCCACCACTCATTTTGGATCTCCCGGAGTTTGCGCTGAAGATGGCTGCATGCGCGACGGAAGGCTTGTTTCTTCTCTGGACAGGACGGCTTTGTAAGGTGAGCCTGGTGGGCAGCTCGCTTCTTTGCCAGCAGCTCCTGGATTTCCTGGCTGTTTTCGTCAAACCAGTCCTTGTTTTTCCTGGAGGAGAAGCCCAGTACCTCTTCAGTGGATTGCAGTATGGTAGCCTTCAACTGATCCCAGAGGGTTTCAGGGGACGGGTCCGTGAGGCGGGTTGCAACGTCGAGCTTTGCTTTGAGGTTTGCCTGGAAGTTTCCTCTCGCTTCGTCTGACTGCAGTTTTCCAACATTGAACCTCTTTCTGGGGGCTTTATTGTTCCTGGGCTTTGGCTTGAAGTGAAGGTTGAGCTTGCAGCGAACCAGCCGGTGGTCAGTGTGGCATTCCGCGCTAGGCGCGCTAAGGACTACAATTCTGATTTTTTGTTTCAAATTACATTATATTTTAAATAGGTCTTTTAAACAGTTTGTTTAAAACAGCAGTTGCATTAGTTAGGCATTGTAAGAGTGTGTCTCAGGTAACCAGAAAATGAGCATATCCAGCATTCGCCATCCCCGTAGGTGCCAGATACGGGGGACTTTTTCTGTATTCTGTTTTGTAAGCTTTCAAGATGACAATGTTGTAACTGTACAATAACTGTGATTTTTGTATTGCAACAAAGCAGATCTCTAGCAGAGAAACCAAATAATATTTTCTATTTATTGGCAAAATTATGATGTATCCTTGTAATAGCAGCAGGAGGGTTAAACTGCATGGCGAAAGGATGAAAGGTGACTCAAGATTGAAGTATTGCATAGGTTCAGTAGCATGACTCAAATGGCAGAGGAACAGCAGAGCTTGCAAAAAGAAAGCGGAGCTGGAAACTAAATCAAACCACAGTAGTGTTTGATTACATTGAAAAGTACATTTAATTTGGACATTTGCAATCTGCAAAAACAATCAATGTGGAAGAGTTTTTCCCCCCTATTAATCTGATACCAGAACATTTTTAAATATCTTTATTCCATGCCTGTTTTTAGTTCAGTAGTTATATGAATTAACATTTTATGCACTTGGTTATATGATGTGGGAAGATCGCTACTCTCTTAATCTGAGTCAATTGGTGTCAATCACCATTGCCTGCAGCCATTTCTGGTAGGCAGGATTTTAAAAAAGATAGTTGTAATCTTGATTTACATGCACCCCCTCTCCCCTGAATAACTACTGATATTCAATGAGTTTGGCATATGGGCTGGTTTTCCCATTTTCAAGTTAAGCTTATTGTCTTTTGACTGCACAAGTACAACCCGATGGAACTGCATTCTCTGGTCCTTGGTGCAAAACACACAGGCACACAACCAGACATAACACACATAAAGACAAGCAATCCACAGGCAAGACAAGTATTCATCTATACAAATAAATATTGTTTTGTGAATATGAGAGTCTCAGATGGTTAGTGTGAGCCGTTCCTTTGGTCAGTCAGCATTTTCACTGCCCATGGGAAGAAGCTGTTCCTCAACCTGGTGGTACTGGCTCTGATATTCCCATATCTCTTCCCTGACAGGAGCAGCTAAAAGATGTGTGAGGGGTGGAAAGGATCCTCAATGATTTTGCACGCCCTCTTCAGACGACGATCCAGGGAGCTCAGGTTGATGTGGAGAAAGGAGACCCCAGTGATCCTCTCTCACTCATGGTCCTGTGGATTGACCTCCGATCCATTTTAAGAATTTAAGAAATTCTTGGATTTTACTTGAGTAGAATGGACCCAATTGTTGATGTGACTTACACTTGGGTTGGGCCAGCAAATCAATTGCTCAAAAAATAATGCCAATTAAAGTTACTTTTGAGTGGAACAACCAAAATTAGGGCATCACTTGGAATTCAGCTATCAGTTTTGATGGGGTATAATGTCTGATCCAATTTGTAACTTTTGCTTTT
The DNA here is from genome assembly GCF_036971445.1 of Narcine bancroftii. NCBI lineage: Eukaryota > Metazoa > Chordata > Chondrichthyes > Torpediniformes > Narcinidae > Narcine > Narcine bancroftii. The sequence goes on from NC_091478.1 coordinate 16,343,880, forward strand.
GTCATGCATTCAACATGAGTGTTCTCAGGATAAGGAGGGATAGACCATTTGACTGAACATGATCTTATCGTTGTTCGATGAATATTGATGAACCTTTCCAATGCACGTCTGTGTATAGCAAAAGGAAGAAATAACACTAGTGTAATTCCCCTCCCTTACCCAGAGATCAAGAAGTCAGATATTGCTCCCTTTCCACAAATCTAACTGAGAACAGCTGGTTCAGCACAAACTGGTAATTGAACGTGTAATCTCTTTGGTCTGTAGGATTGAGTTACACATTGGAAAATCTCACTGGGGCATCAAAGGGATCTCATTCCATTTGATTTGGGAAACAACATTTTAATTGAATTTTTAATGTCTTGAATTATCAAAAAGAAACAAACCCTAAGGGTAAATGATGTGAATGTTATGATAGTTAATTGTTATATTATCATTGTACTTCAAATCATTGCATCTTTTACATGATATGTATAACTAATGGTAGGATGAATAATTACACAATTCAATGAATTGGGAATGTCATAGGAGGCAGTTCACATTTTGACCAGATAACATTCAGGGTATGGAGTCAAATGCGATCAAATATCAATCATAGATCTGAAACCTTGAACAATAATAGCAGATCAATAATATCAAAAGATCAACTCCTAATAAATAATGTAAAATTGTCAAAGTATTTGATTGGAAGGGGTCACTGTATTTTATATCTTGTGGCGATACATCAAGGATTGGCAGACAGAACGGAAAAAGAGTGAGCTTAAACAGTTAAACTAAATCAACACAAGGAACAATAAATCCTTCAGAAAGAGATAGAAGTGATTGGGATCAAAATTCAGGACATAACAACACATGATAAGAGGAAAGAAGGATAGAGAAGAAGAAATGAGTCAGCTTCAACCACAAAGGGAAGAAAACTGAAGTATTCACGAGAAAAAAAAATAGCCTTCTATAATTAGTGACTATCCAAGTCAATTCAATGCTTTGCAAATGAAGTAGCTAAAAGGATTCAAAATGCAAATGATATTTTATTTTACCATAAGGGAGTGGCAATATTGACAGCCATGAAGAGCCAGTCAATGAACTTCCAGATTAGGAACAGCTTTAGATTTCAGTAAGTGTGGACTTGGATTTGGGGTCGGCGAAGGACAGGAAATAACAGCAAAAATTAGATGGTGTGGCTCTTGTTCTAGTGCTTTTCAGAATCGGTTCCAAGTGAGACCATTCATGAAACTGAACTGGGCATATCTGTTTGCGAAACGTATTAACACCCCCGTCTCTCTTCTGGCATCAGCACTGTGTCTAATGATGGCACTATTCATGCAACAACCAGGAAAGACAAATGAAAAGGAGAGTTTGTTGACAATATACACAAGAAAAATATACAGATGCACTGAAAATCTAACTTGCTGAAGTCGCACAGGTATCGAAGATACACCACCAACTACAGTATGAACTAAACTGACCACAATATGCCAGGATAAATAAAAATAGATAATAAATATAAGGATAGATAAATAAATATTTACAGTTGCAGTTAGTGCAAAAAATCTGCCTCAATTTTGCAGATCTTTTGGTGTTCATCTGGGAAGTGCCTCTTTGCAGAGAGGCTTCAGAGGTAAACATCCTACGCAAATTACTCCAATGAACTAGGCACTTCTTCCATCATGGCTGGAATGTTTTCTCTGTGAAGCTTGAGAACACATTGACTCTGAACTTCCTTCTCACTGGATTCTTGCAGATGGCTGAAGCTAATCTCTGCTATGTCTTTCAACACGTTGCCCACTGCTACATTAAACAGATCACACAGGCAAGGTCTTTGGAAAAAACATTATTTTCAGGGAAGAATAAGTGGCATCTTGGGAACTGGGAGTTGACATTACTTGAGGCTTCCCACAAGTGTAGGTAGTGCATTAATATCTCTGAAAGTTGTCTTTGAAATGATATATTATTTTGCCTTTACAATCTGTCATTTTTAAGATGCATTTAACATACCATTGCATCAAATTACGTCCTGTGTGGCTGCAGTAAGGAAAGTACCTCTCACTTTATATTTGTGCAGATTTCCTTCATGACTAACAAGATATTCATAATCAGAGAGAGATGGCCAACTAAAGGAGCAGACGAGGAATACTGGGTCTGGGGCAAAGGTGATTCTGATGCCTGGCACAAAAGTGCTGGAGAAACTCCTGCTGCCTGGGAGGCTGAATTGGCACCCTCGTGAACAGAACATCAATGCCCAAAATCTGCATACCAGGTGATCATTCACGGAGCTGGAGAAGTTGGGAAAAAATTCACAGCACCACGGTTTCAAGCTTCAAACCCAGGGTCAATCTGGTTGACAGATCTCGAGTCTGAAGTGTCTGGTTTCAGCTATCTTCACTTCTTTGTCTCATATTCAAGCAGGATCTGCTCCTAATTAAGAGGGGCTTGAGATCGGGAATGGGTAGAGGATGGGTGAGAGGATGTCTCTGCTTCTGCACCAGAGATATGGCATCCTGCAAGGTTTCCCTCTGCTTAAGTAAGAGAGTGACCGGTTCGCATTCGAGTAGAACAGGGAGCAGGTCATTTGCAGAATTATTTTATTCATGGAGTTCGCTGCTAATGAGCATCCCTGTATCCACCCAGAGCACCAATCTGCTCCGAAATGGCATCTTCTGCCTCATAAGCACCATGCTCCTCCTTCCCACGGGCAGTGAGAATACTGAACAACCAAAGGAATCGCTCACACTAACCATCCGAGACCGTCACATTTACGAAACAACATTTATTTGTATGTATGAATGCATGTCCTGCATATGTATTGTTCGTCTGTATGCACTTTATTCCTAGTTATGTGCCTGTATGTTTTGCACCAAGGACCTGAGAATGCTGTTTCATTGGATGGTACTTGTGCATTTAGATGACAATTGATTTTACTTCTCAATGTGGACATCAGGCTGCTCTCTTGTGAAATTTGGCTATTATTTGGCTGGTTTAGTGTATTGTTACTAGCCCAGACAACCCTAAAACCCAGCAGCAATAAAAAATCACCAAGATAAAGGATTGCTTAAACAAAAATTGCTTTTAATTATCTTTAAACATGAAAACAGGATCAAACTAACTTATTACTATTAACTTAACTAACTTAAGCCCCTTCTAATTCTAAGCGCACGTGTATGTAATGTGTGTGCAAGTTCAGAAAAGTTCTTTTAATTCACAGTCCAATCTCACTTCTCATTCCTCCAAGTTCACTGGTTGCAGGCAATTCTTATACTGTGCAGATAATTTAACGTTTATGAAGTTGACCAGGTTTTGGTGCTCGAAAGGTAAATGGTTACCGCTCAGGAAGGTTCTTGTCAGTTTTCAGAGAGAGATTTGTTGTTCCTGGACACCCACAACTGATTCCTTGTAACTAGCCACTTCAGTATCCTGCCAAAGAAACTTGCCCCATCAGGGTTTTCCAGATGATAACCTTTTTCTTTCAGGTCATCACAGAGTTCCTTTTTGTTTCTCTTATTTCGAGTCAGACATTAGGCAGCCAGTCCTCTCCTCTTGCATGAACCACAAGGGCTTTGACCAGGCTGAACTAAGTACTCACAGCTCGTCTTCTAAATGAGGTTTCCACAAGCTTGTCCTGTTCCAGTTACAGCTGCTGCTGACTGTAAATCTGTAGAACTGATCTCTCTCTCTCTCACACAGAGAGAAAGCTTGTTTTAATATCTCTGCTTGCAAAACCACATGACCCTCTTAGAATAGCAAGTGCCACTCCAGACAGCCTGCGGCTCTGACGAGTTTTTTCAGCTGTTGTCATTTTGTAAACAATCCATTAGTGAAGTCACTTGGACACTCTCCAAAGCTTTTGCAAAGGCTCTTGACGCCAGCCTGTCTAGCATGAGCAGAGCTCCAGTATTTTAAATAAGATATGTTTTAAAGTGTTTGTATGTAACCTACATCAAAAAACCTGCCCCAATTTATCTCCCAAAAACATATCTATATACAATGCAAACACAACATAATCTGTCACAGTATATAGTTCCCTGAAATTTGTGACGTAGGTAGACAATGGTAAAGCAGGCATTTGGCAGGCTTGCCTTCATTGGGCAGGATATTGAGTGCAGCAGTAAAGCCATTATGTTACAGCTGTACAAGCTGTTGGTAAGGGCACATTTGCAGAACTGAGTGCAGTTCAGATCACCTTGCTAAAGGAAGGATTGTAGCAGCCGTGTAGCGGCATCACGAACCGTCACAGGGATGGCTCACCAGTGAACATGTGGAGTCGCAGACCAGGCTGCTATGCATTCACCTGGGCAATGGACTGCATACATGCGGTACTGGGTGCTGAGTAGCGGCACGCTGGGTGGCTATGCCTCTTTCTAGATGGCGCAGGGCTCCCACCGTATTTTCTTTAAACCCACCAGCCCTGCAGATTGGCAGCAAATACAGTGACGTCACCTGCCACCCATCCCGTGGATCCTGGGATGGGAGGGATTTGGACCAGGGACAACATACATAAGAAATCTAATGTTTGGGCTTTTGGAGGGATATAAAAGGATGGCAAACTCAGTCTTTGTGTTTATGTGTGTTGATTTAGTAGCTCTTCTGGAGTAGTCACTACAGGGTGTCATTAAACTGCAAAAGCTGCGAAGAGGATGTTATCAGGACTGAAGAGTTTGAGTTATAAGGAGAGGCTGGGTTGGCTAGGAATTTTTTTCTGGAGAGTAGGAGGCTGATGGGTAATTTATAAAGATAAACAAAATCATGAGGGGAACAGATTAAGTGAATGGTTACTGTTTATTCCTTGAGTAGGAGAGTCTACGAGTAGAGGACATAGTGAAATATTTCCTCTCTCACCTTAAAAACAGCTTAGGGGCAATTTTGTTCACTCATGGAATGAGCTGCCAGAAAGAGTGGTAGAGGAAGGCGCAATTACAAAATTTAAAATATATTTGGATAGGCACACACATAAAGGGAGGGTTTAGAGCAGTGATTTTCAAACTGCCCCCCAGACTCACATTCCACAAGCAATCCCTCTGCCATAAGTGCTCTGTGATTAGTAAGGGATTGCTTAAGATGGTATGTGAGTGGGAAGGGAAAGTTGAGAACCACTGCTCTAGACTCAGTTGTTACTGATATATTTTGCTTGAGAAAAATTGTCATTGCCCCATTTCCTTTGGAGTTATGAAACCGTGCACATAACGAGTCAATTAGGTATGATTAAAACAGTGGTTTTCAAATTTTTCTCTTTCCACTCACATACTACCTTAAGTAATGCCTTATTAATCACAGGCACTTATTAAGGAATACTTAAGGTGGAATGTGAGTTTAGGAGGGGCAGTTTGAAAACCACCGGTTTAGAGGAATATGAGGGAAGTGCAGGCAAATGGGACTTGATCAGGTAGCCAACTTGATTAGCACAAAATAGTTGGACCAACTGGTCTGTTTCCATGTTGCATGACTCCAATACTCTGTGGCCCTTCAGATTTTTAAAGCATTTGCTGGACCAGAGTGATACTGAAGGGATGCAGAAAACCTTTGTGTGGGCCCTGTCTAAGCCTCCAGAGCAACTGCCACCTGGTGTCTGAGAAATGTTGCAGAGTTTTTACACAGATGTGTGCATGACTTCTTGCCTCTGTATCCTCATTTTCCTGGGAAGAGCAGGGAGATAGGGCTCCCAATGATCCTGAACTCTCAAGCAATGGAGCAAGTTTGGCAATGTGCCAACCATCTCATTGGGCACCTGCATCAGCTGTGTCATAAAAGCAACCACGTTCTTCATCCAAGACCTTCAGGGCAGTGTGGATAGGGGAAACTTCCCTCCAGAAGCCCAATCATCAGATTTCTTATGCATGTTGCCCCTGGCATTCCCTGCAAAACAGCCCTTTTATTTCCTTTGACTGTTTATTTTCTTTAACAACCCTCACTTTTACTTTTCTCTCCACCCCCCACCCCCGCAGTAGTTTCTTCCTCTGTCCATTTACCTTTCCCCACCTTCTGTCCAATACCTGATCACAACCCCTCCCCAGCTTCTTCCTTGATATATGTGGGGAGATCAGACTAGGGGACATAGACTCAAAATTCAAGGTAGTAGATTTAGGATGGAGATGAGGAGGAACTGCTTTTCCTGGAGGGTGGTGAATCTGTGGAATTTGCTTCCCATTGTAGCAGTGGAGGCTTCCTCAGTAAACATATTTAAGACAAAGTTGGATAGATTTTTTTAATCTCATAAGGGAATTAAGGGATATGGGGGAAAAGGCAGGTAGGAGAGATGAGTCCATCTTCAGATCAGCAATGATCTCATTGAATGGCGGAACAGGCTTGATGGGTTGGATGGCCTGCTCCTAGTTCTCATGTTCTTATGATAGCTACTCTTCCCATTTTAGTCTCGATAAAGGGTTCCGACGTAAAGCTTTGACTGGACATTTCTAACCATGAATCCTGCCCAACCTGCTGAGTTTCTGCCACAGCTCATTGTTTGCTCAAAATCTCACCATCTGCAGTTTTGGTGTTCCCCTTTTAACTTAATCTCGTTATTCTGTGCAGTACTAGTTACTGAGGAGGTGCTATATGATGTTGGGTGCAATGATGCACTTTGGCCAACATGATAATCATCAACAACATCCTTATTTTTAATCATCTCCTTTCTGCTCAATTTACTCAACTTCTTGGAGCATTTCCTGATGCTTGCAAAGAAAAAAACCCAGAGCCACTCGTTGTCCTGATGCAGGGACTCGACCTGAAATACCAGCAATTCCTTTTATCCCCACAAGTTCTCCGCCCACTTGAGTTCCTCTAGCATTTTGCTTTTTTCTTGCAGAAAAATGCTGGTAATACTTAAGCTCCACCTAAAACATTTTTAAAATCACACTGTAGCACAGATGGCAAGAGATCATGAGATACTTTTAAAATGAGGGAGGCCTGACTTAGTGAAATCTAACTTTTGATTCCAGCTTCCACTATATCTGATAGAATGGATGATTATCCCATGCAAGTCAATAATTGATTGTGAACAATAAATTGGAAGTAAGACTCACTCCCTCTCGCTGATCAAGTCAATGACTTGCATGAAGATGAGATTTTGCAAGTGATCTGTGGTAAACCTCCCCAGATGACAGGTAAAGTTCTGTTTTATAGGTTGCAACTTAAACCTAAAGGGGTGAACTCAAAGAGAAAACCTGGGTATGAATAAGAAGTTTTTTTTAAAAAACAGGCATGTATTGGAAAAATATTTATCAAATTCCTCATTGATCGATTTTGCTTCCCCTTATTACCTCAAAATCACAGTCTGAATTTCTCAACCTGCACTAGATGGACCAAGATAAAATTACTCTGTCAATGCCTATTTTCCTAGGTTCCTTTGTTAAACAGCATGAACTCTGATGGGTTAGTAACAAAATAGGATTTAGCCCTGGAAGGGATTACTGGTAGTATATTATAATTAGTACAACTACTGTAGGGTCCAACACAAAGCAGAAAAAGTTCTGACATTTCAATAAATTGTCAAATAACTTGAATCTTTGTACAGATTTCCTACGTTCAAAATTGGTTTGCATAGGTTTTTCCTTCAGTCTTTAAAATACCATCACCTGTAGTTAATATCTGAATCAAGGGCTCTTCATGATGGTCTGATTATTTTTACTTTTTTAATTTGTTTTTTAAATTTTTCACTCTATAAACCATATTGACCAAAATACACAAACATTTCCCTCTTGAATATACAGTGTCATTTTCTCCCATTTTCCCCCCCTCCTTCCCACCCACTCAATGTTCAACATATACATTAAACCCATTAAACAATGTCATCACACAATGAAAATAAACAAAAAAATTGTGTCATCTACTTTTACATACTGGGTCAGTTCATTTCGTCTTCTTCTGTCATTTTAGGTGGTGGAGGTCTGCGGTAGGACTTCTCTGTTGTGTTCCATGTACGGTTCCCAAATTTGTTCAAATACCGTGATGTTATTTCTTAAATTATATGTTACTTTTTCCAATGGAATATATTTATTCATTTCTATGTACCATTGCTGTACTCTCAGGCTCTCTTCTGATTTCCAGGTTGACATTATACATTTTTTTGCTACAGCTAAGGCTATCATAATAAATCTTTTTTGTGCTCCATCCAAATCGAGTCCAAGTTCTTTACTTCTTATATTACTTAGAAGAAAGATCTCTGGATTTTTTGGTGTGTTGCTTTTTGTGATTTTATTTAATACCAGATTTAGATCTTCCCAAATTGTTTTTACTTCTTAAAGGTTTTTTTGACAGTGAATGTCCAGTTGTCTTATTTTAAGCAAAGTTATGACTCTGAAGGACAGTTAGGTTTTAAAATATTGAAAACAGAAACCACCTTCCTATTTTACTTCATGTCCATTTACACTGAGATGCTTGTATCGTTCTGTGTAGCATTCGTCTTTATTGGCAATAGCATTGGGGAAGTGGCTGGATTCAATAATTTACAAACAGCACTTCTAACACAAGTAAGATGTATTTAGGGCAAAGAATGCAGAAGCAAATGAAATGGAAATAGTGCAGACTGCATAACATTCAAACTTGCTTTCCAATTCAATGAGATCAAGATTGATCTCCAACCTCAAGATCATGTTCCTGTAGATTTTCCCTTGATTGAATCCAAAATTTATTTATGTTGATTGTGAAGATATTTACCACATCCTGTGAATGTTTTCAAGTGTTCTCAACTCAACTACAGGCTATGGTTTTTGATATCCACTGGTTCAGACTTGTAGGTGCTGTATGTACAGTAATTGTAAACTGCAGCCTTCGGGATCCTAAATTTAGGTACACATATGCAGAGTTGAGTTTCGGTAATTCAGAGTCCTCAGTGATATGATAATATTTTTGTGATGACTCAAAACCCAGAGTATTTCCATGTCCATAGTTTGCAAACTTAAAAGGATTCCAAATAAAGACATTTCTGATCCTAAAAAGCTAACCTTCTTATCATAAGCCTTAACCACTTAGCTTTAAGTTCTCCAGCAGAAAAAAAACCAGACAAGGTTCCGAGAGTTTCGTAAAGCTTATCTCTCGGTTTTCTGGGGTTGAGGAAAAATACATCAGCCTTGATTCAAATGGATGAACACACTTTACGGACTGAATGGCTTATTTCTGCTCCAATGTTTTTATGGTCTTATGAACTGCAGGCTGTACATGTTCATCTTGCTCACTCCTCATTGGACAACTTGGATGTCACAGGCATCAAGCCAGAGAATCGAACTTGCATCTCCAAGTATGTATTTTCTTGGATACAAAACTTTCGGCATAACCCAATACATTTCTTACCCTTCTATCCAGGTTTAACAATTGTTTTGTTCATTACAGGTTACTATTCTTTAGCTTCATATACAACCACACCCCAAGATCACACTGAACACTAATTCCTTTTCAAATAAAAGAAAATGACCCTCTGACCAAGTTACTTCACATTTCTCAACATTATACGCATTCTTCCATTGTTTTATCCATTTATTTAACCAAGCCTTACCTCGACAGACTCTTTGAATCCAGTTCAGAGCTTATTTTCTTATCAGCGACATACTTATGCTCAGTCCCTTCATGTATGTCTGTAATCTGGATTGTGAATAATAACATTTCCACCATTGAATATTATGGTTCCCAACCTGAAAGTGACCCAGTTTTATTGTTTCTCTGTTTTTATTTAATCCACTAAATATGCTGTTATGTTAGCTGAAATTCCAGTAAGTTTCATTCAGCATCTTTTCTATGGCATTTTATAGAAAAGCTCTTGAGAATTTTCCTAGAATGATGCAGCAGACTGCAGGATTTCTGGGCTTTATATTAAAAATAACAAGGGCAGATTAGTTGTGTTTGATGCAACATTGTGTCAGTATATTCTTTCTCCTTAACTCTAAGTGATGTATCCCATCTAAAGAGATCATGTCAAGCTAACTAGAGACTTAAAAGACCTGTGTATTTCAATTATGACAAAATTGGAAGAGTTTGACAGAGTCTGTAAAGCATGTGGGGCAAGAGGGAAATAATGGACATGAAAGTTAAGAAGCGAAGACACTATATTAAAGAGTGTAGACTAGAATAGAATGGAAATAGAAAGGTTGGTGTAGCTTCCTGTACCTTGTAGATGCCTCTTTTCCTCTTGACTAAGATCATGATATCTCTCATCATCCAAGGTCCTCTTAACTTGCCATTCACATCCCTCCTTCACACAGGAACATGGCTGTTCTCAAATTAGTTTGTTCTTAAACAACCCTCACATGTTAGTTGTGCACTTGCCTGATAACATCGGCAGCAAATTCATTCTGAGTGAAACATGAAAGTCTGCAGACACTGTGATTGTAATAAAAACACAGAAATGTTGGAGAAACTCAGCTGATCTCACAGCATCCATAGGAAGTAAGAAGTTACCAACGTTTCGGGCCTGAGTCTATTACTAATGTTTTGGGACTGAGCCCTTCTCACACTTTCCTGTTCTTTGCTTATACCTTGAAGAAGGGCTCAGGCCCAAAATTTCAGTAATATATATATGTACCTCTGCACTGCCCGTACTCCTACCAGCCTACTGCAAGAAGCAACCACTGCACCTGCAGGCAGGCAACCTGGGAGGCTGGCCCCACCTGCCCTCTGTCAATGACCGGCCTGTATAAAGGCTCATGCCTTTGGCAGTCAGTCGAGCATGTGAAGCCAGGAAGGTAGAGAAACCTTGTGAGTGAACAAGTTTAAGCTGATTAAAGTCTGTTGTATAGTCTATGAACTTTGTGTCTGAATACTTCGCACAGCAGTGCTCACACCTCCAATGTGAGACCGGCTGAGTTCCTCCAGCAGTTCTGTGCATTTTTTTTCCCTCAAATTAAATTTTCCCCAACTCCTGTCTCAAGACATAATTTGGCCTCCCCCAATTTAGTACAAATCTGAAAGTCATAATTGACCATAACTATCTTGAAGAGTGATCACTATTCCCAAAATGTTCTCCCATTGAAACTGCAATCACCAAAATAAACTCCATTTGCCAATGCAACTCTTCTGGATGCACTTCACAAGTTCTGCCCCATCAAAGCTTCTGGCACTAACAACACCCCAGTCAATAATAGGGAAATTATAATTGATTTTGCTTCTTCCATATGTAGGTGTTTAAGATTCCTTTGTTATGCAATAATGCAGAATGTAGCAATACACAAACTTTCCATTTGTCTGCCATAGGGCAAAGAGTCATCATTAGTATTACCCAATATCCTAGTCCCTTCAGAGGTTATGTGTCCGTGGATTTACCTCCAATGTTCCTTCAGACTCTGCAACTGCACAGACCCTTGTTCGATTCATTAGCAACCCAAACTCCAGATCTAAATCTTCGACACAATCAGGAAGCCTTCACCGCCCAAGCCTTTCGGGAGTCCTTCTCGCCCTCAGCACCTTCATTAATCCCATTTAAAAAGCCTGTACGGAGCCACTGGCATTAGGACCAGGTAAATGGACCCTGTGGCGCAACGCTGTGCCTCCGCTCCTCACATTCCCAGGTCCACACCAGCGGCAGCGGAACCAGGTATACACGTCTGTTCCTCCATCACCCAGCGGCTATTGAGAGGCCTATAGAATGGCCCAATCAGACTGATGCACCTTTATTATTTCTGATCTCTGCCTGCACTGGCTCAGTGGTTGAACTCACTATCATGTCCTCTGAGTGCAGTTGTGACTTACTCCCTGATTTAGGAAACCCATGCTTCCACTTTTTAAAAAAGACATCTCTATCTCTTCTAAAGCAACAAAACCCAGAAACAGTAAACTGTCTATCCAGTCTCTCTTACAAGCATGTCTCTGCAACAGCTACAGTATCATAATTCCAAGTACTGGAGCAGACTCTTTATTTACAAAACCTTTCATTAAACTAGACACACTTCAACTCCTCAGTATTGCAGTAACTATCCCTTCAGGATTGCTTTCCCCAGCATCAGCCATCTCCTCAATTCTTCTACTTGATGCCCTGGTGCTCAGGTTCCTTTTGCCCTGCCTCTCTAGTGTAATAATAGAGTACTAGTGATAATTCTGACCATTACAGGAAGTCAGAGATGAGTTGTTGCAGCTAGAGGTGGATTCAAAATGGATGCCTCCACGACGTCACAAATGAGTACTTACCTAATAAAGTATAGTAATTATAAAAGTACCCAAGTTCTTTATTACAATAAAACAATCATCACATGGTACCAGGAGTGGAGTAACCACTGACCTTCTGATGGGACATAGACAGTGCACCACACTTCCCTACACTGCAGACCCAAAGGAGAACAGAGATGTCAATGATGTCAAATAGGAATGTCTGCAATGGAGACAAAAAGCAAACTATGACAAGTCAGCAAGAAGCTTTGGGCCACTGAAATAAATCCAAGATCCTACTCTGTCAGAACAGAGGATGGTCAAATACTGAGGAGGAATCGAAAGAGCCTACTGAAAACACAAGAGACACTGCAGAAAAAGAGAAATGCAGAGGATCCGACCTGCATAGCAACAGAGGATACACCACCAGTACTAGACAGTCGTGGACCAGTAGAGCTGACACTAGCCCATGTAAAGAAGATCCACACATATTATCAAAGCACCTGACAGACAAATCTCTAAAAGAACCGCACACTTAAAAAGTTCGTGCTGCTGATGTTTAGTTTATATTTGTGTTGAACTTTAAATTGAAATTATTATTGTATTAGTGTGTCATGTTGTCAGAATTGTTACCAGCCCAAAACCCAGCAGCAATAGAAATTCACCAAAATAGTTACTTAAGCAAAAGTAGATTTTAATTTTCTTTAAACACAAAAACAGGATCAAACTTTACTTATTACTATTAACTTAACTCCCTTCTAATTCTAAGCATACAGGTATGTAATGTGTACAAGTTCTGAAAAGTTATTTGATTCACAGTCCAATCTCACTTCTCACTCCTCCAAGTTCACTGGTATCAGGCAATTCAACATGCACAGAATTCAACATTTATGAATTTTCACCAGACTCTGGTGCTTAAAGTTAAATGGTTACCACTTAAGAAGGTTCTTGTTGGCTTCAGAGATTCGTTGCTCATTGGACACACACAAACTGATTCCCTCCGATTATCCACTTCAGTGTCTTGCCAAAGAAACTTGCCCATCAGGGTTTTCCAAATGATAACCTCTTCTTCCAGGTCACCAGAGTTCCTTTGTTTCCCTTATTTCAAGTGAAATACGCTAGCCAGCAATTTCCTCTTGTAAGAACCACCAGAGGTTTCAACAGGCTGAACTCCAAACTCACAACCCGTCTTCAAAATGGCATTTCAACAAGCTGCCAGCTTCCAAAGGCCACTGCAGAACTCTTTCTCTCTCTCCCTTTCTCGGAGAAAACCTGTCTTTGTTCTCTCTCTGCTTGAGAAACTACATTATCTTATAACAGCAAAATGCAACCAGACAAATTATTGTGCTGTTCCAAATCTTCTGTTGCTTTCAAAACAAGAATCAATTTACACACCATCAGTCCAATTAACACCTACTTGTGAAGTCCCTTGAGCTCGGGTTCTTCCATTTGCAGCTCCTTATGAAAACCTTTAGCAAAGCAGTTTTTATCGTCTTTACAAAGGCACTGAGCCTGGAATGTCTGGTTTGAGCAAAGCTCTTGCATTTTAAATGATCTGTTTTGTGAAGTGTTTGTGACCTACACTAAACCCCACTCCTCCAAAAACATATTTGTATGTATTATAAAATATGATATATCCATCACAGATTTAACATTTCAAGAGGACGTAATGATAGAGTGCTAGTGATAATCCTGACCACAAGAGAGAGTCAGAGATGAATTGTTGCAGCTAGGAGTAGATTCAAAGTGGATGCCTACCCCGAGGTCGTGAATGAGTACTTAGCTAATAAAGTATAGTTGCTATAAAAGAACCAAAATTTCTTTATTATAATAAAAATAAACATCGCATCTAGTTTAAACTCTCCCTGGTAGCACTAGCGAATCTCTCCTTGAGGATATTGGATCCCCTTCTGTTCAGGTGTAACCTGTCCATCTTGTACAGCTCCTAACTTCTATGGAAGAGAGACTCATGATCCAAATATCTGAACCCCCTCCCTCCCACACCAGCTCCTGCACTATCTTCCTGTTTCTTGCTTCATTAGCACATGGCACAGGTAGTAATCCCGAGATGACAACCCTGGAAATCCAGCTTTTGGACTTACTAGACAACTCCCTGAACTTATTCTGGAGGACCACATTTCCTTTCCTACCTCTGCTATGGGTATCAATATGGACCATGGCTTCTGGCTGCTCTCCTTCCCCTCTTAGAATGTCCTGTACCTGCTCACTGACATCCTGAGCCCTAGCACCAGGGAGGCAACACATTATCCTGTTTAGATTCATATCTGTTTCTCTAGCCATAGTCTGTTTCTACTATTGCTCTACATGAGCCTCAGAGCCAGTTGCAGTGCCAATGTCTTAGCCTCTGCTATCCTCTAATAATTCACTCCCCCCTCCCCTCCAATAGAATCCAAAGAAACCATTTGTCACTGAGGGGAAAGGCCTCAGGAGACTGTCTAGCTTATCCCTTTATTCTTCCTACTGGTCACCCAACTCCCTGCACCTTGGTGTAATCATTGTAACTCCAACCTTTGCCTCTTGGATAATGTAGACTTCATCTAACCCCAGCTCCCATTCCTTAGCACATTACTTGAAGAGCTGTAGCTGGATGCACTTCCTGCAGAGACTATAGGAGGAGGAAAACTCTGATCTGACTGACATCCTTCATGCACTGAGTTGAGCTGCACAAAATCTGAAAGATTTCACCTATTCTTCCATCACCCTCTGGGAAACCCTTTGATGCTGAAGTCTCTCAAGCCAATGCCTCCACACAATCACAACACTTTCTCCCAATCACTGCCACTTCCAAAATGGCCACTTTGCAACACCTAGTGCACAGTTAGTGGTGATCGCAATGCCATTGTAGCGCCAGCAATCAGGACCAGGGTTCGAATCCCACGGGGTCTATAAGGAGGTTGTACATTCTCGAGTCTGCACGGGTTTTCCCCAGGGTCTCCAGTTGAAACACACCAGAGGTTGTAGGTTGATTGGAAGCACCGGCCCATAGGCTGAAATGGTCTCTTACTATACTGCATGTATTAATTTAAATGTATATTTAGTCTCTTTTAATTGACTACTGTTCATGCAAAGAACCAATTCACTTCTCCTCCTTGAAACTGTTCATCCAGAATTGCACAGGTTTACCAATACGAGAAAAAAACCAGGCTTTCAGCCTTTAAAGTATTGGCTCTAGAGGGATACAGTAAATTGGATTGAAAAGGTAGATAGATCCAGAACACCATTTCAAATTAAATGTGACAGTAGGGCAAAGGGCCAGAAGCACAAATGAGGAAAAAGCAGATTTAAGTCGGCAGGGTTTCTCTTTTCTGGGTGGATGAGCAAAATTGAGCCTTCTTGATCTAGATCTGTCTTGCAATCTTACAAAACACTGATAGGAGTCCAAAGAAATCTTCAGCGATAGACAGTGAAAGCAGAAGAAAATGTCCCATATTGTAACTGTCCATTTCTGAAAAGTGAATTACAAAGCCTAGTTTTCTGGTACACATCTTGGAACACAACAAAGGTTTGGCTGGAAAAAGGAGATACTGTTCTGTCAGATAACTGTAGGAAATTTTAAAGCAACTGTTCGACTTAACCATTGAAACAGCAATGTGGATTTTATGTCCCACATATATTTGTCAAAACTGAGATAGTGATTTCAGATTCCTTGTCAGAGTACAAATATGACATCACACGCAACATTGAGATTCCTTTTTCCTGCAGGCACAGGAGCATTGATTAATTGGTAGTGCATAAACTATACACAGTGTAAACATGTAAACTATGCAATACAGAGAGAACAAAAGAAAATCAAGTACGAGTCCATAAATGAGTCTCTGATTGAGTTTGTTGTCTGATGGTGGAGGGGTAGCAATTGTTCCTGAACCTGGTGGTACAAGTGATGTGGCACCTGTACTTCTTTCCTGATGGCTGCAGCAAGAACAGAGCATGTGCTGGGTGGTGAGGGTCTTTGATGATTGCTGCTGCCCTCTGACGGCAGCGTTCCCTGTAGATGTACTCAATATGGGGAGGGTTTTGCCTGTGATCTCTGGAGCTGTGTTCACTACTTTTTGCTTGGGGATATTGGTGTTCCTATACCAGACTCTGATGGAGTTGCTCAAAACACTTCCCACCACACCTCTCTAGAAATTGTCAGGGTTTCTCATATCATACCACTGCCAACTAGTAGAGGCGCTGATGTGCTTTCTTCATCAGGCCATTGGTGTGTTGGGTCCAGGAAAGATCTTCCAAGATACTGACTCAAGAACCTAAATTTGTGTACCATCTCCACCTCAGGTCCCCAATGATCACTGGATTGTATACCTCTGGCTTTCCTTTCCTGGTTGACAATCATCTCCTTAATTTTGGGTGCAAGATTGTTGTTGGTTTTCAATCTCCATCCTGTACGCTGACTCATTCCCTTCCTTCATTCAACCCACTACCGTGCTATCATCGGCAAATTTATAGATGGTGTCATTGTCACACCAAGCTGCACAATCATAGATGTAAAATGAGTAGAGCAGGGAGCTACAAACACAGCCCTGCGGTGCTCTGGTACTGATGGAGATTGTGGAGGAGTTCTTACTAATCTTCACTGACTGTGGTCTACAAGTGAAGAAATCCATGATCCAATTACACAGTAGGATGTGTCCCAGGTCTTGGAGTTTGCTGATCAGTTTTGAGGAGTTTAATGGTGTTAAATGGCAAACTGCAGGCAATAAGAACATCCTGATATATGCATATTTTCTGTCCAGGTGTTCCAGGGCTTTGTGCAAGCCATAGGTGGTTTCAAATTGCAGCAAGTAGGCCCTCCTGGGACCTGGGTGAGATTAGTGGGTCATGTGTGGCCTCCTGCACCTTTCAAATAGCAGTCTAACCTACCTGTTAAATTGCCAACCCGGCAATTTGAGGGGGGATACCATCCCTGTAATGACGTGGTGAGTGACGTATCATGGAGCCACAGGGAATCTCCTGTTCCCTGTGTTCTTTCTGTCCCCTTTCTCAGAATAACTGAGTGAGCCATTCCCTCTTTTAAATAGGCAGAGGAGGACACCTGGGTAAGTTTTAATGGGTTCCCTGACCAGCTCAAAGGTAGGTCTTGGACCCAGGTTGATTTTGGCTGGGTTTGCCCAGTTTGTCCCCTTCATATGGCCCTGTGCCTGGGTCTTCAATGTCGTCAACTTCCCAGTTAACCCCATTTTACAAGGCAAGTGCATTGACACCTGTTTCTACGATAGGTGAACTGGGAATGGATCCATGTCATTGCTCAGACAGGAGCTGACATGTTTCATCACCAGCCTTTCTAAACACTTTATCACTGTTGATGTAAGTGCTGTTACAACTTCACAAATTATCTGTATCAGTATGATAAAAGCATTAGAAACATATTGACTGACTGTTTTAAAAAGTCACGAGTTTGTGTTCATGATGTCTACAGTAACCAATGACTTGTAGGTATCATTTTAGACCCATCATTCAATGGAGCATGATTATTGGCAAACTTTATATCAATCTTGATTTAGAGAATTGACTACTGGTTGTGTTCAGTTTCTAACATATGGTTCTGTTAGCAACAAAGGAAATCTATTTTGAGATGTGAACAACCAGCCATCTGATCAGCTTGAATGCATTTTGAAATATTTGAATATCTCCCTCAACATTTTTGCCTCAAAAGATATTTTAATCTGCAACTTGTGTTCGACCGAAAGGAACCATGTTTTTGAAAGATTTGAACTGTTTAATTCACAAAAGGGAATAATGGCATTTAATGATCCTTCTGATGTAAAGATTGCAACCTGATATTGGTTTCTCTCCAAAAACCACTGATAAATGCCAGACTTTGCTTCAGAATACAATAACTGTTTTCAGTAAGGATTGGTACTTAGATTAGCATTCAACTTTGGGAAAACAGTGGAGAAAAAAAATCAGATTAAAATTTCATGCTTGACTTTTATAAATCATGTTAGGAAGAATGAAACTGGAATAAAGCTTTGATTCTAACATTTTATTATTTCCACATGAGAAAATACTATTTGATGAAAGGAACTTCAAAATGTTCTTGTAAGAAAATCAGTACTCCTTTCACAACAACGACATAAATTAATTCATAAAATTTCATCAACCACAGGTGTCTGACTTCTGCCTGAAATCTCAGAATTTTATGAGGACAGTTTCTTAATAAAAGAGGATTATGGTGAATTCATAACATATTTATGCACTTATTTTTTAAAATAATTTAGACATGCGTCACAGTAACAGGCCTTTTGATCCATCAGCCCCTACCGCCAAATTACACCCACATTGACCTACAACCTACGGTACATTTTGAAGGTTGGGAGGAAATCAGAACCCCCCAGGGAAAACCCACGCAGGCACAGGGAGCACAGGCAAACTCCTTACAGACAGTGTGGGATTTGAACCAGCATTGTGCTAACCACTACACTAACCGTGCCACCCCTTCTAATAAAATACTGAAGACCTCAGTGATATTGTTTTGGATTTATATTGATTTTGAATTCATTGATACTGCTGGTGTCTCATGTCAAGAACTATGAGCCAGGCAGACTATATTACCTCTTTTTGGAGTGTATAGGCGTTCAATGTCAGTTTATCGTCTTTTACAAGCCAAAAGCTATGGGTGCAAATAGTGGAGAAAAGTCATTATGAAACTCATTACATTTTGTAGAGTTTATTTGGTTCTTTTGGTAGATTACATACTCTTTCAAGATAGACAAACCATTATTGGTGTTCTCTCCAAGGCTAACAAGGGTGCCACCATTAGTATAGTGGTTACCACAATGCAATTACAGCACCAGTGACCTTGGTTCGAATCTGGTGCTGTAAGAAGTTTGTACATTGATGGCTGGAGGCGCGGGGGTGGGGGGGGGATGGAAGCTGAGGGGTAGTTGCCAGTAGAACTCAGTGGGCGGTTTAAAAATTGCTGCTTACAAACAGTAAGGGGGGAGGGGGGAGAAATAGGATTCATCATACTCCACTGTTAAGCTTTTAAGGTGACATTGAAAATCCAGTCCCAGCAGCGCATAGCTGTGACATCACTAAACATATTAACATATTAGACTCATTTTAAATGGGAACAGATGAATTGCAATGAAATTAATTTAGATCAACTGTATTTGATTTCTACCAATGCAACTTTCTATTCAATTGCTCTGGTGTTAAAAGTTTCCAACCATAGCTGGCAAGATATTTGTAAGCTTATTAAAAGTGTGAGGAAGTGGTATTATGTCAATGTCAATACAGACACACTATGATTTATCACATTCAATATTACCCATAAAAAAGTGGGGAATGTTACTGTAAGGCAGCCAACTCTCATCAAATAATCAAACACTAATATTCCATCAAGGTATTCTCCAACTGGATGGCATTAACATCATCTTCTCTGGTTTCTGCTAATCCACTCCCCTTTCTACCCATTTCCACCTATCTTCATTCCTCCATCTCTCTATCCCCTTCCCTCTCCATTCACAAAGCCATACCCTCTCCCCTTGTTTGCTGGTGTGTCCTTCTTCCCCTATCCAATTATATAATGCTTGTGAGAATGTGCTCCTCCCCCCACTATTTTGTTCAGGTTCCTGTCCTCATTTTGCACATACCTTGATGAAGGGCTCAAGCCCTTCTTGTATCTTTATCTTTGCTACATAAAGAACACTGTTTTACCTGCTGAGTTTCTCCAGCACTGTGTTTTTACTTCAATCACAGTGTCTGCAGACTTTTGTGTGTTACTCAAATCTAATTGTTCAAAGGTCTGCTGGTATTAACAGGTGCATTTAGAAATTAAATTTACATTCAACATTAGGATTATTTCATAATATGGAGATTTGGTCAAGTACATTCATTCAGCTGCTATAAATATTTATTTGATTGGATAAAGAGAAAGATGAGAATATATTGTCCATTGAAAGAATTTGTCTAATAGACTGAAAGCCTGAACTTTGACAGGGTCTATTAAATGTTTATTTCACATTGGCTATAATTTCACCAATTATTTTGCTTTCATGTTTAATTTGAATTATTGTATTACTGCATTCACTCACTCAGAAGTTCTAGAAAAACCAGTTATTGGAACAAGGACATCTTTAAATTCTTTTTTTTTTTAAAAAAAGCATAGGTTTAAGAAGCAAAAGTTTGCTTGGGCAATGTCTTAGAGTGGAAGATGACTTGTTACCATTCAATTCCATGTGTTCTGAAGGAACTGAAGAATTGTGCAGGAAGGACACATTTTGCCACAGGTGAACTAAGTAATGTTCAAGTGGGCAGGTTTATGGTTTGCATGGGATGCTGAATCCTCATTTGCTATTTACTATCTACGAATCTCCTGCATGAGATGCTCAGTTCCTTTTTTCTGCAGGGCGAATGAAAAAAAGTTTGTGATTCACAAAATGTCATTCATGTCTGAATACATGCAAGCTACAAATTTCTTAACAAATTTCCTCTGAACTGGTAATTGTAATATGTTTATGGTAAGTTTGATTCCAATTTTTAAAATACCACCAGAACATTGTGTTAATCAATATATATGAAGTAACCTTTCAAAATACATTTAACGTAATGATTCAAAGCTGTTTCTTCCACAGGAAGGAAAAGGGAGATAAATAACACAAATGAAGATTACAATTTTTGCCATTTTTAAGAGTTGGTAAATGCCATTTGTCTTTTAGTGGGGGTAAGGCTTTATTTTAGTCCAAATGGGACAATATAATATGATCCTGGGAGAAAGCCTGATCAAGGCAGTCTGAGGATTTATTGAGAGCACATATTAAAAATAATTTAAATTAATTTACACACCTAATTGATAGTAATTTTGATGTAATACTATAATGCATTGTGAATCTTATACATTTGTCTTTTTTTTACAAAACTACAGCTGAATATACTCAAAATACTTAAAAGGATCAAAACCAAGTGAACAACCTATTGGTTTTACTTTTTTGTTTGACCAATTTCAGAAGTAATTTCTTGTCAGCACTCTGGGAGGCCATAGCTCATTGCACTGGCATGTTGGTTATTAGTTCCAACATCAGCTAAATTTTTACTTCAAGAGAGAAGACACCTTCCCTTTCCCTGCCTCGTTCTAAGGCAGTAATCAATTTAGGTCAACCAAGTGAAAGAGAACTAAATACCTTTATCATTAAATCTCTACACCTTCTACATCACTGCAGATTTAATTATGTTAATCACTGTGTGGCCTGGAATGAGACAAGAAGATTTATGTTATCTTTTCGTAGATTATCTTGGAACAATGTTGTTCAGGAAGTTGTACTTTAAAGGTATTACAACTAACTTGTCACATTGTATCCTCTGCTTTGTTATATTATTGATGAATACTGGGTGTTCATGTATATATTGAAAGACTATAGGCTATTTTCAAATGCTTTATACAAAGATGATAAAATACAACAAAAATTTACAATTTTATTTAGAAATATTTTGTCAGGAAATGAAATAGTAAACCATGAAATGGATAAATCTGATGAGGTTGTCACAATTCAGTAAATACTATACTTTATTCATGTTTTAATAAGATTAAACCTGTTTTACATGCTCATTCTCGCAAAGATGTATGCAATATATTCATAAATATAAATTATCTTTGCAAGTAATGCTATCAATACAAGTCAAAATTCATGATACTATATCTGTAAGTGAATTGCAAATGTGAATTAATTTGTAGCAAGTTTCTAAACCGCAATCTCACTAATGAATTATTTTTCAGGGATCCAGCAGTAAATAGGGTTGAGGAAATTCTAAATCACCAAGCCTCAGTAATAGCTGTCTAAGTTTCTACACAGAATGTGAAAGAATATATTTGGCATCCAATTTGAAATATGTTCCAAGAGATTTTGTGCTAGAAATGGAAGCAAAAGATCGATATATGACCTCTTAAACCTGCACTGTTATTCAAGAAGCTCATGGTAATTCAGTGCTTTGCCTACTTTCCTGATTAATTTTTATTTTCCTTCTTTCCTTCCAGTGTTCAATTATTTATGGACCTCTGTTCTTAATATATGCTACACTGCAGCCCTTCATAGTGCTATCCTCTGGAATAGGTAATCTAAATTATAATCCTGTGAGTAAAGAATCTTCTCATCATTCCAGTCCTAAATGACCAATCTTCTATTCTAGGACTACACCCCCCAACATCTCCTCTTGGAATCATCCATGCCTCAATTGAGTTTAGTGTTGCTTCAGGTGGCTTACTTCTGATTAGACCAATTAACAAAATATCCTATCAAGAGCATGTATTCTTAAATGAATCAAATGAGTAAGATAGAAAATGTAGCAAGGTTATGCTAAGTGGTACACTCAGTTCTTTGAGAAACTCCCACATCCATACAATAATTTGCCTTTAAAAATAATAACCCCATGAAAATCATCAATGATCAAAAACATTAAATTATACCAGCAGCCATTTGTGCATTAAATTATAGAGAAAGATATCTGATGGTATAATTTATGAAATTATGCAATTAACTAATTATTTTCACATGCTTATATTAAATATCCATATATGCATCTTGCTAATATTTTATACTGTACATCGACAAAATTAAGCTTTACTTAACATTGCTATAATTGTGAATTCAATGTGATAATCTTCATAATTTTGAATATATTGCTTGCAACATACAGCTTATATAAACACAAATTAATAATTCTAATTAACAGCTGCAAGAAATGTGTAAAATACTTGTGCATCCTGAACTCTGTGGAAAAAATCTTGATAATTCTCAAGTTATCTAACAATCCAACTTTATCCTTCTCTTCTGATTCTTAAACTGTACTTCTCTACCTTCCCTTATACACTTTTGTTTTGATTCAGCCTTATCAACCTCCTTGAAATAAAGGTCCACTTAGTATTTCCTTTTCTATTTACACCTTGTGCCTACATCTTAATTCACTGTGATATTTCTGTAAAACAACATTTCCCCTTTTTTACACCATTTAAGCAATTCCATTGCTTGGCATGAAATTTAGAAAACTAACCACGAAGTGCAGAAAGGGGCTTCATGCATGCGCTATGTAGTCCATGATTTTTCCACGCAATTATCTATGCATCTACTACACTGATTCATAGATGTACCCCAGAAGAATCTTTCTCAGATCCTCACCATTAAAAAAAGCCGGTCATCATCCAGTATAATTCACTCCACCCTAGGCTTTAGGACCAGATGACAAACCGTATATGCTGTTGTATAGGTCAATTCAAACTTTAAAAATTTCACCTTAGAATCGTGGTCGTCCTATACAAAAGGTCTAAAATTCTTACCTTGATGACAAAATCTCAACATCGTCACCAACTTCCTGTCGGCTCCTGTGACAGATTATGTTGTGTTTTTATCGTATATAGTTTTAAAGGAGATAAAATGTGACAGGTTTTAGTGTAGGTCACATACAAACACTTCAGATTTGATCTCATTTAAAATACTGGAGCTCTGCTCAAGCCAGACAGTCCAGCTCCGAATGCCTTTGCAAAAGCTTTGAAGAGTGCCCAAGGGACTTCATTAATGGATTGTTGTTTTGAAAAGTAACAGATGAAAGAGCTCATCAGAGCCTCAGGCTGTCTGAGTGCAGTTTACTGTTCTAAGAGGGTTATGTGGTTTTACAAGCAGAGAGAAAAAAAAAACAGGCTTTTCTCTGAGAAAGAGAGAATTCAGTTCTGCAGTTTTACAGTTCAACAGTAGAAGCTGGGACTGGAACATGACAACTTGTGGAAAATACCCCATTTTGAAGACAGGTTGCGAGTTCTTAGTTCAGCCTGGTCAAAGCCATTGTGGTCCATACAAGAGGAGAGGACTGGCTGCCTAAAGTTTCACTTGAAATAAGTGAAATGAAAAGGAACTTGGTAGTGACCTGATTGGGTAAATTTCTTCGGCAAGACACTGTCGTGGCTGATTATAAGGATCTGCTTGTGCCCAGCGAACAACAAATCTCTCTCTGAAAACCGACAAGAACCTTCCAGAGTGGTAAACATTTACCTTTCTAGCATCAAAGTCTGGTGAACTTCAGAAATGTTAAATTCTGTGCACAGTATAAGAATTTCCTGCAACCAGTGAACTTGGAGGAATGAGAAGTGAGATTGGACTGTGATTCAAAGACCTTTTCTAAACTTACACACATTACATACACGTGCGCTTAGAACTAGAAGGGGGTTAAGTTAGGTTGGTTAAGTTAATAGTATTAAGTTAAAGTTTGATCCTGTTTTCATGTTTAAAGATAATTAAAAGCAACTTTTTAACTAACCAAGTCTTGGTGAATATCTATTGCTGCTAGGTTTTGAGGTCCTCTGGGCTCGTAACACTCCAATGAAATTTCACAAATTCCATGTTCATTTTTTGCAAAGTCTCAGCACTCCTCAGTGGGGTCCATCTCTCTGGTCCAACTGCTGTCAGCTCTGTACAGGCTTTATATTACAATATCCAAATAAAATTTAAACCTTTAAATGATAATTTGTTATAAAAATACTGTGATTTGCTTTTAACAGTATCCACTGTTCAGTGGTGTGCCAATTTTGGGGATGAGGGTTATCTTCCAGAAAAGGTATTGCTCAAAACCAACATTTTAGTTGGC